>NW_009259319.1:711532-732469 GCF_000687185.1 Egretta garzetta
GCCCGGGCCGGGGGGCCGGCTGTCGTGATTTATGCGTGCGAGTGAGTAATACCGTGCGAAATGATGGCCACTTACACCGGATACCTGCGTGCTTGCCGTGAGTTATGAAGCGGAGGGTCAGAGGCCACCCTTCTTTAATACCAGCAAACTGCAGGT
This sequence comes from Egretta garzetta, assembly GCF_000687185.1. NCBI lineage: Eukaryota > Metazoa > Chordata > Aves > Pelecaniformes > Ardeidae > Egretta > Egretta garzetta. The sequence goes on from NW_009259319.1 coordinate 711,689, forward strand.
ATCCAGCGTAACTGCACCTTTGAAGCATATTATTGCTGAGACAAAAATGTATTTCTTTCATTTATTGTTACAGCTGGTTTGCTGGTTGAAACACGGTGTCGGACTCTGCCTTTCACTGACAAAAGCTTTCTCCTCTCTGATTTCCTTTACAATATGCAGTAGTAGTGTTATTTAGGCTGGAGAATGTTTAAAATTATATTTTGGGGGCAATGATGTGTCCTTTCCCTTTTGCTGAGGTTTAGTACTTCTAAGTGTGCTTGCACGGAGTTATAGTGCTGGCATTACACTGTGTTCATTTTTATGGAGGCAAATAAACGATAACATACTGCACTCCTCCCAAGAGAGCCATACCAAACAGCTCCGCTAGGAAATAGTTTAATTTTTTTTTCTTGCTTCTTCCTTGCCTTAATCCTCCCATCTATAGAGCATGAAGGTATAAAGCAAGAAAATGATCTCCTTCCAAAGAGCGTGACTGCACGTGGGTCTGCGGTGGAGCATTCCCACTGACCTTACCTTCTGCGTCTCCCGGTTTTATCAGGAGACTCTCTGCTCTGGCTGCAGCCCTCCTTGCTTTTTCTGTTTTCAGCAAATCCGTCCATCTTCTCACAATTCTTGCTTCTTCTTGTCTTGATTTGGAGCTTGACTGACTCTGTTGCAGCCAGTGGAAGTGTTAATTTCAGCGGTCCTTGGAGGAGGCCTGTACTCACATGGCTGTTCTCCGAGGCCAAAATAGGAGGAAGGGCACAGAATGTCCCTCCTTGTTGCCCTGTGTGGCAGTTCTCTGAAGAGCTCACCCGTGTCCCGCCATGTCCCTTTTACGTGAACTTCCCACACCCCTGTGGGTCTCAACGGTTGCCAGCCTGTTGGGAGACTCTAGTAATGTCAGTGGACCACAGCACTGTCCCTCTCAAAAAAACCCTTCTTTTCCGTGTATTATTAGGCAAGTTGGTGCACTGTATTGCATCCTGCTTTGCAGATACCTCGTGAAGATGATGCTGTCGATCCTTTCTGTGCATCAGGGTAGTGTGCAATCCTTGAAGTTCTCCCTTTTTGCCCCAATCTGATATTAAGGACTTCCTTCCCTTGCCCTCTTGAGGCAGAGGAATCCACAGCCTACAGTGACCGCCTTTAAATGGGTGCTGCAATGTTATTGCAAGTGTACTTGGGTCAAAGCCTTCCAGGTATCATTACACAAAAGTTAAGTCACGGGAGAGGAAAAGATGCATGGTAACTTTTTACTCAAGGCGTGGTAAAATATGTCTGGTAGGGCTTCCACTCCGAATAACATTTATGAGGAATCTTAAAAATTTTATTTGTACAATTGGATAAAAACTAAAGAGAGATGTATAAAGCATGCAACTACGAATAATTTCAGTACTGCTTACTATTAAAGACAGACTCCTTGCCTCTCATCAACAAACCATAAGCCAAAACAGTTTCAGAAGATGTCTCATTTTCCAAATTTTCAGCTTTGGCAGGACAAAGGGAAAGGAGCGCAGCAGGAGATCAGATACTGCCACTGCCCAGCATTAAGATGTTACCAGTGGTTTTCGGTAGGGGAAAACAAGTATCACTGTGTGTGCCTAAGGGTAACTGACAGTGACGCAGGGTTCATTTACACTCCTCATCAATTTCTTAATTTCTTCTCCTTGAAAAGGTAGAAATACAATGTTTTATCCACGCTCATGCACACATGCTGTCAGGACGAATTGAAGAAATCCTTGTTCTATGCAGGTACTAAAAGTTGTGCGCAAGAAAAGTTATGCATATCTGGTGGCAGGGTGCAGGAAGTAGACACTGAAATTGCCCGAGTGGAGTCATGAGGATGCCTTAGCATGTTTAATGTAAGTTACTACAGAGACACTCTGTCTCCAAGAAAGCCATTAATAATCAGGTAGTTGGGAGGAGACTTACACATCTAGAAGATCGTCAAATAGTGCAAACAGGTCAGATTCAAGGGCCTGTCCCGGGTGCTAATTGACATCATGGTTAGACAGCCTCTCTTTAAGCCGTCAGTTCTCCTGTCAGATGTTTTCTTTCTAACTTGCATGGTAAGATGCTGGATTTGTTTAAAGTGTACTCACATGCCAACCTGTCTGGGCTTGGCTTTTTTTTTTTTTCTTCTCCTATTTGAGATCCTTTCCTGTATGATCTCCAATGCCAAACTCCAATGCAGCCCCTGAGATCTTCGGATATGCCAAACCCACAGGATTTCTTGATGGATGGTTTTGAAGAGGAAAGAAAAGATGTTGCGGTGATACCTCACTTTCCAAACTAGCCGTGGAAACAACAACAGCAGAAAAACCCCCGGCCTGTCCTTGCTGCCTTTTAGTCATCATGCCTGGGAATGGCTGTAGGAATATCTGCTGCATAATAATCTTCTCTCAGTACTAGCCAGAAATCTTTTCCCTAGGGTCCAGCAAATCTCATCCACCAGCCATCCCTAATTGACGTGGCTGAGCGAGCAAAACCCCTCTGCAGTTGTGGCTTAACCCAACCAAAGAGTCGTTTTGCAGGAGGGATTGTACTGTTCAGGAGAGGCCTTCACCCTCCAGCCAAAAGGCATTTTATTGCCCACATAAGCTCAGTCCCCACTACAGGGCTTTGTCCTGTGGCTGCTCCGCTTTGCTGCCGTGCTGGCAAGGGCTTTCCTGCCTTCCTGCCCGGATGCTGCCCGACATCTTAGGGATGCCATGGGGCAAGTTTCATAGGCAGGCCGCCTTCTGCAGGGGCACCCATCAGAGTAATGCACAACTCGGGGCTTGCTTGATTGCTTTCTGCTAAGGTCTGCAGTCAATGCGATGGGTAGAGAACTTGAGCAGACAAGCGCCGAGTAGGGACACATGCATTTCCTGCAAGACTCAGATGTAACGACTTTGAGGGACGTTGACTTCCACGCGTAGCTTTCAAATGTTTTCATATTGCTGAAGGCATCATTTTTGTGTGGTACAGTTTAAAAGGGGATGGCAGGAAATAGTGCTTTGAAAGTGTGTCTAAAATTGGAGAATGCAAATAGAGGCCATACTTTGAAAATGCAGCTTTTGTTATCCTTTAGCAACTTCCACTAAATAGAGAGGAAGGTTTTCCTCCGAAGGCTCTGTAGGAGAGAGGCCTACATAATCCATAGCATATCCACCTCGGAAAGAGGAACAGCTGGGTCAGTCCCCCTGAGAACTGAAACTGTGGTTACAGGCAGTCTAGCAAGCCTAAATCTGTAGCTTAGACCAAGGAGCTCCAGCTTCTGTAGTGAATACTGTGCTTTGTTTTTATAAGAATGGGTGTAGGTCGTACAACATTATTAGGGGAAAGATCTCGCTACATGAGTACTATGGCATAGTTGTTGTTTTTCCTTTGTAATTCTGGAATAAATTTGTATGAAAACCTTTGCTGTGCTACAAAACTGAAATGTGCAGAAGATGGTAACCTGTTTCAATAGATTTATTGTTATGTTAACTCAGCATACCTCCAGAGAAATGGATTTCCTGAGCGCGAAGCATTTTCCTAGAAGTTGCACGTTCATGGCGTGTGCAATAGTGTGCGGTGGAAACACTTAACCAAAATTTTCTTTGCTCAGAAGAAAAGAAATATCGCAGTAGGATCTTCCTAAAATAGAGAAACATCATCCGTTATTAAGAGCAGTTAGGGAAATTAGCATCTTTACAAACTGGTCTCTTTCATGGGAGCTGCTCACAAAACCAGACATGCTGTTTATGTTCTTAGCCTCAGCTACGTGTAACAGGCAAAGAACATGCATTCCCATTCAATAAAAATTTTCAAACATGTGCTAGGAATCGGCAATATTTGCTACACAATTTCAATTTGAAGATTAGACTCGGCTATAAGAAAGTAAATGTCCATGCATGCTCCATTTGTCATTCATGAGGTTCTGTTTTATTTACTTTGTTTTCTAAACAGACAGGCATGCACACACGTGTTAATTTAAAAAGTAGAGTGACTGTTCATTTAAAACAAGGATGAAATTAAATCCTGCTCCAATCAAACCCTTAGGCTGAGCTGCGGTAAGGCAGATGAGGGGGACTTCAAAGGTGTTACGGCTGTGTTTTAAAATGTCTCACTGAACCAGTCAAAAAATGAATGTTAAAAAACTGTGTTAAAATAAATGAGTCTTGGCAGGTCTGTGAACACAGTAGGCTTGCAAAATGTCCGCGGGGTTTCTGCTCAGCCTTTGGGATTTGGTATTAAGGGCTTTGGGAAGATAGGAAAACCATCTGAAGCAAGATGCAGAAGGGCATGGTGTGTGTGAGTGCTGATGAGCTGCCGTGAAATGGTAGGAATAGAGGGATCTGCATGATCTTGCCCGTGGCAGAGGTCATGGTGGTGGCCAGCAGCACCGCAGTGACAGTGTTTTTCCCTCTTTGCCTCACAGGATGTGACATGTGTGCTGACAACCGCAACGGCGAGTGCCCCATGCATGGGCCCCTCCACTCCCTGCGCCGTCTGGTGGGCACCAGTAGTGCTGCTGCAGCAGCCCCTCCACCTGAGATCCCAGAGTGGCTCCGGGACCTGCCCCGGGAAGTGTGTCTGTGCACCAGCACGGTGCCTGGCCTGGCCTACGGCATCTGTGCGGCACAGCGGATCCAGCAAGGTACCTGGATTGGGCCCTTCCAGGGAGTCCTGCTCTTGCCAGAGAAGGTTCAAGCAGGAGCCATCAGGAACACTCAGCATCTCTGGGAAGTAAGTCATCATCTTTACTTCCTTGTCAAATTTGGTTGTTTTGAAGTAGACATTGAGAGTAACTGTACATAATACTAGCACTGCTCACTAGCCGTGAAAAAAAAACAAAAACCCAACACAATTTAAGTAAGCTGACCTGGCAGATTTGAAAATGTAGCCAGTGCAAGCAAAAGCCTTCCTGCACTAGGGGTAGCCGGAAAACCAGGGGACACCTCAGAGCTCCAATGGGTTTGTACAGGAAGAGCAGATTGTTGCAGCTGCTGTGATGCGGAATAGGGAGACATGGCCAGAGAAAGCTGGAGGTTACAACACACGGTGCTCTATGTTTTGACCTGAGTAACAAGAGCTGATGAAGCTCTCAGGTCACAGTACCAGCTGTATCACCTTAGTCTGAGAAGCACACATGGGTTGAGACGGCGTATTGCACCATTGCCGTGACCTACAGGCAGTCCAAGCAAGCTGCTGAAACAAGTGCAGGAGCCTATTCTACAGCCCCCCCTGTTTGCACCGTGAACGTGTTAGCACTTGTTCACAATTTAGTCCAACTCTGGTCCCGCACTGGCTGTGCATTCCCCTAATGATGCTTGCAGTGCTTCCGTGTGAAAGCCACTTTTAGCTCTCTGACGATGTTCTTTTTTGTCTTTGTCACCATCTTAGAGAGGGTAACAGTGATACTTGATATGAAAACGTTCAGGCTGTGATAGTTTGGTTTATGTTGCGATGAATGCTGACTGTGGCCTGGCGGAACAGATCATAAAGCTGCTGTTGTATTCCTTTGGCTGTACAGGGACATCTGTCGCTGTTACTGTTTGTGACCATGTACGTTTTTTCCAGTGGAGCACTGGGGTTTTGTTCTTAGGTGTAGTTTGTACGCAGACGCTAACAACATCTGGTGGTAAGTTAATTTAGAAAGAAAAGAGAGTATATGCTAATTTTAGGTAGAGATCTAATAATTAATAGGGCACACATGTAAGCCTTGTGTGTGTCAGTACTTCTTATTTACAGAAACAGCTGCCTGTCTACCTAGCCCTTTGCCATTCATTTCTTCTCTGCATTGTGCTGGAAGGTGTCATTTCTTGGTTCTGCTTAGTCCTCTATAGCTGCAGCTTCTGCTCACCCCGAGACTGACTGCTACGGAGAGTCGGTAGAAATGTGCCCGTAGATCTGCAGGTGATATTTACTCAACTAGACCCAATCCAAATCGTCAGAATATAAGGGGACGTGCTTGCTGATTAGAAACCTGACAAGGAGCCCATGAAGATGCAAAGAGTGGGGGTTTTTTTGCTGTCTTCAGTGGGTATACAGTAAAAGTGAATGGATTTTTAAAAGCTGTTGGGTGTTGTGGAGCCAGCATGCTCTGTATAGCACTTGTTCACAGAAACCTGGTGAACCTGAAGAGGTTGGTAGCTCTTTGGGACTGATGATTACCGCTTTCAATCGTTATGTTCTATTTTCGCTTACTGTCTAATATGTGTGACTTCTTTCTATGCGTAGGAGCTTCTATGCATTTCCTACACTCAAACAAATAGTAAATAACACATCAGGGTCTTTGTCTCCAAGTATTTACCCCAAAAAAGTCACTGTGGCAAGAGGGACATTTTCACATTAGCGAGTGCGAGATCAGTCTCAGAACACACCTAAACATAACTCAGTAAAACTGGACGACTTGCAATCACCAGGAGCTTTGTTGCTGCCTTCAGTGGGGATGGAATTTCTCTTGTATAGCAGATATTAATAAATTGGACTTAAATCTATTCCTACCAAAGCCCAGTGATTATAATGAGAGCATTCTGGGCTGGAACACTCTATAATGATGCTAGAGTCTTTTATTTTCATTGTTAAGAGGGGTTTTGTGGTTTGGACTATGCTAATTAACAGAATATAAAATAATAAAAGAATTAAATAAGCTTGCCAGATCATCAAGTTACGTAAAACATTGAAATTTAGCAAAAATAAATGGAGTTAGAGAATTTTACATTATCCTTAAATATTTACATTATCAATTTATTTTTTATTATGAATCAGTTTTATGCAAGTAAAGTTGCAAATATTGACAGTATATTTTTTAAGTAAGCAAGGATTTTTTAGTCTAATTTCAGATGAACTTAAAAATTATTTTAAAACAATGAAAGAAGGAAGGTTGTTGGGGGGAAAGCCAAAAGCAAAGAAGAAAAAGATGTTAAATAAAAATAAGAAATAGTTCTGATGTATGTGCCAGATTCCGGCCATCAATGGGTGTCAGCTGAGTTTCTGTGTGGGTTTGCTCTTCTGTTCTTAACACACAACACAGATTTCCTGTTGGCTAGCAAAATGAATGTGTGTATTTTAAGTGAATTATCTTAAAAATAATAATTAAATTTAGGTTTTTTTGGGGAGGTATTGTGGGAAGCTCGTGGTCTCAGATTATTTCTGTTAATGGCAAAAATTGTTAGCAAAGAATCACATACTCTAAGCTCTAGCTAAAAGTTTTGGCCGTTTCTCATTTGTTTTGACTTTCAATTTGGTATGTTTTATCTATCAGAGAACTAATGTTTAATAACGAAAAAGTAGAGCAAAACAAAATAATCAGAAAGTGTGTGTGATTTTACAAAGCTGATCTATGAAAATAAATAACAGCAATTGAAATTATGTATCTGAATAGTCTGTATTCTTTTAGTCTATGTGGTATAGGAGTGTGGATTAAATCACTGTAAATGTTAAAGGCGTGTCTCATCATTGTGCCTTTATAAAGTTGTGGGTCTAGTCAATTCTCTTCCACCGATCTTTTACAGACAGCGCTGCAAATACAAGTATGTCCACAGATCAGTTATTCAGCATTAGGTCTTGATGGACCTTATAGAGAGAACTTCTTTTTCATGGTACTGTAAATAGCGTCCTAATATTTTTTCTCTCAGCACTGCAAAGTAAAGTTGGTAGATATTTGTTTTCATTTACCGTTCTTTGTTTCCAGTGTACACCAGATAATAGAAGGGCTATTGCAAAGACTTTTAACCGTAGTTACTGATTTGGCGGCTTTTTTTATTCTCTTTGTTGTGGGAAACATCAGAAGCACTGCATTTGATGTATAGTTCAACGCTATGGAAATAGGCTTCAGCCTGTCTGCACAAGTGTTCCCACCATGCACTCAATGTTTGCTTTGTATGTAATCCATACAGCATAATGTACAGCGATTCAGAGTGAATTACATACCATTCCATTACCTCACAACAGGCCTTGACACCTATGGGTGTTCATGGGAAGTTATAGAGTTCTCTCGCAATCAGCCAAGATAATTTTTTACAACTTACAGAAAGATCAGCCCTTCAGAAAGCCAAAAATATTAGTCATTTTTAGTTGTAGGTTTTTGGGGTTTTTTTACCCTTTGGCCCACTTCTATCCAATCCAGAGTTTGCTTGTATTTTATAAAAATACAATAAACTCTGATTTGTTTTAAACAAAAACAGGACTGGGTGTATTAAGTAAATACTCTCTTTGGTAATACAGGCATTTATTCCAGCACTGCTTGATAATATTTCTGATCTTTTTTTTTTTTTTTTCATTTTGAAGTAATGAGAACAATCCTTTTGTTATTGCAAAGAAAACAGAGACTTTCTCAGCAATTAGGTCTTACTGATGAGAATGAGATAATTTTCCCCTAATGTGTTTTCTAATAAAGAAGTGAAAAGGCACACTTGATTCCAACATATATGAAAACATTATCTCAATTATTAATGTGTCCTTACTCCCTGGAGATAAATTAATCTAGTTGCACATGCTTTCCCCTTTCTGTTTAACATCAAAATTTAATAAGACCAGACTTAAGGAATGTATAGATATACACTTAAATTTTATTAGAATAAAATACAGAAGTTTAAAAGGCTTATGCATTTTAGTAGTCAAAGTTTTTCAGGCTACAAACTTTAAACTGTGAATTCTGGAAACAGCTAAATCGTAAATGGTCCTTTCCCCTGCAAAGGCAGTTTAGATGGAAAAACTTTTACTGACAGATGTATCAAAGGATAGAATTGTACGGTTTCCTTTCCTTCATCTGCCTGACAAAGAGTTTGCTGCCTTTCCCGATTTTTTTTTTGTCAGAGGTCGGATAGCTTTTTTTTTTTTGGAATAGCCCAAGAATGCCGACTATATTTTTTCACTTTATTTTAACTTGACTTAAATTAAGTTTTGCTTTTCTGGGAGAAATGCTTTTTCATATGTTATTTTTCTCACAGTCATGAGCAAAATATACATATAGCAGGGCGTTCATTAGTAATTACAAAATTCTAAACTTGTGTTACTGATTTTCCCCTTAAATGGACAGGACTAACTGGCACTACTAGAAAGTGTGCATGTCATCTTAATAAAGTACCATTTGGGTACTTATTGGCCTTTTAGTGCCTCAGCTGACGTCAGAAAAAGCATTGCCTTTGACTTTGTTTGGTCCAAGAACAGGCATTTTCCTGGGACGCATGCTGGCCAGAGTCCATGCAGCGGTATTGTACCTTTCTGTACAAATTAATATGCAGAGAGAATCCTTACCTTTCAAATGAAGCACTCATTCCAGTTATGGTGATAGATCTGTATTCAGATTCTCAAGGCTGTAGTTTTGGGCTAAATTTGCTGTTACAGCAAAGCACCGGGGGATAGAATTATGTGCATGCCGTACTTCTATTAAAGTGAAAATTATGTTTCTCAGCAATCCATCATCTAGTATTCTAGACTGCTTGTCAGCCCTGCTTCAAATATGTCATGTTAATGAAATTCAAATAATTTTGCCTTCAAAAAAACCCTTAGTTATATTACTATTATATCTTAAATTATGCAGAGCAACAGCTGATGCCATTCTGTTGTTTTCTTTTGCCTCTTCTGAGGATTTTGTGTGGTGTACCACGCTTGCATTTATTTTCTATTAAAAAAGCACAATAATTTTTACTTTCACATGGATTTTAAGTTCACATACAGCCTACTGGAAATGTCACTAATGTTGAGTTCAGTAGCTTGCTAAGCTGAAAGTTCAGTAAGAGCACATTCAGCGCTACAGCTTCTTTAATTTATGTACTTTGGAAGAAAATCGCACTAAGCTGCTCTAAAGCAGTTTGCTAACATTAATATTTCTGGATCACTTAGTATCACATTTTTCCAGATAACTTTTGTAAGTTATAGATTCCTTACTTAGGGTCAATATAAAGTTAGTTTGATCCCAAATATAAAAGCTACTTTGTGTTTGATAATTCTTGTTCTTAGAAAAGCTAAACTAAACCTTTGATGTTTCTTTTAGAAACCCTGTGATTTTTATGACTTTTCCATACCTTATCTTCATGTATCTCAGTGTCTTCGGTATGTTTATTCCATGTGCACAAGATATCTGTTGTATGCCTGTGCAGATAAATTAGCCTAAGCACACGTGCAACAAAATAAATCTAATTTGGCATGGGGGCTGAGTCTCTTCCTATTTAACAAAGTGAAGTTTGGAATAAACTTTGGTGGGGAGTTGGATACAGCCCCAGAATCTCAACAGTGTTACTGAAAACAGTAATGCCGTGGACTGCGTGGAGCATGAGTGCATCTGAACATACACTATTCCCAGAAAAAAAAAAAATTCTAAATTGCCAGATCATGCAAGGACTGTCTGTTTTTCCGTGGCACATAATCTCACCTTGGAGATTCTATTATGGAATATGCAAAAATACCAAAATGAAAAACAAATAAATATAAAAGCTCATTTCTGTCCTTATTTGACAGCTACCTTTCCGTATTGCTCAAGAGTGGTCCGGTTGCCAATATTACAGAAACACTTGACCTTTTTTTTATTAGTTAGTAAAAGCATTTTCCGTTGTTGGATAGAATCAGTTTGTAAAGCTTGAAATTACTCTTAATTTATGATACCATCAACAGTGAGTTATTTCTATTGACTTTTGATTCAAAGTGGGTGGTGAATAAAGGCAGTATTTTAATGCAATATATGGCTATCCAAAATGTATTGTATACCTGATGCCAATAATATATTGGTTATAGATTTGATAAGCTGGAACTGCAGCATACACTTTTCAGGGCGATGGTGATGTTCAAGATTTTGCAGAACTGTCTCAGTCACTGCTTTATGTGTTTTGGTCTCCCAGGTTTCATGGTGTCATATATGCGTGGACTTTAAAATGCAGACTTTTAAGTAACCTCTTAACATAAAAGCTGGAAAATTCAGCCCAGGGTATACTTTCCTTCCACGCATATGGCACCTTTTTCAGATAAGTTACAGAATTCCATTATCCAAATTGTTACACATGTGTGACAGAGGTTGACCTTTAGTCATGTCAATCCTTTTTGTGTAGGCCTCGGGCTCCAGTCTAATGGCTCAAACCCTGATTTACTCACTGTAATAAGGGCAGGAGGTCGAGCAATTGTCAGCTTGCCTGCTCGTACTCGTCTCAGAGCCTGGTTGAAGGCTGTTAACACAAAGCTTTTCAAAGTGAATTTACAACCACCACCACTGACAGAGGCCAATCAGTACACCATAAATGTCAGGTTAGTGAGATTGAGCAGTAAGTAAAGTACTGGCAGCCCACTATTGGCTGAAATCAATTGCTTAAGGTTTAACTGAGAATAGCAATCCATGTGTAAGTACTTCTGCGGAACCGGCTTAAGTGTGGAGAGCAAGTTGGAGAGCGGATTAGGTAGAATTACCCACCAGCAACAGCCATAGCACCAAGCCCTGCATTTGTTCTCCTTCCATACAAATGATGTCTGTGCTAATGTGATGCAAAAAGTTGTTGGACCTGCCTCTTAGTTCTAGAAATAAGATTATTCTTTTTTATGTACAGAAAAAAGGAAAAAAGAAGAAGAAGAATGGTAAACCAGTGTGCTATTTTACCTGGACAAAAAAGGCTAGGAAATTTTTTAATGTATTGGTTCAGTAATATGCAACTATTTTTAGTCCTGAGTTCCAGAGGCAGCTTTTCAACAAAGAAACTGTGGCTTTTTGCTGTTGGCTTGTAACTGGAAACTATCACAGAATTCACTAATGAGTGATTATGTACCTGATGGTCTGAATATCCATGAGATGTAGTTACCTACAAGACTGAATGTTTTTATCATTTTGTGTAGTGACAGCTTGGACAACAATTCATTTGGCTTTGAAAGCATCAGCATTAAAATGTAGGAATCCATTAAAATGCTGTATGCCAGGGTTTATAAATTAGGCAATTTCCTTGATTATTGCAATCATTTACAAAATTGATTGTCCCAGTGTGGTATAAGCAAATTTCAGCAATGATCATTGACAACAGGCACATCCTCTAATATCTATACTCATTGTTCCCTAAAAGAAAAGCCACTCTACTACGAGGTTATACTCCATCTCAAGGTCAATTATGCATTGAAAAAGTCTGCTAATGTAGAAGATCACACATCTTTAAAGGAGAACCACAGCAGCTATTTATAGACTGTAATGATAGCTGGAACACTTATTTTTTCTTCTGTTTGTAATTTGTTTGCTGACAGCCAAGACATTCACTTGAGTCTGTAGCGCATATTCTCTTTGTGATCTGTTATTGAAAGGTAAATAATTTTGGCAAATTGCAGCTGTAAATATTTATTTGATTGAAGATTTAAAAGTCAATAATGTGTTTTATTTGTTGCATCTTAAAGTTCTAATTAACCTATAGATATAGCGTATAGTAACTTGATTTGGGTCAATTATTCCTGCAAGACATAATAAAGACATTATGTCACAAAGCAAATATGCTCTAGAAGTTTTCCTGTATTAAAACAAATACAATAAAGCCTCAAAATGCTAGCCACCAACCACAAAACCACAGTGCTTTCTACTTGCGTGAAAATAAGCAATAAATGCACAGTAAAAACCTATAAATGCTAAACCTTAACATGCAGGTGATTAGGGGAGATTCTTTTTGCAAACTGTAGACGACGTCCAGTCATAGCTGGCAACAAGCTAATTTGTGTTAGGCCTCATGCAGATCATGAGCTTCCAGGACTAATATCCTGCAGTTCTTAATCAGTCCTTGCTCAGACAAGATAGCCATTGATGTCACTAGGAACTTTCATTCAATGAGGTCTTCAGGCATGACTGAATTACACAGTATCACTTTAATCACAATTCTTAAATCATTTTTTTCCAAGATAGGCCAACCATTCTTTCAGAACAAGAGAACTACTTGCATATTGTCTGCCTCTGTCTATACAGCAACAGTAACACACAGTTAACGTAAAGGTACCCTTGTATAAATGCGTTCATTTGACCTACGGGTAATATTTTACTGTGAAGAAAGGGAGGATTGCATTGCCAGTGACTGTGTAGTAGAGTGTTGTATCTAGTTAGGTAAATATTAACATCAAAGAAAAACATTTTTTTTTGGTATCTTGTAAAAAATCTGTAACTCATAAATTTATTGTTTGTTCTACATTGTGTATTTGTTGCATGGATTTAGCAAGATGTATGAAAACAATTCCATATTTTAACAGTACTTCAACCTGGTACTTTCTGTGTAGAGACCTACTGGTATATAAGCAAGCAAATTTAGTGACCCCAGGGCATTTCTAAAGATGTTTTGATTTTATCGGTGGAACTACAAAGTAGAGAAAACTGGTTTTATCATGAGTACAAGAACCTTCTACTGAAATAGAGGCCATATGAAGGCCCTGTTCTTCATGTTGTTCACCTGAAACAGGGCCCTGAATTTGGAAATAGAGTAACAGTCAATATTTGTTACAGTCCTAAACTGGAAAAAATAATCCTACATTAAGTAAAGTGTCATGTATAAAGCAAATGAAGTAGGCAAATCTAGGGTTCCTGGTTTTCACTTAGCCTGATCTTCCAGTTGTGTAAAGGTCAGTATTTTTTTAAAAATGGTTTGTATGTACTTTCTGCCTGATGCCATGTCAGCATTCACTGCAGAAAGGGTATTATTTTTTATCAATCTGTCAAAAAAACTTTTATAGCAGTATAGATTGGTGACTGATACAATTTTTAGACCACCATTTTACAAAAAGAGCTTACAATTGAAGTAAAAAAAAAAAAAAGTGTACTATTTCTTTATTCTATTCTATTTCTATTTTAAGTTGACTTGAATTCTGTCCCCATTTCCATTGATCCAGTAAAAGGAGATGAAAGAGATGCACAGTTACTTACAGAAAAATGAGGACACAGGTATAATTTTTTTATTTGTAAGATCAGTTGCTAATAAAGCACATCTTCATTTCCAGTTGGAGATGTGAAGTTTTGCTGAGCTGCAGATGTTCCCCTGGATTTGTGTTAATTTATCTTATTGTGACCAGCAAGATTTCAGTGACAGCTGCTGTAGCAAAGTGACATTTTTCCACCTCTAAAAAAATGAGTAGTCTTTGAGAGCAAACATTTTAAGAAGGATTTGACATTTGATGGAAGAAAATCCCAACTTTCTAAAAAATTTGATTCTCATCCACGACATAAGGCCATTCTCCATTTCAGAGCAGGAAAACTGGTGTACAGGTTGGTTTGGTGCCTCTAGGTGGCATGCATTTAGAAGTTCAGGAAGAAACGCTAACATTTCATCAAAATAAATATATTTCTTATTAATTAATGCAAAAAATATCAACAGAATACTTAAGCAAAACTGAATAGGTTCCTGAAAAAAAGTTTGACTTTTAACAAGGTGGTTCTTTCATGCAGAAAACTGGAGGTTGCAGATTAGGTTTTGACCAGCTCTAACAGAAACGCACAAGAAGTCACACAGACTTACAGATTTCACTTAAAGCTGTTGTAAACCTTTGAGGCGGTTGGCAAAGTCTACTAAGCTAAGACCTCAGCTGTTTTTTCAGCAATGGTCTCTTTTCCATGGTCCCAAACCTGTAAATTGCTAAGTACTGTACGCTGGCTCTGGCCTTTTGCCGGTGGGAGGTGCTTCCTGAGAAATTTGTGGTCTTGTTTCTGTATTCAGACCAAAACTTTTCACCCAACTGAATTTCTTCTGTTGTGCATGGTCCAACACAGTAGAATTTAATTTGCTGTAAATCTTTCAGCACATTTAAAAGTCAGTTAAGGAGTTTAGGAAGCTCAATTTCTGATGCAATTTTATCACAAAGATAACCAAAGTGAAAATGAACTTTGGCGTTTCATTAGACAACACACTAATCATGAAGATGTTTAGGAAAAAAAATGGGTACCATACTGATGTTCAATTCTTTGCATCAGTGTTGTCTCATCTGAATTTCATTCTCTTTTCTGATCAAATCAGGGTCATGATCAAGTTACTTGGAATAAAAGGTAGTTTTTAAGGAATATTATCCTGCTTTTTTTTTCCCCAGAATGGTACCTATTGCATCCCCAGTCTAGGGATTTGATGAATTTCTAACAGTGAAAGTTCTCCAGCAGAAACTGCATGGCCTGTGCTCAGGGACGTTTCTAGCCCACCATATGGTGGAACATACATTAGAGTAGGCTATATATCTGAGCCTGGGTGGGCTTAGACAGTAACTCTGGCTGAGTAGCTGTTTGACCTTGGAGTCTGCCATTCCCAACAAAAGATGGCTGAGGGTCAGGCTGAGGTCTGCAGCCTCCTTTTCCTCCAAAGACTACATTTGTCTGTCTGTTTTCTTAACCTTTGTGGGTTTTTGTTTATTTAATAAAATGTTAATTTTTATGCCCTAATCACCCAAGAGTGACATGTCCCAGAGGCGATAGTGTTGCAGAAGTTTTACTTCATTGTTTGAAATAGATTTTTTCTTTACTTCTGAAAGGCAAATTTGTGTACAATTTTATTGTTTCCTGCCAAGCCAAATCAGATGGCTTCTTTTTTAAAGATATAACAGCTGTCATGTTGGATCACTTTAAGGACTTTGTGGGGTCTTAATCTGCTTAATCCTTCATTCTGAGTTTATATTTCTTCTACATTATTACTTATCTCTTCTGAAATCTCACAGGTCCGCATACCTTACTTTACATTATTCAGTACCACTCTGTGGCCTGCATGTCATAGTAGCTGTATTTATGATCAGAAGTAGCTAGCAATGCCTCTCAGGATGCTGTCAATCCCAATTCAAAACATCAATGGTAGCCACTGAAGAAGTTTGCACAAGGCTTTCCCCCCTCTCTGAAGCTGAGCAACAGACTGGTCCAGTACCATACCCAGCCACTGTTTGGCGGGTAGTTCAGAAAAAACTCTCCTTTCTCTGTCACATTTGACTTTCAGATCATCTGTTTTAAGCGATGAAAGGCATCAAGAATTTAAACTTGCTGCTGCATCCATGGAGAAGACAGCTGTCTACAATGATAGTTAAGCCAAGGCAATTCCATGTCTTGGCAATAATTTATGGTTAGAGCCAACCTAGTGAAGGTACGCACCACCATGGTGTTTATTTTACTATTTTTCTACTTTTTCTTACTTTTGTTTGGTGGGGTTTAAATTTTTTTTTTTTTTTATTAAATTCTTACTTATTTTATTGTTTATTACTGTAAAAATCTTACTGTGCATTTGTCTCAGTGCCTTCTACAAAGAGGGCGAACGTTTTGGCATTCTTTTCTGTGTGGAGGGTGAATTAATTTATCTGGAGAATTAGCAGTAAGTTTGCTGTTGAGAGCATCCATTTCTAGTTCTAGCTGTCATCCCACATTAACCATGGAAAAAAAGTTTTCTCTTTCCCAGGCCAAGCTGGACTGGATGTACATTAGCATTTTGATGGCCAATTCCATTGCTTTATTTAAATAATGCTATAGTCAGTCATTGCAACTTGATATTAACTTATCTGGTAAATCTCTAAAAGAAGTAATGTTGAGAGATTTCTGTGGAAGAAGGACTTTGTAGTGCAGCATCCAAGGATCAGATTGCCACAGACTGAAAGTCTGACTGACTTTCTCCCTCCTTCATACTCTTTGAAGGTCTCACCATAAAAATCAGAGAGCTAGATCTCTTATCTTCCACTTTTCCGCAGCAAATTCATGTATATGTGGAAGCTGAAAAAGTGGACCTTTAGATCATAGGGAAAATTGGGGCAATAGACAGGTACAGGCTGCTAAAGCAGTGTGTTTGAAGAAGATGGAGATAGGATAGCAAGGCAATGTAGTGCTGGTGAGTTTGGAGAAAGAGCCAGGGCTCTCTCA
This sequence comes from Egretta garzetta, assembly GCF_000687185.1. Lineage (NCBI taxonomy): Eukaryota > Metazoa > Chordata > Aves > Pelecaniformes > Ardeidae > Egretta > Egretta garzetta. Next base: position 728,448 of record NW_009259319.1, read on the forward strand.
GACTATGACTCTTGTAGAAGATTGCTGCCATTCTTTCTCTTTGTTCTCAGAGATTACAGGTAATTTTACCACTCTCACAAACTAGGCTAGGCTTGTCTCACGAGCATTACAGTGTTGATCTATCTATTACTCAGTTTTTGAGCTGGCGCTGTCCCATGATGAGTTGTGGATATTCCATGGAAAGTCACAGGGAAAACATTAAGAAACGGTAGCATTCAGAATTAATAATTTTCTCCCTCATGTTCTCATAGGTTTCTGCTCTGGATTTTTCCCACTCTCTTGTTGATTAATTTACATATTTCATATAGTTTAAGGTTTCAGAAAGCAGCAAATACTACAAAAGGTAGCTTTATGATATTCTTGAGCATGCAAAGTTTTTCTTAGAAATCTTTTAGTGTGTCTAGCATTGGGCTAGGAAATATGATATCACAGCAAGGGTGGACCATGGGCAGGCACAACTGGGCACAAGCTTGCTATGTCTGTGGGCTAAGATGACCAGACGGAAGCCTGCTGTGGTCTGGAAGCCACGTGGGAGTGTGTCTGCTAGCACAGTGCCATCCATGCCCAAGGGAATAACTGCTAGCAAGGTTAATTTTCCTATGGGCTGAAACCGGATCGTGCCCAGGCAGTCTTTACTGTGATTAGAGTGAGCTGGATCTCTGAGCCTTCTGACATGGCTTTGTCCTGTGCCTGCTGGTGAAATTTTTTGTGACTATTTGACCAATACCTTACTACATTTTCTGAAAAATTAAGATAGATAGGCTTCCACTTGTGCTGCAGGTGATTTGTCCTAGCAATTATACTGACAGGGCTTCTTAGGGGCTCCAAGTGAATCATGAGCAAATGGTGCAATTGCAAACACCAGAGAAGGTCTTATATTGTGTGGTTTATAATAGGGCAGTTTTGCACATACAAAGAAGCTAAGTCGGTACTAACATTTGCTAAAACTGCTCACAGATCATATGGTTGAGAGTTGAATAATTTCATATTAATGACTTGAAAACTCCTAGGAAACTTCACTATTTAAATAACAATAAAAAAGTCAACTGTTGTGCCTATCTGCAGCCAATTGGGTAAGAATTTGTCTTTGAGTTGCCCGTGAGTATTACGGCATTTAACTCTCCAACAGAAGGGTTATGGTAGGTATAAATTGTATAAAATTAATAGTGTCACGTGACTGAAATATCTTTGAAGAGTTACCTTGTGTCTAGAGACCACAACCAGAGAACTGTGGGAAAAGAGAGAAGAGTACAAGGTGACTGTGGAAGTGATCAGCTTCTGGAAAAAAAAGGCTTTGAATGGAGTTCTTAATGGAGCTTAATACATTGTCTTCATTATAGCAGAGGTTAGAGTTGATTTGACTTCTTTGTATGGACACTTACATATGGAAAAGAAAAAAACTGGCAGATGGGCTTTTCAATGGATGAGGTGGCATAGGCAGAATAACATGGCTGGAAACTGAAGTTAGACAAAATGCATCTCAAAAGAAGAAGATGATTATGTTTTGTAGTGGTTAAATGTAAGAATATCTTACTAAAAGAAGCAAGTACCTTACTTTGACTCTTTAAATGGTCATTAGATGTGTCAAGTTCTGCATCTTTGCCTTCATGGTCTGTGAACCTCCAAAACCTTGTCTTTACCTCCTAGGCCATACATGAGGAAAGCACTTTGCGTAAGGGTCTCATCATCAGTGGGGCACTTACAGGGAATTTCTTCCCTCAGCTGTCCAGGTAAATTCTGCTTTCTCTTTGCTTTTTTTGTGGGGCCAGAGAATTGCCACAGGTTTTGGGCCAGGGGCAGTGATTTGAGGTGTTAGTCTTTCATTTCATAACTAGCATGTGTGTGCCCTGAGCTGACTGTGACCGACCTTGCCGGTTTGTCATGACCTCTGCAGTTTCAGATGTGGCTGTCCTGGCTTGCTGGTTCAGTCTGGGCATTTCTTGCCTTAGCAATCCCCTGCCAGTATGGGGGCATCAGGTACTCATGGCACGCTGGTCCTCTCCCTTTCTTCTGTGCCTTTTCCTGGATGGAAGCTAACAGCCTCTGAAATCCGGAGCAGATGATCAGACAGTCCCTTTTGGCGTTAAAATCCATGAAGCTATGAAGCCAACCAAGAAAAGTTACTGTGTCTGTGTAAACCTTATCGAAACTGAGCTCTGCTCATTCTCCGAAGTAAGAGTTTCTGTGCTTATAAATTCCTCACAGGCTCCTTTTCTGACAGAGTGCAGCACATCAGAGGAATTGTCTGATAAAGATGGGAAGAGAGGAGAGGGATTATTATAAAAGCCAGCCATGTGGCTTCTGCCCGGAAGTCTGCATATTTCCCTCATACATGAAGTGGCGTATACAGACTGCAGCTTAACCCAGAGCTCCAGAGAAATAATAATATGGAAGAAAGAGCAACAGTAGCTCTGAATTTTTCTTGCAGTGATCCTATTGCAACAGCACTGAATGGACACGCAGCCATACGCCACAACCCCCACAGCTGTCACTTTGGCAAACCTTTTGATGAATTGGATCTTGATATTTACAGAATCTATTAAAATACAGCCCATCATGTGTTTGTTTATATGTTGACAAGATGATGTACACCCTGTGGGTCAAGGGTGATGTGAACTGTTTTGGTGTTCTTGTCAAAGCAGCTAAAAAAAAGAGCATTTAAATAATTTTTGTAGAATAATTGTCTAAGAATGTAAGAGCAACATACAGAATTCTTCTTTGAAAAAAAATCTCTACTGATCTGACACAAAAATCTGAGCTTGTTATCAATCAAAAAGACTTTCCTACTTCTTCTCTAATATGTTAGAAAATTGGCAGCTCAGATAGAAAAACAAATAGCAAAATTAAACAGAAAGGAATTGATTTAACTACTTGGGTGGTTTATCCAGTACCATATAAAATTTTTCACTTTGGCTTGTCACTTATTAAATATATTTTTTAACAAATGAGGCTGTACAGCATGTACAAAATCTTGCACTATTTTGCTATAAATATTCTAAGTCAGAATTAGCTTTATGAGGGTATGAGATGTATTTCTTTGAGCATCATTCACATGTGTTTGATTTTTCTCTGCAGTTATGAAGCAAAAATACTGTCTGAAATTAAATCATGTCAATCTAGTTGTCTTCATGGATATGCCTTGTAAATCCAAATGTGGCTGTATCAAGGTTGTTACCAGTGTAACATTGGACCCCAGACTCATATGCTGAAGGATTCCAAAGCATTCTTCCAGCTCCATTGTATTGTTAGTAGATTATATTCTCATGAAGTAGGCTAAGAGCTAAGACAACTTACTGTAGAAGAATCTCTTTCCATCTCACATTTTTATTACTTGGGTTTTTTTCAGCACCTTAGAGTCATATGCCTCAGAAATAAATAATACCTGTCCCAACATAAAGCTTTCACATGGTCATTTTGGTGCTGTAAAAGAAATCATGGAAGAGAGCAGATAAAGAAGATGGTTTCAAGAGAAGAAAAAACACACAGTTTTCTTGCATTTGTTGTGTGCACATTGTCAAATTGGTGAGGTCTCCAGATGCTTCACTGTTTTAGAAAGGAATGGCTGCATTTGGAATGCAGAGTGGAGCTGGGATGAAAAGCTTGAGAGAGAAGAAGGGCATGTGGAGGTGAAAAAGAAAGAATGAGTGGAAAAAGGGGAGGAAAGGAAGAACCGGATCTAGTCAGTGTGAGAAGGGAGGGATCAGGAGTGTTGCGGATGAGGACCACAAGGTGACTGCTGGATGTGAGCTGTCCTGCGAGTTGTGCTGAAGAAGTGGTAAGGTTGGCCCTCATGTCCCCTTGAGAAGAGGGACCTGAGAACAGCTGGTGTTACCTTCAGGTTCCCTCTTCCTAAAGGGAACAGGCTGTGCTAGTTTGGCTCTGGTGAAAGCTTATTCCTGGGCCCTGGGGTTCCTGGGAAAGCTGCCCCTTTGATCAGGTCTGTGAAAAGGAAGCAGAGCAGCCTGTTCTTTTATTCATATTACAAAAATGAGGTTCAGGACTTTTCTGAACTGAAATACTGC
>NW_009259319.1:732492-739592 GCF_000687185.1 Egretta garzetta
AAATGCTTATAACTTTGTTTCAAAATTAAAGCCAAGAGCCTCCTTCACATATCTGGGAATTTCTCTCTTCTTCTATTCCTTCAACTTGCCTTAACCTTGCTCCAAAAGCATTACTTTAAATATTTTTCTCCTTTTTTCTTTCTTTTTTTTTTTTGACTTCTCTGTTGGGACTGCCAACAATGAACCAGTTGTGAGATTGCAGTCTACAGACACTTGCCCAGATGGAGCTGAGCTAGTACCACCAAAAGTGATGAGATGCTAGTGCCCTTTGGTCACAAAGGATGCATCTAGCCTCCATGATGAGGTGTTGGGCTGAGTTATTTCTGAATGCCCTGTGGCACCTGCGTGGCACAATATAGCTGAGTTTTTGATATTGTTAGCCTGGGTGCATCACTGCCGTGTGCCAAGGTGCGACACATTAGGCAGCATCACATAATGTTAGCAAGGTCTGAGGTGCTGCTCCTGAAGCCACCTGAACCAGTGATCAAGGCTCTGTGCAGAGCTCAGTGATTTGGCTGAACACAAGGTGTTAGTGCCTGTTGTGCTGGGCTGTTTATTATGATGGTCTCTAATCAGATGCCACAGATCTTTCAGGCGCACGGTATGCGCAAACCTCAAATAAGAAAATCCAAAACTGGATGACATTTTTTTTTTAAACTTAATTTTGAGTGTTAAGCTCACAGCAGAATCAGAAAAATTCATTATCAAACCAATGACAAAACTTGTGCTTAATTTTCTGAAAGCTTACATTAAGTTTTGATGTGCAAAATTTAAAGCACTGAAGCAGTACAGTGTAAAGCCAAGGAAGGAGGTGAATGTGATTTGGAACTGAAGATGTATGCAAAAAAATCTGATTCTCTCAAACTTTATTTTATTTTGTTATGTCTTATTCTATTTTATTTTTATTTATAAACAACTAACAAAAGCTGCAGTATGGTTTATACCCCTGTAAACTGGTACATGAATTACAGACAAGTGTCACACTTGCATTACATTTTCCAGATTTTCCAAGTCTGTTAGACTGAATGCTCTTTGGACAATGTTTCTGACAGTTTAATTAATTATATTGGAAATATAACAAAATGCTCATTCCTTTAACTGTATTCTTTGGCAAGTATTACAGTTTATGAAGAACTTCATAACTCTAAGAAGGAAAAAATCCAATATATTAGTTAAGCTTTTTCATTTTTATTAATGGTCTTTGTTATGTGCTTTCTTATGTGGGAAACAGACTTTTGGGAAAGAAGAATGAAAACAAGAAAGAACCAAAGAAACGTCTCTTGCAGTGTTATGCTAACAGGCTCTCATGGGCCTTATGAGCAGATTAGCTCCCATTCAGTGAGTGTGCTTAGAAATAAGGAGGTATGGTACAGGATTTAGTCACTGGCTATAGATGCATAATCCTCGGTGTTAGGGTCAGATGTTAAAAAAAAAAGAAAACAGCCAAGTTGCCTACTCGTAACCGCGGTTGCTTCCACCAGAGAATACTAAGCTGTCGTCCATGGCTCCCTGGTGGTCTGCAGGACCTTGCAAAACGTTCTGCAGATTACATGGAGGACTGAGTTCAAAGGAGTCTCACTAGGTGGTATAATGGTGAGCTGTATTTCAGCACCATCATGACAGATGCTTTCCCTGACACAAGGCAGGACCTGCACCATGCCTGGCATTGGCATTCCTCTAGGATTTCCACATACGCAGTTAAGGATGTCCATGCGCTCGTCAGACACTGGTTTGCAAATGTCGTATTTGTGTATGCGGGCGCTCTGTTTGCCCATGAAATCTTGTCATAGCGGAACTCCAAGTGTCAATATGGAATATGGGCACAGCTTGCTTCACCAGGGTAAAAACTGGCCTTCCCTGTAGCTGGTTGCACTGTCTGGACGATAAGATTACGGCAAGAGTCACTAGATGACACTGTTACATAGTTTCACACAATCTTTTTCCTTAGTGCCTGTGTTCAGTCTTTGAAGATGTGCTGTACTGTCTCCTGTGTTTCAGTTCCTGTTAGTTTATACTGCTGCAAGCACCAGGACGATTTTCTGTCTGATTAAATCTTTCTGACTAGACTTTGCTGGAGGGCAAAGATGGTCCTTCATTTTGGGCAAGACCAGATATAGTTTGCATCCCAAACACCCAGTTTTGACAGCAATGATTTCTCCTCTGTTAAGAAAGAGATCTGCCAAGAACTCTGCCTTTGCAGAACTCAGAAGGTATTATGTCCACCATGGGACAAGGCTGTGGTGGCGCAGGGACTGCTGGGTGGTCTGGTGTGGTGCCTTTGGAGAGAGCAGGTCAGCAAGGGGAGCCACAGCTGCTTTACTGGAAGCCCACCTGCTCGCCCAGTTCAACCTGGTTCTGCTGTGGAGTGATGGACTGTTTGGAGCCACTGTCACCTTTCACGTGGAAGCCATGCTTTCCCTTGGCCCTTCTCCCGGTGGAGGGATAAGAGTGTCTGGTCTTGAGTAAAGCCTTTTTTCTCCTCCATCTGATAAGGTTGAAATAGTTACGCTCACCAGGCTATATTATTTTATGTTGTCATTTGCAACGTCAAGATTTTGCTGCAGTGCAAGCAGTGGTATGCAATTATTGTCAGCCTCCAGACATACTCATATTCTTGCCACTCGCATATTATCTCAAGGCTTCCAGAGAATGACTTGAGGCCTCCCAGCCAGTCAAGTCTTGAAATTAAAGTTGAGTGAAAGTGGCACGCTTTTAGGTTTTTTTTTTCTTCTTTTAATCATGTGTCTGAAAAGCTTTCCCAACACAGTAGTTTTGTGAGCAATATGACAAAAAGTGATTTTTTTTTTCCTTTTGCTTTTGAGTTGCCCTGCTGGAATCATTTACTGGGTAGGAAAGGTCATTTTAGGGAAGCAGCTTTCAGCAGCATTACAACCACAGCTCTCCTAAAAGCTGCTGTTGCTGCTGTTCACAGTACTAAAAAAAAAAAAAAAAAAAAAAAAAACCAAAAACAAAAAAGCAAGAAGTATATTTTGGAAAGAAAGCTGAAATTAAAAAAAAAAAAAAGGAAAAAAGAATGATATTCCTTGCATTGTTTCTCCTCATTGGTTGGCAGCATGGTTTCATAGTCCAGTCATAATGGAGGCTAGGAACTTTTAAGACTGATATGATGCTATACATTTATTTATGAATGTATTTATATAAAGAGGCTGTTCTTGTTTTGCTAGTCAAAAATTCACAATAGTTATACTCAAAAGTGACTATAAAGTGTTCTTTATATGATTTTTTTTTTCTAAAGAGCATGAGAAAGCAATGAATGTAAAAGCAGTACAAAAATGGCTGGCTTTTTTGAGCACTGGTCTCAGTGAACTCCATCCAGGGTGTGGCAATTTATAGCAGGTTATATTTACACTCTCAGTCACTAACATTCAATATCAGCAAGTATCTGGTCTAAGTCAGTTAACCTTGCTTATGATGTGTTGCCCTCTGATGGTGCCTGTTTCTCTCCATTGTCTCTACAAGGACATTGGGTAATGGGGCTAGGTTGTATGCTTAGCCTTAGTTGGTTAGTGTTATGTGAAATGAATCCTACCCTCAAGTCACTAACAAACTTCATTTCACACTGCATGTGAACAAAGGAAATAATCGATAGTGCCCCGATATTTATTATCAGTTTCCCCTACTGTAAATTCATTAAGGGCATGTTACATTGCAGCCAATGATGTGTCTGCACCTCTGGGCAGATACAAGCAAACTAGCTCTAACTGAGGTGATCATTTCAGCCTTGTAACTAATGTAACTCCAGCAATACTGAGCTTACAGTGGGATGCAAAACTCACAGTAAAGCATGGTAAACAGCTTTAAGTACATCCCATGTTGCTGTGATTTGCCCTGCTGTGGTGACCCAGATAGCTAATTTACACCTAGAGAACAGATTTGTCTGCACCAGTCCCAGTCACTTTGATTGCAGTATAGACATGCTCTACATCAGTAGGATTTTTAAACTGTGGTTACACTCTCTCTCTATATATATATATGAAAGCAGAACTGGGCTGGTATCTTTTCCTATGCAATGCAACCGATACATCTACTAAAGCAAAGGCTGCTTAATTTAAGCATTCTCTGTTTCGCAAATGCAGAACCACCAATATTTTTCCTGGATAACATTTGTTCCCAATTGTAGCCATCAGAAGGTCAGAAGAAGTTCAAAAAGACTTGATGGAGTTTATCTGTTTGTTTGGAAAAATGATCTGGTTATTGCCATACAAGTTATATTAAATTATTTTGGTTGTATGATATAGGATGTGTATACCAATGCCATAGTTTAAATTAATTAATAAAACAGTTGAGCTTTGACCATTATAGTTCAGATCGGTGCATTTGCAAATTTACAGTTAAAATTATTTTGGCAGGGACAAAACATAGATGCATTTCAAAAGAAAAACTTTGGATAATTGCTTGATGATGGATCTTTTGAGTCCTGTTCATTTCTGCTCTCAAAGGTATTAAATCAATACAAATCTCAGGACTGACTTTGTGCAATATGTGAATGGTGCATGTGATGAGGTTTGGATTTTTTTCTCATTTATGTGCATAGTATATGTAGATGTGCCATTAAAGTTGACAGAGTGTTTAAGCAGAGTTGCAATGTTAATGGCATGGTTTACCTCAGGTGTAAAAATGGGCATTACAATACATAGCTTTTGTAATATTACAGGTGAAAAGTGCTACAATTTTTTGTTATAAATGATCATAAGTCTTCCTGCTCTTTCTCTCCCATCACCACTTAGGAATCTGCCAGCTATCTGCTTGCTGCTGGTTATTATTGCACTGACTTTGGGAGGACTTACACTGTATTTAAGAGACTGAAGCATAGATGCTCTCTGCATTGTGGAGCAAGATGCCTTTTGACACTATTTGTAGTCCTTGCATGGAGTTTTGTGTGTTAGGAGTTTCTCGTGTCAGTAGGATTTTTGGTCTGATTCAGATCCTATTTACAATGTTAAAACTTTACTAGAAGCTGAGGGGTTTTTTTTGGTGTTTGTTGATTTTGAACATTTTTAGATGTGTCACAAAAATTAGATTTAAATTTGATGAATATGAAATGTATCTACAGTTGAACTATGTTATTGCTAATGGTTTACCTGTCGTGATTGCAACTGATTGTTTCATAGTCATAAATATTCTAGGAGGACTGTAATCCCTCCTTCACTTTCACTAAATTTGTTATAATAGGTATATAAGTTAAATCTCCTGAAATGTGGAAGAAGTAGCAAAAAAGTAAATGACAACAGGAAATGTCATTCTCTTCTTCCAGGACTGCCAGACGTTCTGTATAATACAGGATATCCTGTATATATAGTGAAGTCAAATATGAAAAGCATACAGGGCACACTCTTTTCTGTATTGTCATGGCAACTGATGCCTTTCCAAACATGCAGCAGCTTAAATTTCCAGAGATTCAGGAAAACAGCAACTGCATCTGAGACACATGAGATTTGTTCAGTGTGTAGAAACTGTGCACCCTGACTTTTCTGTCCAGCACTGTTCCAGATTTCATCTTTTTGCTACTTCACATTTCATGGTGTGACTTCTAAAAGTAGTTATACGTTTTTGGGATCCTGTCAAGAAGATTATCGAAGATGCAGATGAGTATTAATGGGGATCAGCAAAGGTCACTGACCCAATCTATATCTCACTGTCGAGCAAAAGTTACTATTTTTTTGTAAGCATTTATTGTCACCACCATACCTCTTCTCTGCTTACACATCGCAAGGGGCTCCACTGTACATTTTACTCTTCCTTGTGCTGAACTTCCAGTGATATCAGTGACGGTGCTAAGTACATAGTAACTGAAAAATATTTAGATATCAGTGTTACACACTGGATTCAGTGTAAAAGTGGAGATTATTACAGCAGTGAAAGTTTTAAGGAGAAGGGACACACATGCATATTAAACCAGGCTTCATTAGTCCTGGTCACTGTGCAACTAACCTTTAAATTATGGAATGGTCCTGAATGCACCTCATTATTAAGCCTCTGGTAAGTGTCTTTTCCTCTCAGTCAGTTTGTTTATTCATCCTTGATTCCAAGGATTTGCTCAATTTTCTAGGAAGTATAATATATTTCCTATCCAGATGCCACATGGGATTACGAGACAATTTGCTTATCTGGACAAAATAAATGTCTTTCCTTTGAAGCCTGGAGTAACTCACATCCTTCTCTGCTCTCTACTGGAGAACGAAAAGGTTTTGAGAAAAAGAAGCAGAATCTTCCACAGTGACATACTATCGTATTCTGTTGGATGATCCTTGGTATTTTTTGACAGAATGAGTCAGCAAAGGCTAGAATCATAGTGCATTAACCTCTCCCATCTCACTCATCCCATACTCCCAGTTTCTTGGAGAGTTTTTAGACAAATTTGAACAGACTAAGATGACAGTCCTGGGACTGCAGCAGCTGTTTGGGCTGCCTTAGTACAGTGTCTTATCTAAAGTTGGCTGTGACTCTGTAATAGCAGTGACTCCCTAATGCTAAAGTACTTTTTCATCTTCTCCACTCACCTTTTACTTTGATTTTTGGCTGAAAACGTTGGCCTCTTTAGTTTGCTGTTGTTAGGTGGAGTAAGTTCAAGATACTAAGCAACCAAGGGGTTTGAGTTTAGGAATGTTTTCAAAATAACTATAAAATATGAAATTTATGTTATCCACAATATGTTGGAGGTCAGTTCGCCCTCAAAACTTAATGTCTGACAATTGTGCTTTCTTAGTGTGGGTTAGAAAAAGAATATAGTAGACTTAGGAAAACATCATAATTTAAGAAGTGACACATTTCAACAAAGACATAAAACTGTAGGCAGTACAGAAAAGAAGCAAAACCTTAGGAAACCATTACTTCATTAGGACAAATATTTTATGTCTTTTAAAAGACTCCTTATTAAAAAGGGTGAGCTCTAGGACATTCATGTTTGCATGAAATCATAAATCCGCCATTTGAGAATAAGAAGTGCTTCTTTCTATGGATAAATTGATTTTTATTACAGCTTCATCAAATTCTTTGAAAATAGTTAATCTGAATGTATGGCTAAGAGTCAGCACACAGCTATTTTTAATATTGTCTCCTCCTATAAGCATAGCAGTCAA
>NW_009259319.1:739651-777151 GCF_000687185.1 Egretta garzetta
ACTTTGCTTAGCTTCTCCCGCCCTTTCTTTAGTATGCCTTCCCTTTCCCTTTGCCATCAAATGCACAGGCTAATATATGCACATGACTTAAAGTTACCTATCTTCCCGACGGACTGGCAGCCAGGGGATACTAGCTGGCCAAGAAGGGGATTAGATTTTAACTTGTCTGCATGTAGATTCAGGGTTTATTTTCTCCATGAATGGGAGGGAGGTGGTAGAGCTCTGTACCCCACTGGGGAACCCAAGGCTTTTCTCTTCTGGCAGAGGGGAAGTGGGGCAATTCCTGCTTAACTTGGGAAAACTGTGAAGTTGCATTCCCTATTAATCTCTTTGTATTTAAGCAGGGAATTTTTGTGATTATGCATGAGGCAGAAAGAGACAGGAAAGGAGTGGGGAAAGGTTACACTTTCATCATGTGTTCTGGGTCTCCCGATTCATTTAGCCTTATCTGTGTCTTTTAGATTGCAAGCTCTTAGGTGCCGTGACTGTTTTTATGTATGCCTTTAATAGCCTATCACCGGTGTACAACAGATAACTAGTTACAAATTGTTGGGGTTTTCCAAGGAAACCAATTTTTCTTTCCAGAGAATGCTGAGAAACTAAAACTGTTTGCATAAAAATGTCAGTCACAGGGAAACTTCTGATGAATAAAACTTTGGGGAAAATGGTTTGAAATCATCTAAACATGTTCTTACATTTTCTAAACAGAAAGTTCATTTCTCAGTTCAGAATTCCTTTCAGTTTTAAACCTCAGCAAGCTTATAATCAAACGTTTTATTATGGTTTATAAAATCTTGAAATAATCCAAATGACTTAAAAAAAAAAAAATCTTGCTCCAAAACATTTTGTTACTGTTACTGCTTTACAAACATTATGAGGTTTTGGCTATATTCAGTAAAATACATTTGCATACGGCTCTGCTCAATAGTGATTAATTTCTCCTTTGTGTTAAACTTTGAGGGTGGTGGGAAAATAATCAGAATAAGAACAGGTTTATTTTGCTTTGTTCTTAGAATTTAGATTTGGGGAAAAAAAACATTTTGGATGAATCATTTTACTATTAAAATTTTCTTCACGGATTACAATCACTGTTTCTATTGGATTCTAATTAATTCATCTGCTTTGAGTTCCTTTGTAAAGTCAATATTTAAGGCCAGTATACTTGCTGCTCAAACAACTTTCTTATTTCTGAAATATACCTGCTGCATCTGTGTTAGCCTACATAAGCCCTCTAAATATTTTACTGTTATTGCTTTACAAACATTATGAGGTTTTGGCTATATTCAGTAAAATACATTTGCATACGGCTCTGCTCAATAGTGATTAATTTCTCCTTTGTGTTAAACTTTGAGGGTGGTGGGAAAATAATCAGAATAAGAACAGGTTTATTTTGCTTTGTTCTTAGAATTTAGATTTGGGGAAAAAAAACATTTTGGATGAATCATTTTACTATTAAAATTTTCTTCACGGATTACAATCACTGTTTCTATTGGATTCTAATTAATTCATCTGCTTTGAGTTCCTTTGTAAAGTCAATATTTAAGGCCAGTATACTTGCTGCTCAAACAACTTTCTTATTTCTGAAATATACCTGCTGCATCTGTGTTAGCCTACATAAGCCCTCTAAATATTTTCACTTAGAACTGTTTGGGACCAAAAAAATGCTGGTTTATCTAAAATTATTTTGGCACAGAGAGAAGACTTGAGAAAGGCTGAAAGGATAAAGGTAAGCTGCATAGTGTTAAAGACAAAAGGAAGAATGCAAAGTGGAATAGAAAAAGATTAACACAAACCTTTGCAATCAGTCCTTGGTTTTCACTCTAATGAGGCATTTTTGGGTGGTTTTATACTGCCTTGGTAAAATGAAGGGCAGAAAAAAGGACCGTGATGAGACAGTGGCTGATGGGAGAATAGAGAGAAGTAAAGACAATTTTGAATAACATTGATTAGATATAGATAAAGAGAAAGTTGGAATTAATAGTAAGAAAAGTGTTCCTTAATGTAACTAGAAATAAAGACAGAGAACACCCATAACAGCATAAATTATATTCTTTTAACAAGGAGCTGTACAGTCATGGAGCAGCATAACACATAGATTCTAAAGAGCATATATCTGTGTTGTATGTAATTTTAGGAATGGCAGTGTTTGATTCATTCCAGGAACAAGGAAATAGGCCTGTTGTTGAATTGCCAGCACTGTTTCTGTCAGCATCTCTGTGTTGCTTGGACATCTCCAGTCCCAGTACTGTCTTTGTTAGATACCAGATAGTTTCTGAGAACTGACTGAAGCCCTGCAGAATGTAGCTTGGCTCCATGCTAGCCTCTTGGAGAGAGGCTAATTTGTATTTATTTTGTAAATCCATATCATTCTATGATTTTAAAAACTGAGTTCCTAAGTTATATGTAGTGCAAATGAGTTATATGTAGTGAAAATGAAGAGCAGGCTACAGCCTTACAGCTTATTTCCAGTTCAAATCTTTCTGGGCTATTCTTTTTTCTTGGCATGAATCTAGAATGTGGATACCTAAAGGGGAAATGCTTAATTTTTATTATCATCCACGTTATTTTCGACAATAAGTGCTCCCGTTCTCATCCATTGAAGCTCTCAGTCAGGTTTTAATTTTCAGTGTGAAAATGTGATGAGTACATGAGCAGTTACTCAGATTTGCTGGTCATAGTCTGAGATTAATTATGAAACATAGGTTTGCACCAATTAGCTTGCCAAAATCTATCAAACATTGATCCTTTTCCATGTCAGCAAATATGAAAATGAGAAGGATGAAGGAAGGCTTGAGCTGAAGAGCAGTTGGAACCTATTGTGTTTCATCCACCCCAATAGGTAGGCAAAATATTGTAATGCTGAGTCCACTCTTTATTTAGCATATACACAATTCGTGACAGTGGGTTTTATAACTCTAAAAATTACACTTAACAAATATGAGAAGATACAGGTTTTCTTGATTACTTAAACCTAAATGTTTATTCAAGCTTTCATGAGAAGTTTGTCTTAATTTAAACAGAGCTAGGGCTGCTGAACGGGTGCCATTTTTTTGATGTGGACTCAGTACACATGAACCAAGTTTTAATAACATCCACACTCATTTAACTGGTAAATGTATTCTGCAGAGGCTTTGCTTCAGCGTGGTTTGCCTACTGCAATCCGAATGAAACTGAAGTCAACTTTTCGTAGGTAGATTGTATTTAAGGGTTTTAGCCTTCATTTCATGTAATAAAATGAATGCTGGCTTTAATTAAAAAAATCAGAAGAAACGTGTAAATATTGCTGCTCTAGTTCAGAGCAATGAAGTATTACTTGTATTTTCCCTTTTGGTGTTGATCTTATGTAGAAGTTGGAGACACTACCACATTGTGGATATTGCTGCTGAGAAGGAGAAGGGAAAAAGATAGGCTTGAAACACAGCCTACGAGATGGCACAAGGCCAAGGCACTGAAAAATGGCAAACGTCACATTTAACAGCTGGACGCAGAAATATTTCTCTTTAATTTGGAAGGAGAAAATTTTTTTCACAGCAGGGCACTCTCAAAAGAGCACAACATCAAAGAGGGTGGGTCTCCCCAGTCAAACATCATCTGGCTCCAGTGATGGAGCAAAATGAATGAACTGTCAGGACTTTTTTCCAGTGTGTATGTTTTTGCCAAGTGAAAAGTAAAAGGTTCAGTGGCTTGTTCTGATCACAGACCAAATCCTGATAATGGAAAGCTGATTCCCTAAAGTCTTCCTCTGATCAGCTGACAGGCAATGTCTGAAGAAGACCCCAGATTGATTGATAGTCCACTTTGTATTGATGGCCCCTGCCACCCTTAGAGATAAGTAAGATATGCCAAATGCTTAACAGGTCTGGAGGGCTCCTGTGATTGTGACTCAAGCAATGTTCTAATCTTATGTTATAATCCTCACAGAAACAAACTCTCTTCCAAAGAAACTTAACATGATACTTACCAATACCAGACCTGCACTCTGGCAAGAAAAAAACCCATTTCACATTCTCCACCGTGTGTCCATTAGCAACACCAGCACTGCTCCTTAAGGCACCCTTTTCAGCAGCTTCTTGACTCTGACTTCAGCCCCAAAGCAGTTGCAAACTAACCATCACCACGCTGATTTTCTGACAATCCTATAGTTTAACAAATTTTAAGGGATAATACAGCACAGGCATTTTTTCAATATAAAAACATGGTGACACAGTTTGTACAGCCATTACTCATTTGTTTTATGAGGAATCTCAGGCATAGTTTATCATATACTTTATTACTTGACCTTTTAATCATCATCTGGGGAACTTAGCATTCCAGACATTCCAAAATATTCCAAACTAAAAATATCAGTGTGCCTCATTATTTAAAACTCACAAAGGAATTAAGTACATTTTCTAAAATATGTAATTTTTTACTGAAATTACTAATTTATGATAGACATTACTGATACATTTAAAAGAGGATTGAAAAAATTATCATCTGTGGAGTCTGTACTGTAGTAGTAAATGGGTGCTCTGCTGAGATGGATGTTTTACACATACACTGCAAAGACAGTTCCTACCCATATTTACTTAAAAACTCAGAGTGAAGATAAACAAATGGTGCACAAAAAAAAGTATCAAACCACCTTTTTCTGTGGCCACAGGATCAAGACGCAGGGTTTAAGTACTTGCTGTAAGTCATGTGACAAACCTTTTTCAGAGCAGGAGTTGAACCCAGGCATCTGCAGAGCAATTCCATCGTCTGAACAGGGACGCTTAATGCCATTTTAAATCCTGGAAAGTATCTAAGACATGCCTACAGGGCTGACAGGTAAGGCACAGAACTTAGGGAGATCTCCCTGCCTTCTGGAGCAGTCACTGAAAAGCTCAGCAGGATACTTGGGGCCATCTGAAATACTAGTGGAAACTTAAGTTTAGACACCTGAATACAACACGTTCTTCCCTAGTCCAGTGCCAAACCCTTATCAGTCGGTCACAACCATTACACTAAGCAGCAATGCTTTTGTCAGAACAAAGTAGTGGTCTTGACATTGCTTGAAAGTGAGGTTACTTGTGGACAGACTTCCATTTCAGAAGTTTTTTTTACATGTAAGTAATTTCTGAATTAAGGGGTTTTTTTCCAGTTCCTTTTTTCTCGTAGAATGCCCATGAACCATGAGTCAGGAATTTCAAAGTGAAGGTGGTGGAGGTCATCACTAGCTTGTGAGCTGATGAGATGATCTCCAGACATCCCTTCCAACATCAGTGATACCACGATTCCATGAAATGCCCCTGACTTCGAATGATACCATAGCCTCTCATGGCAATTCCCTGTCTCAAGGCAAGAAGTCTTGCTTCGAAAGTTAGAGCAAATTATAGCTGCTTTTACCTGCCTGAAAAGCAGACAGGCATGTAGGTTTCCGAAGTGTCCAAGTAAGTAGGAACTTGAGTCCCATTGACTTCAGCGGGAATTTTAAGTCTGACTTGCTAGAGGATTTTTGCCAGTTTTAGTACAAGATTGAGAGTGACTCTAGGAGCTCTGTGCTTCAGAAGATAAGCGCCTTTCTAAACTGGTTCTTAAAATGCCTGGGGGAATATGGTATTGGAGCTTTAAAAAATCCTAAAGGTAAAGAAAAGAATGAGAAGCCCCAAGTGCTTCAAACTGAAAACAAACAAAATCCCTAATCTAGCACACTCCGTTTACAGTGTGATAGCTGTGCCATAAATTCTGTGTACCATACTTTAATACATCTGAAAGTATCACTAAGCACTGAGGCTGCGATTTGTAAATCTGAAATCTGCTACCTTCCTGGAAATGCCAATTCACACACAGACACGGTTTGGAACCATGTTTTGAAAATATACTTGACAGAAATTACAGGAGTGAGGGATCAAAAACTGTTCTCTCCTTGTGCCATCAGCTTCTTCTTGGTCAGTAGTAAGATAAGGCCTGGGTCATATTTGAACAACAGACCTTCCTTGCTCTCCCCTGCAACTTCCTTCCTTCTCACATATTAGAATCAGGGCAATTTAGAATGATTTCCATTTATGAGCGTCTTCTGGTCCTGAGTGATTTCTCCAAGGTCATCGAGTTATCAGTAAGTCACCTTAGGAGCTGTGTACCCACTCACTTGTTTCAGCTGCATTGCCTAGCTTGATGCTGAGTGATGAAATCTGCCAAAACTTGGTTTTGTACATGCTGCTTTGGAGTGCTGTCCTCTGTCACATTATGTTTGTGGTTATCTATTTTGCCCTTTTAATTCTTTGTGCAACTGGATGGGTGTATTGACTATATGGAAATAGGCTGAAAGAACATCTCAGCTGAATGACAGAGGACCCCTCTGGAATACTTGGTTGCTTGTAAAAGAATGAAAAAATATGAAACAAACACTTTTAAATTTCACTTTGCAATGCCTAAAGGTTATGAGAAGCTTCAAGAAAATGGCCAAAGCCCTGTCATTACCTTGCAAAGGAACCACTAGTTTTCAGAGGCACCAGGGGCAGCAAAGATGACCATAACCGTCTTGATCCCCTGGCTCAGAATACCATCTTAGGAGTTTTATTACTGAGTAAGTTCAGTGAGGCTTCCCAGATGAGTGAGGGTTTTCATCATCAGGCCCTTACAGTCTTGTAACTCCATCCCTGATACATGTATTTGGATGTGCGTCTACCAGCCAACTGTTGTGACAATCTTCTGTTTGGGTTATTTCATCTTTGATCATTTGCCTCCCTGTTTTTAAATCTTTTTTTTTCCTTTTTAGTCTGGTTTTTTTCCTAGTCTCTTTGGATAGTGAGCCCAGACTGGCAATACTTTCTCTCTTTGTGCTCTGTGTCCCATGTAAACTTCAGTCTGTTGCCTCCCCATGGTCTTCTGCTACCAGGGAGGCACGGGAGCACCATGCAGTGAGCAGGGTGGAACAAACAATGCCAAGCAAAAATGTCTCCATCACAGAATGACCCTTGGCTGGAGAGCCACTGATTTTTCTCTCCTACCACTGGACCTGTCAGGAGAGTGCAAAAGCACACACTGTTACATGTTACATACTGGCCATGTTACACCAGTGGATACTGCAAGGGCACCAGTCCTTTACAGATTTCTTTGCATGTGTGCAAGTTTCCAACTTCATGTGTGTATTTTTCTGCTCTGTGTCCTCCCTTTTTTGTCCTGTTGTGCAGTAACACTGGTTTGTGTTACATGTAATTCTTCCCTGTTCCAGGACCTCCATGGGCCAGCGTCAAAACACACCACTGAGACTTGACTTAAAAAAAAATAATTTAATGAAGTCCACATAATCAGCAGGGCATTGCTCTCGTGACACTTACTGGAACAAGGCCCCAGTCCTCCAGCCGCTTACACAGATGCTTGGTTTCACACACGAGTAGTCCCATTGAGATCAATGGGACTACAACATGTGCTTAAGTGTTTGCTGGACTGGGGTCTAAGTGAGAGATGAAGCCTTTCACCTAGCACAGACAGTTCAAAACAATGTTTATAGTTTCATATGCTATAATCCTTTGAGAAACATTAAAACTAAATAGCTTTTAATATTAGTTGGCAAGTATTCTCTTTTATAAAATTTGCTAGATGATGCCTGCTAGATTAAAGAGAAGAAACATTAAGCAGATATTACGAGATGTACACTCCATATCAGATATGGCTAATTGTAGAAAATTGCTTTGAATAGTGTGAGCAGTTAAAGACCATTGGCTGTCAGGATATATTTCTGTGCATTTTCACAGAGGTGTTGCATCCCAGGGAGATTATTGCCAACAAATGTTGGAGAACATTCTAGTCTGATTTTAACCAGTGAGGCCTTCTGATATTTCCTCCTTGCTCACTTATTTCAGATTTCGATTCTGTTTTATAGCAGTTCAGAATGCTTCAGTGCAGTTAAAAACATTTGGAAATATTCATGCTAATTCAAAGTGTAAAGAGATTGACACCATTTTGCACGTAATACAAAAATTGCAAAAGCAAAAATCATTCTTTAAATGAACTGTTGCATTTTCTACATGACAAGAAAATATTCTCCAATTATTTAAAAAATAGAAGCACTTTGAAGCAAATATCCAGTTACTGACATAGATTTATTTCACATACATGTAAAGACTGTAGGAACTAGCTTTCACTATCTATATAATAATAAAAACAAAGCCTCTCTATTTCGTCATAAGCCAACAAGCTTAGATATTATCTCTAGCATATTTATATTTTTAATTCTGATATCTGTCCATAAAGAATCTGAAGGCATATAATCTTATCAAGCAACAGCAGAATATATGAGAAACATTTTAACTAACGTCTTTCTGAAATAATTTCCATACAGATGAATAGGGAACCTGTCCAAATGTTTCCACTTATAGTAAAATGAGGTTGCTGACATGTGTGCTACTATTTTTTCGTACCAGTTTTATGTGTATAGTTGATTATTACAGATTCAATAATATTTATTAGGCATCAAAGTTAGAGTTATCACAACATGATGAATAGACATTTCTTTATACTGGCTAAGAATAATTTGCCTGTCTATGGTATAGGTAATATAACAGTATATAATTTACAAAGTATTTCACCATTTGAGATGTGGTCTGTGTAAAGGATGTGACTGTATAATGTTCTTATTATCTATCAACATAAGCGTTTCTTTTTAGTCAAGCTGTATTTGGAGACTTTTCCATGCATTGCAGTTTGCTTCTGAGTTTCATCATATGTAATGTTTTTTTTATATAGAGAGACTAAGAGTTGTTCTTAAAATGTTTGCTGAATGGCCTGACTTGGTCACCAAGCTAGTGAATGAAAGGAGAAAGATGTGACGGCTAAATGCATGATTGTTTCTACACAGCTTTCTCATTCAGTGTGTAACAGGGAGAAGATGCATATTCAGAAGGGCCCTCTTCCTCTAAGTCAGATGCCTAGCTCCTAATGTTAGAGGCATCTAAAGTCTAAAAACATTCTTTCTTCAAATGGTTGTTATCATCAAACATGAACCTGGCTGTAGTTTCATTTTCAGCCTAATCTATGCTCCTCAAATGTAATCTATTCAGGGAATTTTGTCAGTTGTCTCCTCTCTTTCAGTTCCTGCAGCATCTTCTGAACATTTCAGACTTTCTAGGTAATGAGGTCCTTTGGCAGCGTGTTGATTTCAAAGAGAGCTAGGCACCAATGTACTACACAGAATCCAATATAAATGAGTAAGTTATCAAGTCATGCATACAATCCAGTTTGCTTTTAGTTTGACGTGATTAGAAACGCTAAGAAATAAATAATGTATACATGTAATAATAAACACTAGAGCCCATTGGCATTTTGCTCAACAGTCACTGCCTTAGGCAAGTCAAATCACTGAATTTTACTGTGCACTTACCTGTGTGAGTCTTGGAGCTTTTCAGAAAAGTGACTGTTCACTATTTCATCTGCTTTACAGAAGAACTAACATTCCTTGTCATTTGTTAGGATGGCTGTAGAGCTCTGTTCTATCAGTAATGTCACTGAACACTCTCCCCCAATCTATCAAAGCATACAAGCATTCAACTTTACTTACAGTACCAGTTTATTCCAGAGGATGAATACAATGCTGCAAAGCAAATTAAAATTAATAAATAGATTTTAAAAAGGGAGAAATTGCAGTTTCCTTCAAAGGAAATAATCAAATAGTGGAACCAGTCCAAAAAGGACCATAGCAGACACACAAATCCTGGGCCTTTTTGGCTGTAGCTTTCTTCTGCAAACGTCCAAATGAACAAATGGACAGAGAAAAACGGCCTGAGTGGCTGATGAGTTACGTGCCCTAGGGAGGAAACTGGGCTCCTGAGGTCTAGGATGAGTCAGAAAGATTATGTGTCAGGCACTGGGTCTGTCTGGCTCTGACAACGGGATGCAAGCAGGACTGCTCTCTCTAGTGTCAAGCACAGGCTTTAGAGGTGCAGTCTCAGCATGTAATCTTTCCATAACTGCACACTTTTTACAGACTGTCAGCGAAGTACCTGGGCTTGTCAAACATTGCTCTTTTTGGCATTCTTTTCAACTTCTGTTTAGGATGCAGTCACCTGCAGAGGATGTTGTAGTGTTTTTCTGTCAAAAGGAAGGTCTCACAGTAGTGCGATTTTCCTAGTGTAGAGATTATTCAGTTTTGATGTCCAAGCCAATGAAGGAAGAAGCTTTCAGTGTTGCTGTGGCTTGTAGGTGCATACGTTGTTATAGAAAGAATGTAACTTGTATGGATGCTACCATATCTGACATGTCAGTCTCTTCATCAGACTGTTACCACCTTTTTCTCTGTATTTCCAGTAGTTTAGAGTACATCCATGGTTTTTAACTGCACGGCTGGTGGTTTATGAAATGTATGTACTCATCAAAAGTACTTCTTGGTATCTTGACTCTTCCCACTGAAGTCAAGCGTAGAACTTCTTGTGGGAGGGGAAGACTAATGCTGAGTGATTTGAAAATCCTATGACCTTGTGCATGTGATGTCAATGAGAATAGCAGTGAACAGCAAAAAGCAAGATTCTCTGCTAATGGTAAGAATTTATTCTTGCATGTTTTGTGGTTTTATTCACAACTCTTTTGATGTCTTGCAATGTAAAAAATTATTCTCCTAGCTACTTTTACAATACAAATGTACATGCAAAGAAAAATTCCGCTTTCGGGACCAGTCTTTTCTCCCTCTGCCTGCAAGGAAAATGAAAGGTCAATTAAATTGAATGCTAATACCTTTTTTATTTGGCTAAATGGAAAAATAAAATGCAGGCAGAATTTCAAAAGAAACAATCCTTTAGCAGGCCATGGAAAGAGAACAAAGGAAAGCAACAGATACAGAGGAAAGATCCCCAATGAACTAACCATTTTTGCTCTCCCTGTCTCTTCTGTGGAATTGTTTTTAATTGCTTCATAGCTTGGGTTTCTCCACAGCTGTGCTATTACATGTGGGCCCTTTATTCTAAAATTCTGTGGCATCTATACCAGAAACTGGCACAACAGTCTTCAGCACTGGAATTACATTTACCCCCATCTATCCAAGTGAGAAATACTGGCTATGTCCATATTGAAGTAATTGAGAGTTCCCAGAAGGCTCTTCAACGCTCTGCCTTATCTGTTATATTACTTAAATCTTACATGGTCCTACCTAGACTTGGTTTGTCTCCAGAGTGACAGATATCCTAGCAACTGCTGTTTATTTTACTTAGTAATGGTTGTTCATAGCTGTTAGAGCATCACTCACATGAGATGCTATGTGCTTTAGAAATTATATTATGGCCATTATGTGTGGCTAGCATCATTGTCATTATAAGTTTCAGTACATACAACCTCCAAATAATTATCAATAACCAATCCAACAAGTAATAAATCCAGTCCTTCATGTTTAATTTATATTTGCACGCCATTACAAGATGAACCTGACCAGTAGCAGTACACTGGCATCCTACCTGCTTTTCCCCATATTTCCCAGCTGGAATGCATGTGTAGGTCATGAGGAGTATCAGTGGCACCCTGTAAGAAACTTCATCGTATACTTTATACTTTTCTGTATTTATGTCTTGATTACTGAATAAACTGGTGTTATAAGGAAAGGAATAAAAAAAAAAGGGAAAGGGAAGACTTGAATTGTACTTGGTTACATTTTGAACTTACTTTCTTGGAAAATTAAGCTGTTCCTGTAGTATTCTGAAGTCAGAGGAAAAAATTTGTAGAATAATAATATGCTTCACATTCTGAGTCTCTTGATATGTAACATACCAGTAAACTATCAGTAAGTAGTCAAGAGCCTATTAAGAAGTTAATTAATTATATTTGAACTAGTAGGGAGGAACACAAGGCATGTCAAATGAGAAGATGAGTGCAATCCTTTTCTATGACACCACAGTCTCTGCTAGTAGTCTAGTGTATTGCTAAAAAATGGAACAGACCATAGAAAAGAAATCTTAAAGCTTTGAAACATTTAAAGCAAGAGCAAAAAAACCCTTAAAACTCAGCAAAAACGACAGTGAACAAGTACTTTGGGTAAGAAGACAGAAAAGATCCAATAAGCAGTTTAGGCAACACTTCTAAGTATAATCAAAGTAGAAAAATGAAATAACTAATTTTGTTTCCACCACTTAGATCAATGACTGTTGTGAGATACAGAAAAAAAAGCATGCATTCTCCATAGGGATTTGGAGATGATATTTTATTTTGCCTTGAGGATCTTGCAATTTATTAAAAGTCATGCCAGCATAGATGGATGTAGTGATCTAGTGAGGTAGTCAGAGATTTTCAGTAAAATCAGTTTATCACAGGTTTCTGCAGTAGTTTTTTTAATAGATACTATGAGTGTTTAAGTACATGTGCATGTGTAATACAGATGCAAGCAAATATGTCCATCTAGTTTGTTACAATGTCTGGGTTCACAACTTACGCTACAGGTTTGCTTCTCCCCTGTTATGGCAGGTCATAGTTTGGTCCCTCATGATGGTTTCTTCAGGCAATTATATAGTGGTTGTTGGATTAGGCAATTGTAAAAGAATTGGTGCACGGTAGTAATATGAATAATAATAACAACCATATCAGTTAAGTTTTTCCAGATTTTAGCCTCTATTATGCAATTTGACAAATAAACAGATACAATGCAGTGTTGCTATTCCCCTTCTAAGGTTAGGGTTTCTGCTTCCTTACAGCTGGGTTTTCATTCCTGTAAGAACAGGGCTAAGAATGCTGAGGGATGGATTCTGACTCTGCAGCTTTATTTGTAATGTCAGTAATATCCCCCTAGGAAAGGAGAGCATAGTGTCACTGATGCATCAGTACTTGCAAAAATAAAGCATTCGAAAATATTTAGTCTTGCTTGTAGAGCAGTCCTTCCTACTCCAGGCCACAGCCTGAGAAAGCTCCAGTCCTGCATTTCCATGGCAGGTTTTAATTTCTCATGTCAGCTCATTACTGTCCGTACACACAAAGTTCTGAGTGGGTCCCTGTGTGTCCAGATACGGCTGTCAGTACCGATTACGGCAGTTGTCTTTGTCTTTCCTGTTTCATATCATCTGGGGATTAGGAAGCTATCAGCTCTTTATTTATGGGAATTGGTTTTGCCTCATGTTAAGCCCTATATTATGATGTTAGTAAGCACCATGTAAATGAATAGATAATAAACACTGTGCTGAGACTGGATAGATACTGCCAAAATGATCCCAGCCAAGCACTGTTAGTCATTAATTTTTCCTTCTATTCCTTTTTGTAGGCTGATTTCCTGTAAAACTTTTCCATTTCCATTACAGAATTTTATTGTGTAGCATATCTTGCTCATATATTCAACATACATTAACATGTTTACATACGAATAGGTCCTTGCTGATAATCAATAAGCTACCATATACTGAAAAAAACCCCCAAATCCCTGATATTTAAATATCTGTTTGTCTCTTGGGACTCCTGATTTCTTTGACTTCATTCCACCACTCAGTGCATGTAGGAGTAGCATCTTGCTTCTCCAACCCAGCAGCATCTGCCCAGGTTCCACCTGGTCCTTGTCACAGGCACTCAGGAACAAATGATAAGGATCTCTGCAGACACTAGATTTCCCTGTCTCTCATGCTCTGGCAATGGATATATTGCTCCTGATTACTTCCAGTCCCTCCTGGTCAAAAGCAAAAGCAAGGATGGCTCCTGAGTCTGAGGCTCTCATGTGGTAAAGAACTAGATTCTGATTCCTGTGTATGTTTTTGTGTGCATTGTAGGAAACACTCTTTTAATAAATCAGAAATATTCATTATGGTCACGTAAATTCTGAGAGTACTCTCTTGATATTGAAATAGAAATGCAAGATTGTTAATTTGCTTGCTCTAGGAATGTTCCATTCAATGTAATAAATGTGCTTCCTCTTTAATTAGCAGAACTAGTACTTTCAAGAAAACATCAATTTAGGCTCATGCAATTTCAAAAGGGATGACATTTTTGGGGTAAGATTATTAAAGCAGATGGTGTCTGTGGAGGGGCAAAACATCTAAAGATGAGGTTTGCTTCATGTAAGCACCTAATTGTTCAGCTGCAGTTCTGAAGTTTAACAAAGTAATTGCATAACAGGTAAAAAATGTGTGAGACTGTGTGCTTTTACTAGGATTAGCACTTCCTAAATCACATTTTTTAAGCAGTCAGAAGGGGAGGTGTGCATGAAACATGTATCTTTTCAATTCAGAGCCTCCAGAGCAATTCTATTCTTTGACTTCAGAAGGAGCATCCAGTGCCAAATAGAGACATAATACTGCCTTTTTAAAAAATTGCCCTAACTCGTTCTCATGTCCTTAGCAGGGATGTCATGTTTAGGAAAACCATGATTCCCTCAGGGCTGATTTCTCATTTACTACTTCAAAAAATTATATGTCTCAAGGGAGCTTCTAAAGGCATCTTCAACTCTCTTTTTCCTTCTAGTCTCATTTGTTTTGGTATTATGAATCCTACAAATCCCTAATGTATCATGTGAGGTTGCTGAAGTACATGCTCTTGCTGCAGCTGAGATGTGAAGGAAGGGATACTTGTTTAGGGATTACTACTGCCCCTTGCTCAGATGTTCCAGCCGTTTCAATGCAGGCTTTACATCCAGATTTTCTTGTTTATCTGGCAGTTCATTGTTTAAGGTCAGCCTGTCAAAATAGGTTAAATATTCTTTGGGAAACAGGGTCACATCTTTGAGACACCACAAATATGTTTAATACAAAAAGATTGGCTTGATAAAAGAAGCACGATAAACTTGCATCCTCTAAAATACTTTTCTGCTGTTCCATGTAGATTTCTAAGAGCATCAGTACTCAATGACAAATCTCATGGCAATAAATTCCTGGAAAAGGCACAGAGAGACACCAGCAAAACAGTGAAAATGATTGCTGATGATTTGTTCTAACTGCTTGACCTTGTGACATCTCCCCCAGATATATGATCAAGATGGGACACTGCAGCACTTTATTGATGGTGGAGAACCCAGTAAGTCAAGCTGGATGAGGTATATACGATGTGCAAGGCACTGCGGGGAACAGAACTTAACAGTGGTTCAGTACAGGTAAAGTACATTTTGATTTACTCAATGCAACAAAACGAAAATGTTTTCAGTGAAAAGCCAGGCTGTAACTGCCACCAGTACTATTGCCTTTGATCACAAAGACAGTAGCAGGGCCTTTGTGAATGTGCAATAAAAAAGCAGTGTACAAATACAAAAACTACAAAAGAGTGCAGTGAGGGTGGGTTTACCTTTGGTTGCCCTGAGCTGAGGCCATCGTAGTAGACGTGCTAGGCCTGGACCTCCTGGGGACATGTACAGCCCTGTGGCACTCGTGTGACCACCACGCTGCACAGAGCCCTCTGCATGGTTTCAAATGGTCTGATCAGAAGCAAGCAAGCAGAAGCAATCTTCTGCCCTTGATAAACATGCGTGTGCCAGAGGAAGGGGAAGAATGGCAGGAGAGGAGATTTGAACCCAAAGGCTCTCTGAGAGTCAGTCATGAGGCACGTATACACCTAAAGCTTACACGTTGAGTGCACCTGCTAGCCCAGATAGCTGGTGCTTGTGCCTCTTATGTTGCTGGCTAGAGAAGGTCAAAATGTGAAGAAAAATGTAAAGAAATTATGGTGCATTTTACTTCTTATTCGCAAACAGATCCAGAAAACCCAGACACATTACATAAATACATGATCTCAGCTATAAACAAACCTTTTGCCTCAGAATCAGAAGCAACTGCTTGGCCTTATTAAATGTGGCAGGAAGCACATCAAAGAATGCCCTGGGCTTGCCAGTCGCAGTGAGCAATCCTGATTTTGGCTAGTCGCTTTAGAGAGTGGAGTTTCTTTTCTTTAGGAAGAATCTTAAACTTATTTAAAGTACCTTTAAAATTAAAAATAAAACATACAAAAGCAAGCTAAAATGAAATATATATAAAGTTTGATTATCCCATAGGGTTCCAATTTAACAATGGTAAAATTGTTCAATTCCATTTTCAGCTTTTTTATTCTCTGGCCAGTTGACTAAATAATGCCACAGTTAAAAAAATAACAATCTTATTTATACATTACAAATCTTTTATTATACCCTTAAATATCTGATATCTATAGCTAAAATCCCATCAGATTTTAAATAAACACATTGGATAATGAATAAAGATTGCTGTGATGAAAGAGCATTTTTGTAGGTATCTTGTGAACTATTTCTCAGTGTGGTGGGGTGTGCGCACACATATGTACATAAAAAATAAGAAAAAAAATACATGCATACGTATATATATATAGATGACAAACCTAAATGAAAAGTGAACATGAGAAAGTCATTACACATCTGTCAATATTAAGTGTATTTTACAACTCTCCTTTCATGATGGAGTTTTTACTTAGAGTTCCCTCTGTTGATCTGTTTTCGATTACTTCAGATCTTTATAAAATGAACTACAAAAACACAATTTAAAAAACTGGCATCCATCACCAGTGACTGCGTCCAAGTGTAAGAAAATAGAAAAGTTGGACACTGAAAAACCAGCCTAATTTTTATTGTACATGGACGTCCTCCTCACAGAAAGTCAGCTGGTTTAAATTCATTCTGTTATGATTTGTAATATCTAAATGGAATTTTCTTCAAAGTGCTCTTGATTGATTGACCCTTAGCTGAACGTTTTGTTTTTATTTTGAGGCTGACAATAATGTTTGTTGGCATGTGTTCTGCTTCAACTGCGTTGGGACGCCATGAAGCTATCTTTATGAGTCATCCAACCACAATACTAAATACATGTCAGCAAAGGAAATATTATCCAAAAAGGGAAAAATCCCTTTGATGTACTTCAGCATGCAGAGATTTCTGCGAGTTTTGGAAGCTCTGCACGCTTGTAAGGGACGGTGTACGCTTACACTTTTTTTTCCCTGCCTACTCCAAGCCTCACAGACCACCCATTGCTCAAAAACAGTTCTGCTCTTTCAGCGGCAAAGTGTGTCATTTGGTTTTAGCACATTCATTTGCTGGGCTGCTGTGTTTATGTTAAGGGAAGCCAAACTGAGAGATGAAATGTTACAAGGGTGAAGTACAAAGTAGACTCAATTTTTCTCAAGTTAGGGGATGCTGGTAATTTATAGTGTGGCTCCGATTTTCATTTTAATGTAACAGTGGAAAGAATTAACTAAAGGCGCAGCTCTGGGAAGAAAGAGTGGGAGAAGAGGAATGGAGGAGGAGAGGGGGAGACACAAAGGGGAGAGTTTTTGTCAGATATTCATAGAAGGGTAGGAAAACCGTTCTGCTTAGCTAGCAGTGCCCTCCTGAGACAGGGTGGCAGTAAGCGAGGAAAATAACAAGATAAATGAAATTTTTGCAGCTGCTAGTAAAATATTGAGAATCTGCACTTTTTTATTGATCTTTATGATCCTGTTGCCAAGAGCCACTTTGCGGTGACAAAATATGTTGACAAGTGCATATCTCACTGCCATGAAAAATGTGGTAAAGGATTCTCCTTATGTCTGCAGTGTTATACAAGGAACAAATTGCATCGCTACAGCCAATTCTTTACAGAAAGTCTAAATTTAAGGCCTACCAACCTTAAACACTTTTATCTTGAACTTCAGGCTAACATTTGTAGCAATTCTTCACTCAGAAAACCGGTTGAGGCCTAACTTTTTTTTTTTTTTTGGTCTATAGATGTTTTTCTGCCTTACATAAGCTGTTATAAAAAATGGTCATTTCTTGGTACTTTGACTGTATCATTTTGGTATGTAATCCTTCAGTGAGAGTAGAGTGTTATTCTTGTATATATTGAATTTCTATCCGTCTCACAGGACTGTTTTTTATGGTTCCATATGAAGCCTAAGGGAAAAGCCACTACAAACTGATAACATTTTTATTTTATCTCATGCCTGATTCTAGTCTTGCACAGTTTTTGCCCCCATGTAAGTCTGTTAACTGTAGAAGTATCACTCTGAACCTGTTTACATCAGTGCAAGATCAGGATAAGGCTCTATGGTGAAGACTCTAGGATTTTTCCTTTTTTCCCCCTCAGCTCCCGGTTCAATAGTCTAGGAATATCCACAGTCATTTCCCACAGAGCAGTGTGATAAGATATCATATTTACAGTAACATTAATTTGTACTTACTGAAGGATCATTGGCGTTACCCTCATCTTCCATACAGGGGAAGATTTTTGTGGTTGTATATTCAGATTAACACCATTTTTTAATTTCCCTGTCTATTTTACTCGCACAATCTAAGATCTCTCTTTTTGGTGGTGTATTGCTGTAATGCAAGGACACATCACACAGCTGAAAAAAAAGCACTTATTCAAATGAAAGAATTGTTGTCTATTTACCCCTAAAATATGTTAACTTCAGCTTAGATGACAAATGCAAGGCTATTTAAATGGCTGACCTTACTGAACTGCGTGCACCACTCTGATGCTTGTACTGTGTTAGCAAAACACAGCATTTCTCAAATCACTTTCAAAGGGACATTGCAAGAAAATACCAGTCTTTTAATAAAATCTTAGTGCTTTTAAAATCTTAGTGTTTAAAATATGCCAGGTACAAAGTGCCTGTAAGCTCTTTGTTAGCCTGTGCTACAGGAACAAAGTCTTTCCCTGATGATAGATTCGGTTTTATAATAATCAGCAAGCTATTCATTTAGTTATCTGCAGAAATGCTTCCAAAACAATGCTGTAATACTGTGTATGATAAGAGGAGAATGCTCTGTTCCTAAAGTAGGCATTTTTTGTCTATTTATTTCTCCTGATCAGGTCAAATATATTCTACCGGGCTTGTATAGATATCCCCAGGGGCACCGAGCTGTTGGTGTGGTACAATGACAGCTACACATCTTTCTTTGGAATCCCTCTCCAGTGCATTGCACAAGATGAAAATTGTAAGTTCTTCCTTGCATCTCTACCTGTGTAAGCCAGAATTCCTGTTTCATGCCTAATCAGCTATATTCCTAGAATGTTTAAAGACATGTTAAATGAAAGTGTTTATATATTTAAGGTAAGCTTGTTTTGTACAAAATAAAACCCTGAAGCTGATACACTTAAGCTGTGCAAAATCATGGTATGGTTACCTAAATAAACGGAGGTGTTTGGAAGTGTGCAGGCATGTGCAATTAAACAGCAGATTGCCCACTGTGGCAGCCCCACATAGCTTGGTAGTGTGTAGAATCACTCTTCCCTGTAAGTGATTCATTCCTGGTCTATTCTTAATGGATTTGCTTGGCCCTCTCCATTGTTATCAGACCTATCACAGGAGACTGTCTTGCCAAAACAGTAATGCATTGCAGGTCCACGAGGCCTGTTAGTTCTTCATTCTATTACCACTGAGTATGTCGAGAAAAGCTTTTTCTGACTCATTGTAGAGATAAGATCCTTGTGGTTAAAATAAAAAAGCCAGCTTCTCTAAATACAGACTGAGTGTAAGTAGCCTGAAATGACAATGAGCCTCCATTCCATCCTGGCCATCTCCATTTCCATACATTCTTCTACCCCTTCTCAATATTTTATTTTTAGCTTGCTAGGGATCATCACAAAATTAAGCATGTAACTTATAATGCAGACCCGGTGCAACCTAGTGCTGGATACCTTTTTCTGTAATGTGAATGGGTGATCCAAGCACACCCTGCAGCTTCACTGTTTGTGCATGGAACTTGATTAGGGCTTGGATCAAAGACCTCTCTTCCGTTTTGACAGCTATGTGTATCTCCGTGGTGGAAGAAACCAATAATGGATGCCTGATTGACTTTGGTCTAAAGTAACCCTGTGGCTGGCCACGCTTAATCAATTACATACAAGATGTATTTTTTTAGTCAAGTACTTGGATACTTAAACAGCAATGCTAGGGTGAACTCGTGTCTCGTAGCAACTTAAATACTGAATCATGTGGCAATAAAACAGCAAGATAGCAGGGATTAAACTGTCAAAAATAAACATCCTTTTTCATCTTGAGTTTTCAAATCTGTTGGGCTTGAGAAAAGTTTAAAAGGAATTTAATTACTGGCAGCAATGTTTGCTGATAAAACTCATGCTCTGCAGTGTACAATATAGAAATATTATTTTTTCTTTCATGAGCTGAAGTTTACAAAAACTTTATTTGAAAAGCAAAGCATTATGGTTAAAATCTCTAAATATTGTCACTTGCTGTTTTGCCGTGAGATAAACCAGTTTCATCCACAGAGAGACTGACATGAGTAGATGAAATTCATCCCTGAGCATGAAGACAGCTGCAGGGTGGTATATGACTTAAGTGCCACTTAAGCCCTCGGTGCAGACCTTCTGCTTATCTTCTGCACAGGGGTATTTTTAACCAGTACAAACTCTGCCTATATTCTTTAGGTCTCTAATATCCTGATCATATTGCTTCTGTGGACATTCTGTGGAATGAATACAATTAAAAAAAAAAAAAAAAAGCAGCGATCTGCTTCTTGTGTGAGAATCTTGGCGCAAAATGAAAGTATACAAACTGCCCCTTATACTGAAGAGAGGCATAGAAGATATATGTCTGGAAACTTCTGATAGACAGCCCCATGGGTGCAACTCTACTTAGAAATCAGGTCCTCAGATACTCCAGAAATGAATAGGCCAGGAAAGACCTCAACTTAAGTAAATTAATTACCATGTAATATTATAATACTGGAATTTTGATGATTGACAGAATATATTAGAACATAACTCTGTGAAGTAACTGGCATTATTTAAGGTATTACCAAAACATTAGTTTGTATTACATTTTTATTGTGTATTAAATAATGTTGGCTGATTCCAGCTCACAACTGAAATTTAATTCTGGTATTTGGTCTTACAAATCTATCATTGTGACTTACTTAAACAGAGTTGCAGTTTCTAATCACCTGTTTAGTAGGTGCTATGTACCTACTTGTGGATATATAGGTATAAACACTTTGTGATAGTAACAAAATGTGTGAACATATGTAGATATAGACATATGCATGCAACATATTTAATTTAAAAATCTCCATTAAAATATTACCTCATGAGGTTGAGCGTGCCAAAATTAGAAAGCATGAGAAGGTACTGGGTCCAGGTGGCCTAAATTATGCTTCTTTTTGCATTGTGGTACAATCTTTTGTTAGCTGGCCACATTTTTCTGTAGAATCCTTGCTTCATTCACTGCATGATCTAGGTGGTACTCAAGGAGCGAGTTCAATGTTCTTCTATATGTTTGACCTCCTGCCTTCCTTACCATGCGACATCCAAATTCAGCACTAAATCACTTTTTTGTGAGAACAGCGTATTGTATTTATCGCTGAAATATCTGAGGGCCTCATAAGCCATAGTTAATTGATGATCATAAGACTTTCATGGGACTAGAAACCATTTTTGTTCCTATTTTGTAGGTGGGAAATGGCTTTGTATTGTATTGGCTGGGTGACTATTTGTGAGATGTAATAGTGTAATACACTTCATGGCTGCCCTTTAAGAGGATAAGGGAACTATTGCTGCAGTAGATATTTAAGCCCTGTTGTATCTCAAGGAGTGTCTGAGCAAGGATTTTTTTCTCCGCATAACCTCAAAATTCATACTTGTCTGTTATATAGCAATTGGGCATGCTGACTGTGACATGCAGAGTCAGGGTATCACAAGCACAGCAGCATTTTCTTTCCGATGGGAATCCCATTGTGCAATAAATGTGTATCACAGTCAGCCATCTCTGAGTCCTTTCAGTCTCAGACACCCCTTTGCATGAGTTTTCATTTCAGTTTCACGGATTCAGCATCATCCATTCAGATCACTGTCTCATTC
The DNA here is from genome assembly GCF_000687185.1 of Egretta garzetta. Lineage (NCBI taxonomy): Eukaryota > Metazoa > Chordata > Aves > Pelecaniformes > Ardeidae > Egretta > Egretta garzetta. The sequence continues at coordinate 761,353 of NW_009259319.1, forward strand.
AAGCCCATCTTTTTGCGCATTGTTAAAATAAAGTTGTTTAATTCTAGTGTCAAGAAAATGGATGTTGGTATTTTTTTGGTGTCTCCCACACTGTGTTAGTTTTAAAAAGGCATAAAAAGGATCTTATTTACTTTTCTTGTTTTCTCCCAGTGAATGTCCCTTCGACTGTAATGGAGGCCATGTCCAGACAAGACACCCTACAGCCATTTAATAAAAGTAGCAAACTATCCCCTGCCACTCCACAGCGATCCATAGTATTTCCACAGACTCCGTGTAGCAGAAATTTTTCTCTCCTGGATAAGTCTGGGTCCATCGAGTCAGGATTTAACCAGATCAGTGTCAAAAACCAACGAGTTCTTGCAAGCCCAACTTCAACAAGCCAACTAAATTCTGAGTTCAGTGACTGGCACCTTTGGAAATGTGGGCAATGCTTTAAGACTTTCACCCAGCGGATCCTCTTACAGATGCATGTGTGTACGCAGAACCCTGACAGGTAAAGCCCAGGCTCTCTTTATTTCTGTATCTACTGATAGCCAGATCCACTGCTTTCTTCTTTTATCAAGCTGTTATCATTTCCAAAACCAAACCATTATTAGGAGGAGCCTGTACAACATAATTCATCTACAGCTGTGTGAAGTAAGCCGATAAAAACCATTGCTTGACTTCACTATTTGTAAAAACATTTGGTGCCTAAATGTGCAGATAAAAGGAAATAGCTAAGGATATAATCTTGTTTTCAGAATGGTTTGGTACATCTGATGGAGGCAACAAAATAGAAGTAAAATTTATGAATATCATAGATGGAAAAATGAGGTCAAGATAATTAAAAGTCTCTCTGTCTTCCAGAGATAATCTAACTTGCTGCTCAGTGGCTGTCACAGTCATTTCAGGGTTCACCTATAGTGTGCAATGTGTATGAACTTAATTAAGTACTAAGAGGTAATGAATTGGAATTTTTTGCTTAGTACTATTTTTCTTCAGAGCATGCAAACCCATAAATCGTGCAAAGCTGTCAAAAGGAAATACCTACTCCACTAGTGATGTGGAGGAAAACAGATGCCACTTATTCAATAAACTAATATCCACACAGAAGAAAAATGTTGACTAGATACCTCAGAGTCAAAGTTGGTTTGAAAGTTTGTCAATACAGAATTTTATGGCCGTGAACTGAGGATGAAATTTAGCTGAACAAGTGAATTAAAATTTCAGGTACTCTGACCGGTGGCACAGTAAATATAATGGAACCATTATTTATTAATCAAAGCTGGTTTATTTGACAATTTTGATAGCTGGCAGGACAAAAGACAAAAATCAAATTAATTCAATAAAAAAGGCTGCCCATGTTTTGTCTCTTCTTCAGCTGTGAAGAAGGTTTGAGCAGAACAGCTGAATCCCTGGAAGGTTGTTCTAAAAGCAGCATTTAATTGTGAATTACATTTAACCAAAACACTATAAAAAATAGTCAACAGTGAGTCTGTGTGTGTGTTTGTGTGCATGTCTATGTCTCTCTGTGTACGTGATTATCTACGTGTACACATTTGCTTGTGTGATTCTGTGGGTGTGGAGATACTGGAGCATAATTCGAGTTTTCCAGGAAGAAATGTCAAGCATGCTAGGGGCAAACTAGATTCCATGCAAATCTTTATAGAATTTGAAGAGTTGATAATATTGTGAATGCAAACAAGCCCTTTCTGAATATTTTCTGAATGTTATGCTGGCCTTAGCAGAAACAAATGCCATGCTAAGGAAGCCATAGGACACAACTGCCAATTTAAGTGCCCCAGTGTAGAATATAGGTCCCAAAAGGTCTGCTTTCCTAAGTTTTATGGACTCCTATGTTTCCAGTATTAAAGTATCCTAAGCATATTGTAAAGCATAAAATGCTGCATTAGGGTGTCTAGAAGAGATATACTGTGAGGCTCCCCCACATACTTTTTCAGTGATTCTTCCAATCAGGTGAGATGCCTACATTTCACCACTTCCTTCACTTGAACCTGTGTCTTCCTTAATGAAGAACCAAGATGCAGATAATAGTTAATGCAAGAAGAGTCTCTCCTAATAGGGCTGTTCTGCATTCTAAGGGTAGTTAAATATTCATTTTGCCAGGGAGAGAAAATGAAGGTAAGGCTATCCTACAACTAGGTCTGTCAACTTGGAGGTTAGATATTTGATTTTTTTTTTAATTTTTTTTATTTTTATTTCTTTTCTCCTAAGTATCTTGTGTCAAATATTGCCAGAAACACGGGCTGGATTTTAAGTGTTGCCCCTTAGAGGCAAACACCCTCATTAGTAGGTTATTGATTCATGACATCTTACTGTTTTGTCTTTTCCATGCCTACCTAGTTTGTCCATGCAGAACAGCTTCAACAAGAAAGTGTAGAGCATTTTTGGCTCGGAATATGATACAGCATAGTAGGAAAATTATCTAGATCAGAAGACAAGTTGGCTCCCCCAGGAGCAAGGAGAGCAAAGGGTGATTAGAGAAAGGGCTCAGCAGATTTGGGGAGGATGGGGATGGAAGGGAGGTAAGTAAAAACTCTGAATTGTAAGTGTTGAATCTCAGAAGCTTTCAGGAAGATTCAAAACATAATAGCTAACGCCTTTTTCTCAATATTGATACTGGCTAATTTAGCTGATTTCCTCTTGGGCTTGTTGGGTTTTATGAATCCTGTTCTTAAGAAACTTTTCCCCTTGTGTTACATAGAGAGCACAGAACCTTAACTGAGGTTGCAAGATACACCTAGAATCAATCTGCTGCATAAGTAGTAGATATTGGAGTGTTCTGTTCTGTGACACCTGTGTTCCCTCTGTGCTGAAAAATGGCTTATGTCTCTATGTTTTAATTAAATAAATTGTGCAGGCTCCTTGTGGAGGCCAGTTTTGTAATGCCTTCTTTGTTCCTGTGAGGTGTGCCATCAGCATAACTGCAGTAAAGGCATTTCCCAATAGGTCTTCTTCAGAGCATTGTGTGTGACGTCAGTGATCCTGTTCAAGCTCACTGCAGTTCGTTCAGTGTTTGAAATTACCAGAATAATAGTCACTGCAGGTCATAACTGCCCTAGGATCTGTGTTCTCATACCTCCAGTTAGAAATCATCACAGGTTGAGCTTACATCATGGGCAGCCTTTTGTCTTTTAGCAGGTACCAGTAGATCAGCTATTTAGCAATACAGTGGCTGGAAGAGAGTTGTCTCTGGTTTCTTGAACATACTGCATTTCTCCAGATGAAAAATTCCTAAAGTGCTGTACAAAATTTCCTGGAGACAAGAAAATAAGGTATGATTTGTGAAAGAATACCTGCCTGCCATCCTGAAGTACTGGGTGCAACTCTCTGGTTTGTATTTTCTCAACGGTATCTGCAGCACCACTCTGGCTGATAAACAGCTCCCCATTTATTGTCAGCAATTTGTGAGCACACCAGCCACTATATCTTTGATGTGAATGAAGCAGCAGGGGCTGCCTTCTCTAGGAAATGACTTTAGGCTATCTGTTCTGGCTTTGTATTTGTTTTTCAACAATGCTGATTACCTACAGTATGAGGTGCAGGGAAAACATCTTTGAATCTTTACAGGAGTCCAATTCATGGGCTGAAATTTGAGAAAAGCAGGCTACTTGGGATTGAGAAATTAAAAAAAAGAGTTTACATTAAAGTCACTTGGAGTCAGAAAACATCTGAATGACAGCAGATGTAAAAGAAGGCCAAAATATACTTAATTCTGTTAGGCAGTAAGAAACAAACGGCCCTCCTTAACGGGCAGATGATTTAATAAATAAAAATTATTTTAAAATGTGATTAATCCAAAATAGGGAGAAATATTAAAATAATCTGCTGGGTTTGTTGTTTTAGATTAAGATTAGGATTTTAATTGAAATTAAAATTAACTATAAATTATTTACTGGTTTACTTATAATTTAATTCTCCCTTTCCACCGAGATTTTTTTAGCTTGTTATATTTTGTAGGGCTTCTCTTTGAACTTAATGGTAATTGGGGTTGCATTGCGTGTTGGAGGTGAAGATTTAAATCCCCCAAGATTTGAGTTCTGGGACTTTCTGAGCCTTTGTGACTTTTTTAAGCATTGCCCATACAGAAGCAGTTTGAGCAACTGTTTCTTGAAGCAGGAGTCAGAAATCTATTTTCTCTTCTTTTTCTTTTTTTGTTTGTTTCTGTTTTGGTTTTTTTCTTTCCCCTGCTGAAGAAATTCCTAACAATCCTATTTGGGGCAATCTCCAGAAAGGGGTAACCAAAAGCCTCTGATCACTGTAGATAATTTTTAGAGCAATATTTTTAATTAATTATTTTATTTATTTATTTTAACAGCAACTACTTTTCTGATAACGACAAAGACTTTTTTAATGACATCTTTCTTCTTTCTCACTATGATCACCAGATTCCAGATGTATTGGTGTTGAGGGGAGGCAGATGGCTGCAGTTCCCAAGAGCTGTCTGTGGCACATTTTCATATACAATATGTACATCTGTGTGATATATATTGTCCTTGATTGCCATGTATTTAAGGTGACAGTCTGAGGGAAACCCCACTCTGTGTGTCCATGGCTGACAGATTGTGAATGTTATCTGGCCATCGCAATTCGTGTTTACTCAAAAGATATTATTGTACTCATGTTTTGCTGTAGCACTTCAATGTTAAATTGTGAGTTTTTTTAAAAAACAGGAGCTTAAAATTTGAAGTTGCCAATTTAATAGATACTTTTCTCTAAGATTGTGGCTCAGTCCATTTTGTGTTTATCTTTTTCTTTATAGATTCTCTATCTTTGACCTTGATGTTCTCCCCAAGTCCATTAATTAATTTAAACATCTCCCAAAACAGACCTAAAAAAAGTGAATGCTGTGAGAAAGGGTTGTCTATTTCTGTTTATAGAGTGGCTATGGAATATTGCTCAATTAAAGTAAACATCATGCTGAATGTAATGGTTGTTCTTGCATAATCTTTTCAGAAATGTTTGCAAACTCTCAGTACTCGTAGTTAATAACAACAAAGGGTGTACAGAGCAGCACCTCTCCCTGACAGCTTCAGAAGTTTGAAAACACTCCATGTGCGCTAACTTGCTGCTTTTGCTAGTTCCTCCACAAACATTTGTAAGAAATGATCCCAGAACTCCCAGTGGGTCCAGCTCTGCCATCTCCCTTGCTGCGTGGTGCCTGAAGTGCTTGGGGCAATAACTGTGCTGCCTAAGGGGAACACCAAGGCAGTAGGGGATGTAGAGTCCAGAAGCAGTGAATGTAACCCACCCATGGCCACAGTGGTGCTAGGGATGCTTCTGTGTGCAGTCTATCCTTAGGTGTCACTTTGTTCTCCAGCCTCTTTAGTTCAGCTTGCTGGAAGAAGGCATCCATCCAAAATACCTTTCCATTAGGACAACTGGGACCTAACTCCTCTGACTGCAGCTGTGCTCTTAATGCTGCGTGTGGCACGAAGGCCTGTCCCTGGAAGCTGATGCTGGCCCCATTTCAACATGCCCTGCTTTCTTTTTTTTTGCAGAGGCTGTGGTGTGACAGCCTTTTCCCCATCATGTCATGAAACCCTGCCCTGGGTTCAGTGGAGCCCTGCATCCCACTCTTTGAGACCCTGACATCAATCACGTTGGTTTTTTACTTCTTCTTAATCCTCAACAAGGAGAAAAGCACTTTCAACTGCATGTCAGTCTCTATTCTTTCAGCTGGTGCTTTTCTAGCTTTCTCTAAGGGGAAAAATGACAGCAGAGTGCTATTTTGTCTCCCTGATCTGACGGTGTTTCAATGATAGAGTTACAGGTATTCAGGAACTCACCATTACAAGCAATTCCTCTTACAAGGATTGCACTGGGATTCCACATGTCCCTTGAAAACAGCAAATTCACTTCTGAAGAGGCCTCAGTAGAAACCTGTTCATCATAAGGGAAAGAATTTGAAAAGTGCGTGGAAAATAATGATAAGATTTTTCAGGATTCTAATAATTCAGACCATGAATTATCTGTGATGTAGAAATTAAGTTTGTATTGGCTGGATGTACTTAGGAGTCAGGGGTTGGAAAGTATATTGCTCTAGCAGAGGAATAGTACAAGACAAATAATCAGAGGCTATGTCACTTTTGCTAAATGAAAATCTAGAAAGAATAATTCTAAGTGTACAGTTGTCTCTCAGAAGCTATTCCAGGTGCAAAGATACAGATTTTTCTATTTTTATCCCTTAACATGCTTTGTGCATGTTTAGGGATCCCAATCCCCTGTACAAAGCATGAACTCTGGTGACGTTCGATAAGCCTTATAGGGGAACATGTACTGGTCCTATACGTGACAGTTTCACCCAGAAAAAATCAGCTGCAAATGTGAGAAGATTATAAGGAAAAGACATCACCAAACGGCAAAATCATTCAAGAGATTGTCTAAATTAGGAAACAGAAAGTATTCTTGACTGGTTTAATTTTGAAAACATAACTTGAAAAAGCTGGAAAAGCTCAAAATCTGAATAACTACAAAACCTCAAAACTGTTACATTACAGTTACTCTTTTCTGAATTTCACTTTAAATGGCCTGTGGCCCTATAGTGGGCCATCATATAGTCAGGGTCTGTAACATTAGGGTCTCTGGGAAAAGCTGGTGCATCTACTTGATAGTAAAGCTAGATAGTTGATTGATGGTTTATGGGGTTAATGACAACAGTGTAATTTTTCTAACAGGAGAATTTGCTTCTAGGTAAGTAGATTTCCTTCCTTTGAGCTCAGAGGGGAAGACAGAGAACTAGACAATATGTAGCTAGGTGTTTAATGAAAAACATTAGAACTGCTTTTGATGGCTGACAGCACACCATTCTCATCTGTACATTGTGATACATCAGTTTAGCTATTCTTAAATGTGACTTAAAAACACTATGTGAGAAGATTTTGATCAGGCTTGATTTACATCTGGAAATGCCTACAAGATCCTTTGTAGAAAATGCAACAATGAAGACATTCAAAACTATGTTGTTTCTGGTACATGATAGCTGGAGAACAGATTTTTATAGAAAAAAAAATGATGTATTCAAACATTCAGAATGTACTTTGAGGCCCTGGTACCCTGTTCCATCAAACTGATTGGTTTTGATGTTTGCAAATCTGTCTCTACCTCAGTAAGGGAATATTTTAGTTATGTAGGCTTTCATGTATGAAGTGACTGACATCCATTTTGTTTGAACATTAATTTTCTGGAGCATCGACACGTGTCTGGGCTGTGACACAGCTAGGCTTATATTCACATGGATACCTTGAAGCTGAAGAAGGTGCAGTATGTTCTCAGTTATTCCAATGGAAATGAGTTTTTCTGGGCTGGGACTGCATTCAGTCTAGCAGCACAACTTTGAAAACACAGCCTATGAAGACCACCATTTTTGTCACTACGTCCCTTGTCTTTCTGTCTGCAAACCGCTGCTATGAAGAGATCACTATCTTAATTCATTGTCCCAGTGCAGACCAAAGTGATGGCAGAAGACATAACTGCTACATCAAAGACAGCCTTGCTCTGCCTGTGTCAATGTACTCACTGAACCGAGCATTGTTCATGTTCAGTCCTTCTGCACCCTTTCATTTTTTTTAAAAACAACATATTGATTTTATTTTCTGCCAAGAAAAATTTCTGAACACAGTAAAATGGTTACCAGAGAACAAAATGATAACTTTTATACTTATTGAATGACCATTTTTGCTCTTGGAAAAAATAGTAGTATCCAAAAGTTGTCAAGATGTGGCATATTTGCATCTGCAATTGTGCAAATTAGATACGGCATTTTAAAATTTTTATTGTACTTCATTGCATTTATAGGCTTTCTTTTACAATGAGCTTTGTTTAATGTGTGCCATGTATCTAGCTTGAAAAATTTACTTATTCTGCCCATTTTAGTATTAATCAGAATCGCCTGTGTACAAACAGGTGAAATGCATCCCCTGCAAAAAGGAAGGTAACTTCTTTAATAGTTGTTCTCCCAAGGTATGGATGAATGGAAAAAATACAGTCAAAGTGATCTAACAATAGGTAGTTTTTTACAGGGCTCTTTTTCTTGAGCATCAGCCAATGAAATGTATTCTGAGTACATATATTAATATCCTTTGTAAACAAGAAATTTGTTTTGAGCCAATGCAGGGGGTAAAAACCATTTTACTTGGCATCACAATGTTCAGTTATAACTGGTTTGGAATTTTGACTATTTACAGGCAAGTTATGGTGTGACTTTTCACAGTATGAAATTAATCACACTGACTGTTAAAAAAATAAAAGATTAATTAGTTTTATGTAGTGTTGTATCATTCATTGTGGTAGCTGTTAAAAATAGATAACCAGAGGCTAATAGATGTTAATGGTCCCTTTCACTATTAAAAAAATCAATGTTTCTTGGATACAAAATATCTTAATGTGTTATTTTTGCTTAAAAGTGTTTGATTTGAAAATACCCAACAAATAAGTCTGCATTCACAAATCATCTTTGTTTTACCAGCACTTCAATTTTTATGTCAGGTTTGATAAATATTTTCTGTGCAAATTAACTGTGCACTTCAAGAAAGGAGAAGACTGGGCATGTTACTACTTGTCTTCCAATAAGTGAGATAGATATTTGGTACCTACTTTTTTCTTAAAATTTTATTTCATATATATTAATGTAATTTTTAAGGGCCATATCATCTAAGTTAAGTAACCTTTCCACAGCTTTTATATATTTCTTTCAAGCTTGTTGGAGAGCAGTTAGATTTTCAAATGTTAGTAATTAAAATTGTAAGCTATTGAGTTATTGACCAATACTGAGCTATTAATCAAGCTAAAAAATTCTACAATCAGGGTTCAGTGCTCTGAAGCACTGTAAAATAATAGTATTTGTGTTCAGTGATGCAAGTAGCCACAATTAAGCAGTTCACTTGACAAATGAGATAGTTCACTTTATTTTGCACTTAATTGAATTGTACATGCTTGGTCACCATTGTCTCCTTCCCTTTAGTTTTGGTTTCTAGCTATTTAAACATACACATTTATTAAAGAGAGAGCAATTAAGTTGGTGTTGGCCATTGGCTCTAGAAATGCAGACATCAAGAGCTGTGCCTTAAAACGTTGTGCAGGGTAAGAATCATTAATATCCCTCTAGAAAAAAATCTTAATTTTCTTAACAAAAAGTCTGATGAGCATGTAGGACGCTGTCACTAACTTAAATCAAATGTGAAAAGAAAAAAGCACCTGTAAGATGTTGATATTAAATCACTTTTACCAAACAGAAATACATAGGCATTGTTTCATCACATTTAATTTTAGTTAGCAATGGTATTTGCATTTCAAAAGTCCTGTCTCACCTTACAGTCTTGTATCCTTTCCTTTCTGTGTTTGCAGTCTGTTTGTTATGATTCTGAATTTTGTAACATCTCAGTCGGCTTTGTTTGTTTGTTACGCTTGTTTTTAACAAACTGTGGTATTGAAAACCCAAGTCCTGTGTTTCACTTCAAGATCACAGAAAAGGCATTTTCAGTCTGGATGGGAGAAACGTGTTAATTAAATGCAAATATTTTCAAGACCAGTAAGAAAATAATATGGTGGTTATTTTTTCCACTGTCTCTTACTGAAAAAGGTGATCTCAAACCCCCTAGATTCCTCCAAAGCAATATGAGCAATTTAATTGCAGACAGTCACAGAATCCACCTAGGTTATAGGTGTAACAATCAGACACGCATTTGTAGATAAGACTGTAGCTGGCACCAACAGACAGAGCATTTCATCAGTCTCTTAGCTCTGATGTATGAGGAGTTCTTTGTGTGTAAGGAGTACCATGTTGAGTATGGGAGAAATCAGGCAGGCATATGATGTGTAGTGCGGGCTCACTAGCTTGCTGAATTATGTTTTGCGTGGCATGATGCCCATGGACTCTCAGTCAATTCCTGCAAAGCATTTCACGTTTGCTAAAGCAGTCTTGAAAGGTTGGGTACGTGTGTCCCAAGAAAGCCCCAGAGAAGTGCACCTGCAGTTCTTTTTGGAAATTACCAGGAAGACCAGATGTTCCTGCCCATACAATTTCCTGTTCACGGCAGTAGAAAGCACTGACGGCACGGTGTTTCTCTCTCCCCTTGCAGGCCATACCAGTGTGGTCACTGCTCCCAGTCTTTCTCCCAACCTTCAGAGCTGAGGAACCATGTAGTTACGCACTCCAGCGACAGGCCTTTCAAGTGTGGCTACTGCGGTCGTGCCTTTGCTGGTGCCACAACACTCAACAACCACATCCGGACGCACACTGGGGAAAAGCCCTTCAAGTAAGTACTTGAAGCCAGTAGCCTTTGCCAGCTGAGATTAGGGAGGGTCATGCATCGCTGCTACTCACTAGCATCACCGGTCCATACCAGCACACAGCAGAGGTTCCCTTGAAAGCCAGGGTCAGACCTCCAGATAAAGTGGTGTGGCTAAAATCAGGATTAAATCAAGCTTGGTTTTGGCTGCCTGAGCAACTTTCTGTCCTCTGATGAGAACTTGATGGTTTTAATTAAATGACGAGCTGCTGCCAGGGAACCATAGCTGGAAATACACTCAAGTTGGGGACACGCTGTGCTGTAAGAGCATTAACACGATTCTTTGATATCTATACGCCGAGGTAGGTGGAGTGTCACATAAAAGCTAATTTTGATCTGGTTAAATACGGGGGAGAAACACGCATTTTTTTCAGTCTCAGAATCACTGCATAAAATCTGCAGCTCTGGCTCGTGGCATAAGTTTGGTAAGATCATAACAATAAATCAATTGTGTTCAGCTGTCCAAGATATAAGAAAAAAAGAAGTCACCCGGTCAAGATAGTTTTTAATTAAGCACACTCTGCTTATTTCTGCAGTTTCCGCTTACTGAAATTAAAGCCGAGCACGCATGGGACTCTCAGAAATTTTCCCTCTGCATTCACCTCCAGCCATAGCACAGCTGATCCAGCTGGATTTTACCTTCTGTTGTGTGAGACTCTGCCTACATAACAGGAGGTGTTCTCCAAGGCAGAATACAAATTTTCCATGTTTGTGTCTGCATCTTTGCTGAACTGACAGGCACAAATTTTATGGATATTGTACCTGGAGCAATCCTACTTTGGATGAAAAATTATGTATTGATATCAATGTATAATCTGTTGATATTGCTTCTTTTGGAAGCTACCTGACGTTCCTAGGAGGAATAGGAATAAGTGTAGAAGGAGGTGTGTGCCTCTCCCAGTTCTCCAAGGACTGTCTTCCATCTACTTCTCTCCATTTGTCTTGTTTTCTACTTCTGCTGTACTGTGCTCTCGGTCTGGTTAATGTAAGAGAGCTCAGCCATAGGGCCTGTCAGAACCCCTCATAACAAGCTCAGCAGAGATACCGGTAGAGACGCTTTGCCTCCATATATGGTTGAAAGGAAGCATGGCCTTCATACATGTCTTTGCTGGGGGCAAGGGGACAGGGCCAGGAACCAAATACTGCGTATCCAGTATGGAAGAGCTTGCATACCAGAAATTATGGCTAGGATAGTGTTGTAGGTAGCAAAACAGGGAAACTCAGGGCATCTAAACATCGACTCTTCTAGAGGCAGTCTGTTGAATACTCAGAGCCCACAGAAAGTGAGCCAAAAATAGTGTGAGCAATCAGATTGATTTTATCTAGTTGCTGTGTAAATAGATTTTAGTAATTAATGGAAGAGGTTTCCGGGTCAAAATGGAAAATAGATTTCTTTTAATGTTAAGGTGTTACTTATGTGTAACCTTGTTGACTCCACTTAATTTTTTTCCTTAACATCCTGTTTTTGTCATGTTTCCAATAGATCTGCTATTTTGCCCCATTTAGAGTCATTATTTTTCCCCCTTGGTTTAGTAATTTTTTCCCCTTTTCCAAAATGGTCTTGAGTATAGCACAATTTCATTTCTGAAAGGGCTTAATGTATGTACTACAACTAACCAGTTGTCTGGGATTTCTTTATTTTGCCCTGCTTATGCTTAAGTATTTAAGTATTCCTGGATATATTTGCCCATTCTTAAAGGTGCTGGGCAGAGCAAGAAAAAATGTGGATGCTTTGTACTGCTTGTCTATGATGTATGGCATAATTTAATTCTTGTAAGATTTTTATTTAGTTTCTTCCTTAAACTCAAGAAACAGAAGTACCAGTCTGGAAGACTTGTTGAAGCATTTGCAGTCAGCAGACTACTAATTTCACATGAAGCTAAAACTGGAGCTGCAGATCTTCCCATCCCTGCTAGTCAGATAAGGGGACGCATATGCCCTGGTCCTGCAAGCTGTTCACAAGGGCAGATTTGCCTTCCACGCAGGACTGCTTGCATTTGAGAGAGGAGGGTCAGAAAAACTTACCCAGAAATCGGTCTGCCCTCTCTGCTGGAGGAAAAAGAGATAGCTGCAGCTCATCATGATGTCTCATCACCATTTAGATCCTCCTTTGAAAAGGAAGGATCCAAGATCTGGTATTAAGTAAGCTTAGGAAAAAAACTCAGCAAATTCTAGTAAACAAGAACCATAATTGGGACAAGCAAGATTTCTGTCTCTTGATCATACAATTTAGGTTTTAAATGTTTGTTTACAAAGGGATTTTGAGCGCACTCTTGCAAAAAAAAAAGTGCAAAATGGAAAAGTCCATTGAGATAGGGTTTCTGTACCTCAAAAAAGTCTGTATTTGTGGTAATGTACATACTTCTGTTGAACAATATTTTTACTATTAGCAAGAACAACTATGCACAGATAGCACCAAATTGCTTACATTCTAGCTAATGTATTTTGAAAATAACAGGCATCATTTTAAAGGTATTACCAAGTTCAATTTCATAAGTCAAAATAGGTAGTCAATGGACAGTTAACTTGCATCTACTGTGAATGCAATCTCAGTATTTCTAATGCAGTAAGGCAGTTATGTTTGTGAGTGGTATTTGAACAAATTACAGTGTGCATGGATTAAGCAGGCAATGTGAAACACTAAGTGTATGTTTGTATACATGTTATTTTCAGAAGGTGGTTTTAAAAATGGTGAACACAGAGTGACAATATTTTAAAATATTTCAAATTAATTGTTATTTAAGAGGAAGTCTGTGATTGGTTAAAAAGCTTTTTCTGTGAGAAGGCACTTTCTTTGTAGGTCCTAGGTAACTTTGGATGTATGGTGGAAGACTCTTCTATTTGCTTTTCCTTACAGATAACAATGCTAAGTGAGGTTATCTGTAGTCAAAGCTTTAGCTGCATTGCCTGGACTGCAGGTCCAGTTAGAAGGGATTTCTTTTCACGTCATCACAAGCTATCAAGTCAGCCTCACCACTGCAAAGTTTTTGTATATTCTTATCTTGCTGAAGTCTCCACTATGGCTGTTAGTCTGGGAACAAAGCTCTTAAGCGAATTAAAAGGTAGGAGAAAAAGGAAAATTATTTGCCACCTCTGTTTTCCTAAATTCTTCCCCCCAGTCTCTTCCATTTCAGCAAAATTAAAGATTAGCTAAGGGACCTGCCTGCAGAATCAGGGTTATGCAAACATCTAATATTCAGGAGTCAACCAAAAAGAATGAAAGGAAAGATTCTCTCAGATTGGGATAACCCAGGTGTTTTTCGTTGTTTCTTACTGAAATGCAAAACTGGGGAACATTAATTTCAGATTGAATATGGACATCTCAGCTTTGTCCTGATTTTCTTTTTTTTTTTTTTAATCCTTTCAAATTATTTTAAAATCTAGTGTTAAATGCAGCTCTTGAACGAAATCTTAAAATGTATATTTTGAAAATACCAAATGAAGATATTTTTTCCTGAAATAGACCTTCATCATTTTTTCACCCAAAGCCTTTCACAGAGATTGGCATAAACTTGGGAATTAAACCAGTCCTGTCTATAATCCTCAATGCCAGTGTTTTGAAAGCACTGTGAAGCAAACAAGCAGACCAGTGACAATGAGGGCTATCTAACCAAACACAGAAAACCCAGTATCTTAGAAATATGAATAGAATGTTGTTTGTGAATTTAAGATCCATTTTGTTTACCACCACCCCCAAGCAAATCGCACAGTGGTAGAATGAAGCCTTGTGTTTGATGAGGTTGAATGTCACAATACAACATTGCTCCTTACAATTAAAATGAAGGCACACACACATTGTAAAAAAAGATAACATGGACCCACTTTTCACTGGTGACATCTGATTTACATGGCTTTTTTGGTTCTATATCGCGTCAGGGGCTGTTTAAATTGCTCTCAAATGCCATGAGATGACTTAAGTGGAAATTAAATGGTCTCTTAGTGAATAGGTATCATTATTGCCAATACTTGTATCTACACTTGAGGCTTAACTAAAAATTTGGTGTATGTCTAATGGCCAGGCTTGGGCCCAGCCCCGTGCTTACTTTGTGAGTGGTTGCAGGAGGGGTGGACTCTTTTTCCCTTCTGACTGTTTTGGCTACTATTCAACCTCCCAACACAACATGAAACGTGTGGTGTGTAGTATGGAGCTATGCACACAAAATCGTGGACACACATGCTCGCCAGTCTCATAGACACAGGTCATTGCCATGGTTATTCTACTATGGCAGGATAGGAAAGGATGGTTGGTGGAGGTAAAGAGTACATCATAATTCAAAAGAAAAAGTATTCCTGCTTTTCATCCCATTCCTACCAACCACGGGATAGTTATGCTGACTGCTGTGATGCTATTATCTTCACCTTTCCTATCTGTTTGTATCCAGTAACAACTTCTCTGGACCACATTGTAAAGAGGAGTCAGAGGGCCTGCCTGCAAGCTGGGTACTTGTATATCCAAAACTATAGTCCTGAAAACACCATCCACACCCTTTGCAAGTGCTTATAAAATACTGGGCACATTGGGTACTATCAGAAGGTTACCCGGATACATGAGAAAGCCAGGGAAATTAGGTGCTTTGCCAAAGGCTTTATTCTGACTTTTGCCCAGCAGACAGCACAGCCCAACCATCAGCAACACTTGGCACCCACATCCCTCCCATCCAAAGGGCAGATGCTTGTAGCAAAAGATTTATTCTTTTCTGGTCTTTCTTTAGCATCCTCTTTCCCATGTCTGTATGAAAGTGTCCCAGAACAGCCCATAGCTAGGGAGTTAGAGCACTCTCAACAGCAGAAGCAGCTTGTGGTTAAAGACGGGAACTTGCATTTTAAAGGAATATGGTGAGCCTGGCTCTATGCTTTCCAGAGCAATGCGAGGTGCTGAGTGAATGCTGTGCTCAGCTCTAGCCTCCCAGGCAAGCTCCAGAAAGGGTAAGGGTGTCTGCCACAGCCTCATGGCCAGCAGTTTTAAGGAGTAACTCTGTCTTTTGATCACCTTATAGTCTTTCTCTGATATACATATGGCCCCTAGGCATCCCAATATAGTGCATTTCATTTATTTGGCCAGGGTCTTAGAAGCCAGGTGTTGCCACACATGATTTTGTAGGTTATTTTGCAACTGTACCACTTACAGCTTGGTTAGGCAAGGATCCAAGCGTCCTATTACTCAGCAAGCAAAGCGCTTGTCTTTGTAGACATCAAAATAACAAAACTATCAAGTTCAAGTAGATGGCAATATCTCACACAGACTAAGTTAACCCCCCAGCCTTAAAATTGATTCTAATGCCTCTGTGATAGATATATATATATGTATATAAAAATAATACAATAATTTGCAAGTTTGTCAGGCAATGAAAGGTAGTATATTTTGACACACTAATCCAGTAACTAATCAGTTTTCTAATAAACAATCAGCAGTACACTAATGTGTCATCAGCACTTCAGGAGCTCTGGAGAGTGGATGATCTGCACATAGACGTTAATGAATACCCCAAAAATCATTAAGTAATCAATAC
>NW_009259319.1:782151-793975 GCF_000687185.1 Egretta garzetta
GCCTCTCCTTTTGATTACTATTTATTATTTGTATGGTGATATTATGTTATGTGATGCTGTCGTATAGCTGACAAAATGATGTGATTTCAGATGAATAAATAGGTGAAAGTCCAAAAGTAAGTCCCCATTGCTTTTAAGAGTCATCAATTGCTATGATTTTTTTTTAAAAACCACAATTAGAGCACTCTTCTGTTCCATCCAAGTCCTTTCTGTGGATATGATTCCAGAAAATAAAATATTCTGGGACTGCATGAAGTCTTTTTTTTATCTTTTGTTAAGATTTTGGAAGTTTTGACATCATCAAGCCCATCTGAAAAAGTGCATAAATCCACCCAATAGATGTAGAGTATGCTGAAGGGGTCCTCTGTTGTAATAAAAAATGACACTGTAATTAGAAAGGTAAACAGCTTGCTCACATTTTTTAAAATTCATAAAATTGCATCTTTTTTTACTGCAAAGGACCAATTAAGTCATGCATGTAGCTGTATTCTTGTGATATCAACTGTAAAGATTACATTGTGTTAAATGAAAATAACAGGCACACATTTAAAAAGAAGACAAAGAAATGTAAATATATTTGATTAATAAAACATTTCTATTACCATACTCTAAGCCTTTGTTTTATGTTAAGGTTATGTATGGAATTTTGTGCATGCTATGCAGGAAACTGAATATGCTTAAATGACTGTGAGCTTAAGGCAACCTCAAATAATCGCATTGCCTTGCTGTAGTTTTCATTATGAGCTTCCAAAAGGGGTTTGCAGCTCCAATGCTGCAAACTAATTTGCAGTGAGAAAGGAGTGAGATCAAGTTCAGTCTTCTTGGTGACTGGGTCCCAGTCCTCCTATTGACATAACGCTGAGGGCACAGTGCAGTCATACGCTCAAACAATTTCTCAGCTATGCTTTGGAATTTCTTTGTATAGGTCTGTGATGCAAATTGTGTCACACTGTAATCAAATTTTTCTATTCTGCATACTAGAGTGCAAGGTTTTTTATGGTTAATGGCCTGAGTCTTGTTTAGTTGCCTGAATCCTGATTTACAAGGATCACCATCTAGTGGACTAAGACAGAATTTCAAAACTCTGGTTGATGTGATGTCTGAGCTCATTTTTTTAAAAATCATTCTAAAACTAAAGCTAAAAGCACTAGCCATGCTCCACTGCAAGGGACCTTCAGTGCCTTTTTTAACATTATTTCACTGCCATTGTGTATGTCAAAGCACAGCGATTAGTTCACTGAGTCACCCCTTGTTCCACTTGAAAAAATACCACTTGAGTACGAGAAAAATATGTCAGTTTCTGTCATTTTTCATGTTATATGACCTTTTACATAAGCACCAGAACCACCACGGTAGAATAATTGTGCAAAACTACTGTACTTGAGAAAATACTCAGGTAAATTGGCCAGCAGACTGCCTGCTGGTTTGCAAGTAGCAGGGATAGTCAATCATTTGAGGCAAGCTTCTATACATCCAAGGAAAATTCTTTATAACAAGAAATTGTATTGAGTCACGCTGTATGAGATTATATTGCCAAACCCACATAATCTATCATGAGCTAATGAGACACAAATGTCTAAAGGGGGTGGCGGGTGGAGAAGTCCTTTGGCTGATGGCCCAACCTACGAAATAAAAGTGTCCTGGGGTCCACCTTCTTGAAATTCTTCGGGTGCATGATTTAGAAGGGGTGAGGCTCAGGTCTGCTAATATTTTTCTTTTAATTCTTTTACTGAACTTTTTTAGCTGGGCTGAGGGCTAGTAGTTTGCTGCCTTCTTATTTCTGTCCCTGTATGTGTTCACTGAGATCTGGGGAAGAATCAATCCAGTATTAAAGTGCAAGAGACCAGCAGAGCAAGACAGCATCAATTTTGTTGTTTGGTTGCTGGGGTATTTTTATCCAAATAAAGAGGGCACTTGCTCCCAAACAAATATATAGAGATCAGCAGCTTCCATGTCAATGCACACATTACTTAGGTAGTTTCCTTGACACCACTGAGCATCTGCCAGTTAAAACAAGTCCAGTGCCTTCCTAACACCACAAACCCAATCTATACTTGAACTGATGATACAAAGATGTTGGAGCTGCACTCTAACCTCCATGTGCTGAACGTCCATTCTCCCAGACTCAGACTCACTTCTTTTCCTACTTGCTAAAGGACAGTCAGCAAAACATTTTGGCAGCAAATTTGGTCAATCCCATCTTCCATGGTTGCAGGGGATCTGATAGCATTTTGGACTAGACCGATAATGCAGAGTGCTTAACATACCCACTTGTCTGGTGAAATAGAAATATACGCCAGCCAATGTACCACAATAATTAGGTGTCTAAGAATAAGATCTGTACAAGCCAGTGCACTGGATGTGGGGTTTGTCTTTCCCCTCAGCACTTCCCGGTGGCCATCCTGAGGTAGATCCCTGACCAGCTAGTCAAGAGATAGCCATAGGTAGTTTCTTTTCTCTAAATCTGAATCATTTTCATAGGTATAAAACCAGCTAAGATGACCACAGAGGGCTGGACACAGCCGCAGGTGGTTTCCCATTCATGTAAGGCTGGCCATCAATAAACTAATGCTGTAGAAGACCTAAGTCTCCAAACATGACTGGAATTAGACCAAGGACATGGGGAGGGAAGAAGAACTTACTGTCTGTCATAAAAGGGATCAAAATCTTTGCACTCAACTCAACTAAGCAGGTCTCACCTTTGAACTGCATTGACAAACCTTAATTTTTTTTTTTCAGTTTTTACTTTTGTTACAGATAATGTATCTTGAGAGACACACACAGTCTTGGAAAGCCATAGTAGTGAATCCTAGGCCATCCTTTGTAGCCATAGCTGGATCACTCTAGCTTTAACCCAGATGACTTCTCCACCAACCACAGCAGATGAGTCTTACTAGTACTTCCCCATGG
Source organism: Egretta garzetta (assembly GCF_000687185.1). Taxonomy (NCBI): domain Eukaryota; kingdom Metazoa; phylum Chordata; class Aves; order Pelecaniformes; family Ardeidae; genus Egretta; species Egretta garzetta. The sequence continues at coordinate 785,062 of NW_009259319.1, forward strand.
ATGTAAACTTTTTCTAATCTTTAGTCTTCTCCCCTTCCCATCTTGGCTCTCATCATTTCCATATATTATACTTTTCTTTTTCTCTTCCCCTCTGACATTACTGCATTCAATCATTCTCTTCATCTCTAGAGTTTCTCCAAATAAGCTTGCAAATGACTGAGGAAAGAACTTGTATTTGTTTATATTGGCACAACAAGTCACAGAAATACTTTTTTTTTTTATAATCTCAGTCAAATGAGTCAAACTATAATAGTCATGCAGAGCCTTCAACCTGGAATTTTTTTTTTAGGGAGCCAAGAATATTTTGGCCTACAGCACACAGACTACTACTGATCAAATATTCTTCTGGAAGCTATTTAGAATTTTTTTTTATTAGCCTTTTATCAGGGCAATTCTTTTCTGTTTTTTCCCATGGCATAAAAGGTAATTAGATAGCCAGCAAATTAAAATCTTCATATAGAAAATACTTCCTATTGAGTAAAAAAAGAGCACAAGTAAATACATGCACTGAGCCATACTTGTAATGTTCCTGTGTTTGAGTCTTTCTTCGCTTTCTCTTTTTTGTCTTTAGACCATAAAAAGCCAATTTCTTCTGCTTACACATAAGATCTTCAAGAAGGGGATAATGTATTGCTGTAATACTGTACCACAGTTGTGCACAATGAAATGCTGCAGTAGTGTCTGATCAGTCAGTGATAAGAACACCATGTAACTCCCATCTCAGTTTTTGAAATTGCTGATGTGATGAAGATACATGTTCCATGAATAGGGAGGCAGATACAACTGAAAACAGTATCTGATTCATTACCATCAGGTTGTTTAACTTGTTTTTATTTAATGAGCTAATGATAGAAAGGGGGCTGCACTGTTCTTTAATATGAAGGAAGATCTGGGAAGTTTAAGCTGTGAAGAAAATTTAGAAGGATATTTTACCTGCCTTCCAACTTACTAGTTTTTCTCTGCTTGATGCTAATACTAGAGCTGTTAGAGAAAGGTCTTCTTCCAAGTGCACATTTCAATAAAGATTCTTCAGATTGTTTTTCATTTTTCCCTCCCAGAATTTATTCTCTAGAAAAATTTACTCTCTAGACTTGCTGGAAGTGGGGAAAAAAAAAAAAGATACTTCTTCCATAAATTTTAGGAAAAAAAAAGAAATTAAAATGTCTCCATAAAATGGACGGCTTTGTGCATGATTCCTCTTCTTCAAGAGCTCCTTTTCATCCAAAAAGTATTCTGAGAGATGCTTCCTGTCTAGATCTAATTACAAATCATGTCTCTCCGTAGTGTCTAATGGTTGGTTCTTCTTTGTAATATTCTTAGTAACATTGCTGATTTTTAAATTATTGCTTTACTTTTTACTGTGGCTGCAAATATAATCTATCATCTCTTTCAGGCTTGCATGGTCATATGTTCTTAATTCACCCCAAGTCAAGTCCTAATGAAGATACTGCATTGTACCGTTCATTATATGTATTAACAAGTCATACTGTAGATTGTGGAAGAATTTTAAGCCATGTGTAGCTTTTTTCTTCCCTCTGTTTGGTTTGCCAATGTCTTTCTGGTTTAGGATTTTCTGGTGCTGAATAAGGTTGCTGGCTAGGTCCTTTTTCACCAGCAGCCTAAGTACAAGGGCTCTTTGCCCACAAAATCCCATGGCAGGCTCGTGGCTACTTCAATATGCTTCTAGATTGCCTTCAGACATAAAACTTCCCAGATCTGCTTCCATCCCAGTAAAGGACAGCATAGCCTCCGTCCTATTATTAGCTCATTAACTAGAAACAAGTTAAGCAACCCTATGGTAATGACCCAGATGTTGGTTTTAGTTTTATCTGCCTAATTCTTGCTTTCTGCTGTGATGTTTACCATCATCGAAACCATACATTTCAGAAGGTGCAGAAGAGAAAAGGTACCTGCATCACTGTTTACATATGGTTAATCTTCACTTCTTTGTGCTATAATTTGATTTGTATCCCTCTCACCTTTGAACATGTCATTAACAGCACAGGTGAAATCACAAGAAACAATATAAATTACCAGGCTGAATTAGGAGAAAAGCCTTAACAAAATAGCACACCAAATATATTAATATAGTAAAGCCATTAAGAATTATCATTCACTTAAGTTAGGGCAAAGCAGAGGTGTCACTATACTGGAAATTGTTTTTTTAATCCCTGCAGCTTTTACATATGTAGTAAATAAATTATCTGTCAAAGTATCTTGGAGTGATGGCTTCATTTAAAAAAAAAAGGGGGGGGGGGGGGGGGTTCTGTTTTTCACAAAATGCTAAACCTACTTAGTGAGGCTGAGACGATGCAATCTATCCCCAAATCTGTCACAACCATAGCTGTAGTCATTCAAAATAACCAATCCAATCATCCAGCTCTTGATTGTTTGATGTTCTTTCTGGCTTTACACTTTTGATTAAGAGGCTCAGCAAAGAGGTGAAGTTGCAGAATAGCAAAGGGTTCCTTGACCTAAAGAACTTGAAGTCAGCAGGTCACTTATAGTGACTGTGATTTATTGAACAATAAACACAGCCTCACCAAACCCTTTTCTTTCCTCACTAGCCTATTTTTGCAGGCATCATATTCTTGTTCAGAGGATACATGCAGAGAACTTGCAGAAAGATTATTCAATCTCGATATCAAATAAAAGGTATCTGTGATTCTGCCTAACCATAATCATGTATTTTAATAAACTGATTCTCAGAAATGGGATAAACTAATAATAACAATCCGTGCTACTGAAGATTTTTGGCATACTCTACTAAAACAAAGAAAAACACTAGAACTCATTCCATTAAAAAATAAAACTTTAACATTGAGTCTTTTCTGGAGAGAATCACATGAAATTTTGGTCAGAGAATAAAGACCATTTCTCTTGTGTTAGATTTTATTACTGAGGTCTTGTGTGTAGTACAAGAACAAGAGTTAGTAATGAGGAAAGATAAGCATGCCTTTTCAAGATAAAATAGATTTTTTTTTTGCGGGAGCATAAAAAATAAAATAAATGAAAAAAAACCCAACAGAAAAAAAAATCCTGATTGCATGGAAATAAATATTTTCACTACTTTCATTCTTGGAAATGTAGTATGATTTATAACAATTTTAAGGGATGGCTTTGAAACACAGGTAAATTAATCACACTTTACTAAAGATCTAGGCCAGATTTAAGCAATCAAAAGCTGCAATGATTTTTATACTATTTTTGTCTAACACATTTTTCTTAATAAGTGTCTCCTGTAGCATACGGCCTTGCTGATCTATGTAACTCATGGATGACAAGTACAAGCTCTCTTCCCCATATAGGAAAGGTACGCAGGCAGGCATTCATTTTCATTCTTTCTCTCCCTAGTCTTTATTAAGTCTTTCTTCTTCAAAAGATCCAAACTTTTCATAAGTTACAAGAAAATGGAAATTAAAGGGAAGAGGGTGGTAAAGTTGAGTGTTCATAAAAACAAGAAGGAAACTTTCTACCGGGAAATCTTACTAATAAGCTTCATCAGAAGAACATGTATATATCACATAATTTTTTCATTAAACTTACTTTTCAGATAAGTGCTTCATTTGTCTCTGGGTTCAACATACTGCATTTTGTCTTGGATTAAATGAAGGTAATCTTCCACATGATAGATCATCTGGCTGCTGTTCTTACACACAGTAGTAGTTGGGACTTTTTGACAGTCTTTACCCTACGTTTAAAATTAAATGCTCCGTAAAGGAATGAAAAATAAGCTTCTTCTAACCAAAACCTTTCCAGGGGAGACAGATGACTTTTATTCTGCACTGAGAGGTTCCACCCAGCACATGATGCCCCGGAGAGGGTGACTGCACCCTTGCGGCTCTGCTGACCTGAGCCGGGGGCTCTGTGAGCACTCAGTGAGATCCAATCCGTAACGGGGTGCCGAGCTGGCTAGATTCTTTCCTAAACGTGAAACTTGCAGAGCAATTAAAAGCACAGGAGGACAAAGCCCACATACTGCATTCCATCCCAAACTTAACCATATTTAAAATGCACTTGTATATACAGATAAACAAAGAATGCCTTTAAATACCAATCATCTAAGAAAGGCAATCATGCTTTCAGGAAGGAACTACAAGGTTTGGAAGCTCAAGCTTTCTGTTTATTTGTTTGCTTGCAACAGTGTTTTAAGTGAATGCAGCCTGATGCGGAAAGCTGGTAAGCTGGGGGCTGGCCCCACATTTCATCCAGGGGCTGTTTGTTTTCCGTGCCCACCCATGTCACTACAGATCTGCAGTGTCTGAGAGGAAACATACCCACTACCAGTTCTGGGACCACTTGTGTGACATAATTTATGTTCGTAATGCTCTTCCATGGTACCCCTGTGTTTCCAAATGCTCAGGGCTGCTAGGAGTAAATGATTTCTTTCCACTATGGCTCGAAGTGCCAGAAGGCAGGAGAAATTTAAACACAACTAAGATCAACACTGTGCGTTTACTTGGCCTCCACATCTAGCAACACAGTCATAAATTTCTTAGGCTTCTTATTTGAGAATTTAAAATACCCTATAGATTTGGCAAGTTTTCTACAGCAACGCGTCTTCTATAAGGCTTACAAAAGTTGGAAATCCCAGGAGCCACACTTTGCATTGTATTTGATCAGAGGGTCACTGTGTGACCAAGCGCTTTCCCATCCAGGTGATGTTTCACTATTGACTGCTGCAATGGTGGCAACATCAAAATACCGAAAGCAGCAAGGGATGGTGTCATTTCAGTTCCCAGTCTGCTTCTTTCAGTTATTGTTCCTGCTTAGTAGAAATAGTCTCTCTGCTTAAAAATCAGATCTTTTTGTCCTTGGAATTATTTTCATTTGTTGCCCCTGCTGGACACACACGTGCCTAAGAGCCTTATGACTGACCTTGCAATACTTAAAAAAACCCAGTATCCCATTAGAACAGGGACACTGCCATTGGCAGGAAGCAACTGGGCATAATTTCTGGAAGGGTTTCTTGAATGTGATGAGGATTATGAAAGATTCATGTCACATTCATGCTGGCAAGCCCTGACTCCAGTAGTCAGTCTTGTATTTGTCGGTGCAGCGCTCAGCCATCCAAACAGTGATAGCTGCTTTGCAGTCACCAAACTGCAAATCAATGCAATCTGTATTGCTGCACATCATATAACTAATGGTGGTGTTCTGTGGTGTCTGTGGTAACAGGCAGCCTTCGGATGGCCAACAAATAACACTGGTTTAATTCTATCAAAGAGCCCTTTATTATAGTAAGTCCACGCAAGCTCCTTTACCCTCAGTTGGATTATGTTTTCCACCTTAAAAAACATACTGTGGTTGAAGTTAGTGAAGCGTTTTTCCCAAGTTGTGTATTATGCAATATGGAAAGTATTTCTCAAAGGATCCACTATTGTTTGCTGTGAGTGACGTAGCCCCCTAACGAAAGATAATGCCAGGCATTAGGGCAGTATGAACAGTGCTTCAGCAATACTGTCAATAAATATAATGATAGTAATGATTCCTTCCCCCCTCCCCCAGAAAATGAAAGGGAAACATGTTCTAAATATAGGTCAACCTTAATATTGTTACTGTTAGAAGTTTGTAACTGCCTTAATGCTATCTCAATTTCTGCTGGCCTACTCATGTAAGGAGTGCAATCCTGTAATTACTAGGCCAACACCATGTTGTTACCGAAGAAGCAGAAAAGCTTTTAAAAATTACTAAAATCCCTGCACGTTTACTGAGGTGCAAGAGGACTCTGACCCATAGAGATATTTTTTGCGGGAGCATAAAAAAGAAAATAAATGAAAAGAAAAGAAAAAGATTTCCCGAGGCCCGCGTGCAATGAAAAGGTTCAAACAACAGATACAGAAAAGCACAAAGATCGTCCAACAGCATCCATTAATTTCTTTCACCCCAATGGCATTGACTTCACTCTCGGCTTCATGAGTCATCATTTATGATCTTGGTAATTTACTGCAATGGGCATGAGATATACTACAAAATCAATGAAAACGAAGGCAAATTCAGAACTAAGATCAGGGCCTGTAAGTCACTAATGTTCGAAAATGATGGAGTGAGAATTATTACACAGATTCCTATCGGCCTCAACTGTCCATGGCATAACTTGCCCGAGTGCAGTATGCACAGACTCTTTATTGTATAGGAATCAAGCTGCAGTCTCTGCTGAACTGCGTGGCCTCCTTAGCACTTAAAGATGAACTGCAAATCAATTATGAAAATAGAGTTTAGTCCATATTTATGGGCTGAATGTCCCTACTAGCCAGGCTCTAGGGGACATTCAGAACAGAAATACATTTCATCTGCTCCTTTAAATAATTTGTTTTCCTCTGTGAAATCCTCTTGATAGTTCTTGGTTCCCTGCAGATATTTCCGAATACATCATCCTGTGGTACCACAAATACAATGAACCACAGGGTAATGCTGGTGGTTCTTAAATGTCTTACATCCATGAAAAGCATATTCAGGAAATGCAACTCCATTGTCGAAAGAAAGGCACACACCCTCTGCACTGGGTGCTCCTACTTGTCATTCCGTGAGGGCAGTCTGGAAAGACATATGGGCCTTATTCACTGTGTATGTTTCTTCTCCAGATAAATTTAACAACATTAAGAAGCTGCTCTCCATGAAAATCACATGTTAGAAATGTGTGCCATTCTCTCTTATTAGAGTAAACTGGTGACCAAAATAGACAACTCTTGGATGTGTCGTTCAAACTGGAAAATCACCAGCCATGAGGCCAAGGAATAGTATAGCTAGCTGCATCCCAACAGTGTTATGTGTCCTTGCCAGGAAAGCTGTTCTCAAATAACCCCTCTCCCTAATAAGGTTATTAAGGCTCATATTCACTAAGGAAGACAGAAGCAAAGGAAATAATTGAGAAGATACACTTCCCAGGAAGTAATTGAGAAGATACAGTTCCCACTTTCGTAGCATTTTACTGCTTCCTTTACTTACTCTCATTTGCTCCCCAAACTGCACAAAGCACATTCCAACACCATCCACAGTGTGAAAGACTCCATCAGTCAGTCTCTCCCTCTCCTAATCCCCAGGTCCAGCTGGGGATCCCCTCACAGAACAAAACATGGCAGCAAGAAGGGGAAGGAGAGCTGGTGGTGATGTGAATCTGATTCAAGAGAAGTGCTTGTTTCAGAAAGAGAGAAATAAGAAACAGGAAACATATTAAGAAATAGAAACGGAAAAAGCTTGGAGAACACCACTGAAAAGTGTAGGCAGTGGGCTGGAAGAAAGCTCTTCCACATGTGATCTAAAATAATTTAAAACCCAGTTCAAAAAGACTTGACTAACTTACTAGAGTATAAAATAGTCCTTCAGACTGTGTCAGGGATAGGTGCCCTGCATGGCACGTGCCACAGTTTTAGCCCCATTCTTCATCTGGGTCAGGGATGCAGCTGGAATGTGCAGAGGTGGAAAACCTAAAGGAAAGGGATGAAGAAAGGAAAAAAGGGCCCTAAGTGCCTGGACCATACTGCACGTCAGGGTCAGATGGGTTGCTGCTGCAGACACCTGACCTGGGAGATGGGTGGTGTTACCAGGTCCCTCAGGTTAGGCTGAGGCTTATCATTGGAAGGGTCTTATTATTTTTTCTCCTACAATGCCAGAGGGCAGAAGACATTAAGAACAACTAATTCCAAATGGAGAGTAATATAAAACCAGTACTTTACTAAGCAAACTCATTTTCTTTTCTTTGCAGTCATCTGGATGCCAGCTCTGTTACAGAAGCTAGCTGGATCCTTAAATCTGTTGTAATTTAAATAAAAAATGAGAAAATAAGGAAAAACTGAAAAGCAAGTCCAGAGTCAAACAGTTATTGGGGGTCATAGGACAGAAGGAACTTTTGTCACCCCTTAGTTTTCCCTTGCAGGCCCTCTTTTAGGAACAAAGTAATTCCCACTGACTTGATAAAATTTTTATACGTTCTCAGAGTTATGCAGCTGCGCTCGTTTGTCTGTAACACAACAACATTTCTGACTCAGGGCCTTTAGTCCACCTTATTGAAAGCTATGCACATGCTTCACAAAATCATCTGATAACCCCAGCAGCAACATTAGATTGGTTCATAATGCTGCAGGTCTCTGAGGGATGCTTGGATTTATATTCTGTGCCCTAACTGTAAGATCTCTATCCAATATTTCGAGATTATTAGAGGATTTTCATAAGGGAAAACATGCTTTTGGCAAAACCACAACGAAACTTATCCTTTTGCCTTCATTCAAGGTTACTTTTCATATGAATTTGTTTGTTACACAAAGTAAGAAAAAACTAGAGAAAAATACTTTTTGAATATTTTCTTCCAAGTTTTGAGTAAAAAAAAAAAAGATAAAGGGGAATGGAAACAAATTATAATCAATATGTTTCATTTTGTACTGCAGAAAGGAAAATGACTTTGCTAAGAGACTATGCATAACCTTAAGCAATACCAGATGTGGTACAGAGAGAAGTATTAACTACTACTCACAGTTTGGAGTTTCTTTCAAGGCAGCTAAGAACAGGTAAATTTGATGGGTGAAAGCATTATGCAGGAAGAAGCCAGTTAATGAAACAGAGTCAGACCTGCTAAAAAACAACTACAACACAGGGCTCATGCAATTTATAAAACATTATGTTATCTTTTGGAATGATGATTCTGAACAAGGGAGATATAGACATTATTTTTCTCAGTTTTTTCTATGTTTTGACCTAGCAAAGGGGAAGTTTAATACAATTCTCCAAGGGCATGACAGTGTTTGCATGAATCACTCCCCTCTTCAGCCCCAATCAGATTGAGGGCGTGCTGTTCCGTAGCCCACCCATTTGCCAGGCAGGACCCAGGCGGCCGAGCCTGCAAACTCCACATGGTAGAGGAAAGCAAGGAGAAAGTACCCACCGCTACCAGGCTCCCTAGGGGATTTCTGTCACTGAA
>NW_009259319.1:793991-798811 GCF_000687185.1 Egretta garzetta
TTTTTTTTTGGTTTTTGTTTTTTTTTTTTTTTTTTTTTTTTTTTACATTATGTTATCTGAACTGCTATTGCCATGTTATTATTACGGCTTTGTTTTGGAGACTATTCACTTGTGCTTTGTGTATTTTGATCAGTTGGGAAGTGCTACTGCAGTGCAAATAGTAAATTACAGGCTCTATTGTGTTGCATTATTCACATGTCACACAGGAGTCTTTAATGCTCACCTCACATGAAAATCAACTCAGATGGTGGTTAGCAGCTGCTTCAGATCTGTCTGAAACACAGCCTATCATAAAAATAAATACTCATGGAAGTCTCCTCTTGTGCCTAGGTATACAGAGAGGTAGTGGGTGTCATCCAGAAAAAATAAAACATCAACAACAACCAAATAAGCCCCAGATCAACCCTTTCCCTTGAATGGCAGACTTCTCTGGATAAGCTTTCTCCTTTTCACTAGTTCTAGATTGTGTTATGAATACTACAAAAACAGACTCCAGGGAACGATCCTTCACAGACAGGCAGACAGGCTAAATGAGGTAAGGTTTTTGCCAGCTGTAATTTTTTCTGATCTGTGATCTGTGCAGTATATTCTAAAAAGCCAAAAATATCCGCATACCCTCAGAGGATAGGTCAGACCTAGATGGAAGGCCAAGAAAACTGCACAAGTTTCAACTTCAGAGCTGGCCAAGATAAGGGAGCTCAAGCTTATTACAGCTCCAGCTCTCACATCAGGTTTCTTCGAAACCCCTGTCCACAGCTCTCTCATTTTTTCTCCCGTCCCACCCTGCGTGAGCCACTACAGACTCCCTCTGTTTTTAACAACTGGTGACCCATCTCAGCAAAGCCTCTCACAGCTGCTGGGCAGGGGAAGTGATATGCACATGAACTGCACGATAATACAAAATTAGGGTAACTCAAACATGGCTAGAGAACAGCTTTTAAAACCTGCTGCATGCTTTCCATGGGGCAGCAGTCAGTCAACACGTCTGCTCCAGTCCCGGGGCTTGACTCAACCTTAGTGGAAGTATGGACTTAGAGAGTTACACCAAAGGTGGACTTGGCTGTACATGTAAAGCCTTTTAAAGGCTCCTCTCATATTTCCTCTGTAATTTAAAAAATGCACCCCAGTGCATTTTAATACTGTTGCAGTAGGTCAGCAGCCCAGCAAAACACACAGAATCCCACTAAATGTAATGAACTGGAGTCATCATTCCCTACATATATATTTGTGACAGGCCTGTATTTGTGTGGTCCTGCTCATAGTCGGGGGAAAGTACTAAATAATTCCTGTGTATTCACATAACTTCACTGCCGCCAGAACTTGTTTACCCATTGACCACTCCCAGTGTGTTACGTAGACTGTATTTCTTTCAAGAGGTTAATTTCCTATCTTCCACCTCACACGTACATTTGAGAATGTAAATTTGATTATTTTGAATCATGTCACTAAGGCTGTTATCATCCTCCTCTTCTCTATGGCATTCTTTAATGAAAAACTGAGATCTTTATATAGGAAATCATATCTAAGTGGTATTCAAGATATTCAGCCTGAATCCTGTGGTCCTCATTCAATCTTTATCCTGGCACAGCTCTTACTGAGGTCAATGGGCATATAGCCTGAATAAAGACTAAAAGCTGTGAGACGGGGCCCACTGGGCAAAATTACTAGAGATAGACAAATTAGTTTGGATAGACTAGCAATGAAACAAAACCTGTGCTCAAAACCTAGACCGAGCTGAAGCCCGTCCTTTGCATTTAGCTGTGGGTATACCTTTTGCGAATATTCATACTCACAGCTTGGGTCCCTCTTTCCTGGCCTCAAGCATATGTGAAATCCTGCAGCCATCCTTTCTTCCTGCCACGGTGACCCCATCGCAGGAGAAGGCTTCCTCCCTGCAGGAGCTCAGCTCAGCAGACAGCAGATTCTGGGACATGAACAAGGCAGCTCTCACTGCAGAATGTGGGGCTGGTCTTTTGCCTGAGAAAACGATGGGGTTTAAAAAAAAATAATTTTAAAGAGCCCCCCAAAAACCAGCCATCTGCATTTGTGGTAAATGGTGGCTGAAGTACACATCTCTTCCCATTGCTGCCTCTGCTTTTCTTTTGCTCTTCTCATCTGCTCACACACCTCTGCCATGCCCCAAGATACGCCACCTCCAAGGCTCTCTCCAGAGGTCCACCCATGCCTCTGCAGCTTACTGCCTCAGGCACAGCATTTACTTTCTTCTGGGTCAAGGTGAGTGAGGGACCTCTTCCTTCCGCAGCCGGGGCACAGGAGAGCTGTGGTGAAGCATGGGCAGCCTGTGCCAACATGAGGTGCCAGGAGCTTTCTTCTGGCTATGGCAGCGCTATGCGCACTGCTTTGCCCTTTGTGCTTGTCTGCTGCCTGTTCAAGAGGACTTGTCTCTGCCCACACATGCTTATCTTAACCCTGAAATGGAGGGCCGAACCCTGAAACCTCTATTCACATGCGTACTCACCTTTGTGCCCAGGAGCGGAGGTGAGACGGCAATGTGCTTCTGCTGACAGCAGGACAGCAAGATTTCTTTGTGAAAACTAGAAAGGTCAGATGAAATCTTGTTGGTGTGAGAAGTCAAGCTGTATTTGGTGACCAAAAATGTTTAGACAGGCCATAGAAAAAGCATCAGACCTGTGAGTATTTGGAAAATTGGAGTATTTTGCTAAATGTTAAGAGTACTCTTTGTCTGTGTACAGGTAATGAAAAGACTGCCTCAGCTAATTTTCATGCTTTCCTGGTGGAGAAAAAGAACAGCTGATCATTTATATAATTTCTAGTTGGAAAACTTCGTTTAAAAGTCTGATTTTGTAGTTGAGTGACTGGAAAATATTCATTAATATTTTTGAAGGCATTGGAGACAAGTACCATAAATTTGATTTTCAGATATTATGGATCTTTGGTGATAAAATTTAAAAATAAATAATAAAGCATCTCCTCCAGATTATTTAAACTGCAAAGGCAAATGTGCCTGCTATATATTAACACTGTCAGCTACCTAGGCATTACAGTGGATTTTTAATGTGTTTCATCAAAACACTTAAAGGCACTTTTTAAAATATATGACCCACTAAATAAAAAAACATAGGACGTAATCTTCAAGGCACACTGATTAATGCAAGATTGACTTGAACAAATGCAGCTTATGGCCATAGTCCAGGAAGCTCTCTTGGTGCTAAAGAGTTTCATACAATAGTTTTCCATTTTCAAAATCACATCAATTTTTACTTACAACGTTTTGAAAACAGGTACAGCAACTTTCAATCAACTGCCCAGCAATAATTTAAAATCCCTTACTATTAAATTGTAAAAGTTTGAGTCATGGGAAGAGGACAATGCTGTAGAGACCTGATTTCCTGACTGTCATCATCCGCCGAGCTGTCAGCTGCTGTGCAGTATTGCCTGTGAGGAGATAGAGATGGAGTGGACCAAATTATTCATTGCAAATAAGTTATGTGATAAATTTAGTTGTTTCTTTTTCTGTTCATGGACCAATACTGATTTCTCCAGATACCTTCTTGGCAGAGAGTCCCAAAATATTTATGTGAGCAAAACTCTGAGTAGCATTTGTGGATGGTGTCAACTGATGCTAAGTGAGTATATAACAGTAATCAAATCATGCGAGATGCTCTCTGCCTTACCTATGCAGCACTGCTTTGAGGAAAATACCTGTAATTCTTTCCTGTAATTATTTCCTGTATTAATATTTGACACCTGACTGCCAGGTATAACCCAACCAGATACTAACACCGGCTTTCTATCTACAACAAAGATTTAAATTGCAAAGAGTTTCGCCAGCGTACAAATGTTGGGAAAATATGGCTAAGTATTTCCTGAATACCACCTTCATGCAGTAAGACTGTCACGATGTATGCACCCTGCAGTTGTTCCTGGGGCTTTGGCCTTAGCAGCAAAAGCGCCAGTACTTCTGCAGGCTGCAGCGCGAGGTGAGGTAGGGCTCAGCCAGCAGTGGCGACCAGCTTCCGGTTTCCACTTGGGCAGGAAAAATTAATTGAAACGGGAAATTTCGGCACCTGCTCTCTTTGTTGGCTGGAGCCTGACAGAAACACCTTGTGGTGATACTGGCACAAGTGCTTCACAGAAAAGATGTTTTTCTTGTTGCAAAGCCAGCAGGAAGATCATTCAGTGCATGCACTACTCATGATGCTCTTTCCAGAGGCCTTGAAAATGCTAGAGGAGTTTGAAGTTCAAGTTTTCTCCCCGCCCAATCTCGTGTTCTTCCTCTCCTTTGGAGGAAACAGAGGCCTGATGAAGACATCCCTCTCACAGCTTCTAAGAGGTCATGGCTGCCTGGTAACCTGCTGGTGGAAATCAGAGATAGGCAACATGGAGGCGTTATTTGAGGCCCCTCACCCGTACGTGGATCAAAAAGCATTAAAGCTCTCATGAAAGAGTTCACCACATATAAAGAAAAGAAAAACAGGAAATGAAAGGAGAAGCAGAGAGAATAAAAGTTCAGACAAAGTTTTCAGGGTTACAGCATCAATATTCTTTTTATAAGACAAAAAAGTTTGAGTCATTTTTTATGAAAAGAAAAGCCTGTTTTATTGACTGATGAAAGCTTTATGATAGCTCTATGATCTGGTCTATAATTTCTGAATTGTTCCTGAACTTCTCCCTCCAGAGAGACTCTGGTGGCAGCCTGGGAACCTCGCAGCCTCCGAGTCTTAACAATGTCACAGCTACCGCCACCCCTCTGAAAGTGGGATCAGGGGTACGAGCACCGCTCTCTCTTGCTCGTTCAACCTGTACTGAACACACAGCACAGGAAAAAATGTGTGCAG
>NW_009259319.1:798841-822890 GCF_000687185.1 Egretta garzetta
CAAGTGGAATCGCTGCAAGGCTGCTGTAGAGTTTGGTCTTCCAGCAGTCTGTTTCCCATGCAAGGAAACAGACTCAAGTTTTCCTCATGTTTTCCATGCAAGGAACGATGGATATGCTAGAGACAGGGCAGGTGAACCCCTCTAAGATGAGGTTTGCAACAGGGCTTAAAAGCGGCTAACACTTTCTATTATCAAAGCAACATGTATGCATATATGCAACATATACGGCTAATCAGAGCCATTATCTTGTGAATTACAGGCCACAGTTATTTAAGCAATTTCAAGAATGAAACCGGCTACTTTAAAAACCAGTGGAGGGACATCATATGCAAGCAGCATGCACGCTGGGAGTGTAGCAGCCTGCAGGGTTCCCAAGTCTGAGGACCAGGAAAGCTTTAAAACTTAAATTTTAAGTCCATAATGAAAGACTTGCCCTCACTGGGTCAGGCCTTTCAAAAAACATGCAGTAAGGACATTTTCTGCTTCACAGTGATTCACAGCTGCCTCTGGGGGCCACTGCAATAAAATGGAAGAACAATCTCTCACATCACAGCCCAAGTAGTGGGTGGGAACCAAGGGTCATCCCATCAAAACCTCCTTCTCAGCTGTGCTGGATCACAAGAGCTGAACACTGGAGTTGATGCAAGAGCTACAAAGCTCCTCTTTGCGCAAAATGTGTGTTTTAAATCCCCCCACTGCCGTGATATATGAACCGTTCCAAAGAAATGACACGGAGGCTCCTACGTGGCTTCAGCAGAATGTGTAGGGGGGAAGAGAAGATTGAGATGATATATTTTCCTGCATTTTCCACTAATAAGTCTCCGGTCTATGGGAAACGATTAGGATGTTTTTCTGCATGCATGGTGTGAGAACGAACGCATCTTTCCTCACAATGAAAAGTTACTGCTTTTTGGTGTTGGCACAGTAATAGCTAGATGTGTCTTCCAATTTACCCCAGTGCCATAAAATTTTTTCTGGTGATTTCTGAGTTTTTCTGGGCTTTGCACTTGTGAAAAACTGGTAATGTTATGCATATTCTGCCCATTATTTTATACAGGGAGGTTAATGAGTGCATGCAACATGATAACTATGGCAGAGGACCTCTGTGGGCTGTTGCCAGCTCAAACACCGGTTGATCCAGCCCAAATAAAGTTGTTCTATAGCATCCTGAACTATATGATGCACTTAGAAAAAAAAAAAAAAAAAAGACATTTCCTTACAGAAAGGAGTTTACCAAGGGTGTGAGATTTCTGGGAGCCCTCGGGGGCCCCTGGGGCATGGCTGGGGCCAGCATGCTGAAGCGTACTTCAGCACGGATAAGAACTGAAAACTTGAGGGTAAGGGGGTGTTTGGCCCCGAGGCTGTAACTGCTGAGGGGTACTGCTTGCCTCATCCGTCTCCACTGAGCAGGACTGTGGCAGGCTTGTGCTGCTGAAAAAAGGTCAGGGCTGCTTTTCTGCCTCCTTGCCGTGCACGCGCAGCACCAGCCTCTCCGCACTGCTTTCAGCTCCTCTGAGCTCAGCGAAGGGAGCAGTATTCAGCTAGTTAAGGGGTTCATTTTTACCCAAGGACTTTATTAGCTTTCACCCTATAAACCAGTTTTCATTTCGATGTAGGACTACAGGCATGGATTAAAGACTCTTTTGGTGCAGCTTCATAAGTGCATGGGATGGTTCTTACACTCAAGACAGCGGTCTTGAAGCTCTCTCCAAACTTGGCTTGGGTTGCTACTGAGACACCCTTATAGTCATTATTTCAATGGGGAAAAATGAGCTGGAAGTAGCTAAACTTATATAATGTTTTTCTTTCCTTCCCCTGCCCCCATTCCTCCAAACCTTACATTCTTTTGTGTTGTTCAAGTTCCTGAGTGCTTTATACAAGGATTCAGAAGTCTGGTTCTCTGGAAACAATTGTTATGTCAGCTGACATTAACACAGCAAGCACTTTAACTATTTTTCCAACATATCCATCAAGTGCAATGGCCAAAACATTAATTCTCATTATGCTTCAACAAAGTTTCTCATTTTCCTCTAATTCTGTCACCAGACTGCCTCCATGCAAGACTGCTTTACAAATATATCAAGTCATTTAACTAAAAGGACTTTGGAAAGCTTTGTTTTTAGTGACTTTGTGCCTATATGTTTGTGAATGTTCTAGGCCATTTATGACACAAATTTGAGCCCCTCCTGTCCTAAGTTAACAAAAACCATGTATGCTTTAAATCAGCCAAAAAATGTAAAATTATATATTGCTATTACTAGCTTGGAAACTAGGCATAACCCTCTAGGATCATCAGAAAATAGACAGAAAAAACTAACTCAGCTGCTGAAACCTGGATCAAGAGTTTCTTGCTGCCTACAAGCACAGAGTTGCGTGGGCTAACCCTAAAGATTCATCAACCAGTTTCAGAAGTCTCAATTCTGAATTTTTGCTCATTGGATAAAAGACATTGTTCAAGGAGATTGAACAAGGACGTTGTTCAAGAAAGTACAAAGGAAAAACGGAATATTACTTTTTTTTAGTTATTATTAATCAGTTATAGATATGTATCAGTTAATACTGAAGATGAGCAAGTCTAATGTTTGAGAGCTCTAATGTTCAGAGCACTGAAAGTGTTGTAACTGGGCTGGTCTAAGGCCATAATACATATGAAAACCTATCCACTGATAAATAACAAGTGTCTGCTATAAGATATCACAGTTTCACAGTGGGCAGAGGCTAAAAAAAATACCAATAATATCTCAGATATTATTATAACAATTGATAAATGTTCCCATTTTAGAACTATAATGCAGTAAATGTATTAAGCAGAGTCTGTGCTTACTTTTCAAATGAAGCATGCAGTCCCATCTGACGCACCAACTCGTGTTTTTACCTTCAAATATCACCCAAAAAATGTGCGTAAGAGCTACAGTTGAAGGAAGTAAGATGCTGGTCGTGCCCCTAGAGGGAAGAATCATGCCAGATTAACTCCCACGTCCTTTCTGGGTGTGCTGAAGATTTATAAAATAAATTCCCACCAACATTAACAGAGGTTAGTATAGGTAATTGACCTTGTAAATCAAGAATAGAATAGGCCCTATAATGTATAATATTTTGAGGTATTTATCACTTTGCTGAGGCAGACAGGATTTGAGCATGTAAATCGTTATAATGGTAACAGTAATTCTACATCCCCATGCCTGCACGACAGTGAGAGTGTCCCTGTAGCTGCAGGGAGGGCTTTCTCTGTGCCCCCTCCCACAGCCCTGGCTCTGCTCTGACTGAGGGCTGGGAAGCACTTTCCCCTGGTCCGCAGAGACCAGCACAAATAGGACAAAGCGATACGACAAATTGCATCCCCTTTTTCATTGCTTCTGCAAATGCACATCTAATTTTCTATGCCTTTTGATCTGTTCACTATTTTCTCTCAATTTCTTCCCAGCTCCGCAGGATTTTCTTTCCTAAGGAGAAGGTATATTTAGGTTATTCTCAGTTCAGTCCCATATCATGATAGAAAAATGACATAAGCCATGGCTGAATATATATTCAGAAAATTTCAAAACATTTGAAGTGGGTTAAAATAAATAATCCTAGGGCAAATGACATGTTAAAGTCTCCAATTCTGCTAATATAGTCCAGAAATGCACAATGACTTTAAGAATACATTGCAACCTTCAGATAATTGTTAATGCATGTAAGTGTTTTGCAGGAAAAAAGACATTTTGTGTTATCTACAAAAAGCCCTCTTGAGTGAGAGTCCATATCTCCAGGTATTTCTTTTAAAGGGGAACAGTTTAATAAAAATAACAAAGCTAGAAACCAAGAACATTAACTTTCACTTTGCCTAGCTACATGCTAGTACTCTTGCTGTAATTATAACACAGAGGTCATTCCAAAGGAATTACCAGCCTTCAAATGATATGAGACAATTATTCTCCAGGGAGTCGGACAAATTTGTAAGACAAATACAGTTGAAATTTCAGACATCAATCTCTTTTTTACCATAGCATGGGAACAAGGGAGCTGTGAAATGTAATTTTACCCTAAGGCCCAACAAATGATCGCATTAAAATGATTTAAAAAAAAGACTTTACATCTATTATATCTTAGAAGTGAATGTAGCGTTAGATTTTTCTAAGGCTTCCTGTGAATAATAGTATTTAATAGAATCTGTAAAAAACACTTTACAGATGCCCATGTTGTTCGCCCCACGTGTGATGGCTGGGGCATTAAGTACTGTGCACAGGGAGCAGTGCGATGCCGGGAGCCGGCTCCCACTCCCCGTGCAACCTCCTGGCTGCAGGGGCTTGGGCCAGACCCTGTTGCAACACCTCCCAGCCATCCTGCACCTCTTCTTGCGGTAGCTCTGTGCAGGAGAGGGTTTCCCAAGGTGGCTGAGTTTAACGTGTTCCCCAAACTGGAGGAAGCTGAGCTGGCTTCATACAGACCTGTGGCAAGCCTTGTTTCCCTGGTCCTGACAACTGCGAGTGAAAAGTTTAAGGGAAAAGTACTTCCACCCATCACAAAAGCACCCTGAAGTGCTCTCAATGATCACCCCCAGGTGACTGTGAACCACAAGGGCACCCGTTAAAGTCGTGCACCGCCTGAGGGTGTAGGAGAGGTAATAAAACCCCAAAAGGTGGTAGCTGTGGACCCACTGTTTTCTATGCTTTGATACATCAGCTTTACATCACCTCCCGTCACCTCAGTTTGACAATCAAGGCCAGGTTGGACGGGGCTCTGAGCAACCTCATGTAGTTAAAGATGTCCCTGCTCATTGCAGGGGAATTGGGCTAGATGACCTCTAAAGGTCCCTTCCAACCCAAAGCTTTCTATGATTCTATGACAATAACCCTACACGGCTTATCCCGTCCAGCAGAAAAATTTGCAATTGGTAGGACTCATCCCAAAAATTGGCTCTCCCCTCACATGGGACTCATGTGCCTGGGCACTCCACTACCAATATTCATGTGTAGAAAGCAGAAAATCCTCCTGCTCCTACACCTGTGGAGTCACTCAACAACCTCTCTTCTGCATTTACACAGCGCCGGTTGTGCCAACATTGATTTGAGTGGATTACTTATGTGAGCCGAGCAGGATTTAGCCCAGCATGTGTGCCGTAGTCAAAGTGGTGAAGCGGAAAATGGATATTAAGGAACTGCTCTTTGGCTAAGGTTTGATTTACAGAAACCTATAACAGTCTCATTCTTCAGATAAGTGCATTTCTCCAACTGCTATTACTCAAGAAAACAGGCTCCTTAGAAATCTTTACAGCCGACACATTGCAATGTGACCTTGCACAACTTGGCAATGCAACTCTGCATGTTTTTATTGTATTTAAATAGTACCATTGGTTTTCTTCACGTGTGGAAGTTAAACCTTAGCTTCAGCATCATTCTTGCATTGCACATGCCTTGTGCCCACATGTGCCCACATAGGCACAGGTTTTTCTGTGGAGCAGAAGAGAGAAGGTGTGTGTGAATATGTAAGGAGGGTGTGTATGTTTGTACATGTACTGCATCCATTTTTCCCAAGGATGGATTCCTGTCCCTGTGACACCTACTGTCAACAGCTGCCTGAATGATCTCATTAGGTATAGCCACTGCGAATATTTAGTTTTACCTACTGACTTCCATCGATTGTACAAGAATGCTTCCCAAATGGAAGCTGACAAATTAATGAGAAATGCAAACACATCCTGGTTTAAAGGAGTTCAGAGCAGAGCAACACTTTTCTGATTGATGAGGATGATTGACTGTGGAGAGCTGTGCTGAGCTTCTTTGGTATTTCGGGTGGGGAAAGTGGTCAAAACATCATGTTTCCATTTACCAGACCAAATAATCTCATTCTACCCCCCCAACAGTTTTGTAAGGTACAGTAACTTTCCCAAGAGATGTAATGAATTGTTAGGAAAAAAATAGAAAACTGGCATGGTGAGTGATAGGCATCTCAAAGTTGCCATGTGATGTCTCACCAGCAAATACTTTGTCCACCTTATTGTGGGAACACTTTGAGTGCCCCAGCAAGTTCCCAGAAGTATAAAAAGTTATGAGTCCCTGATGCTACATAGTTTCCTAAGTTAGCTTTAAACTAACACACTGTTGTATTATTAGACAGGCAAAAATGAAGGGAGTAACACAAGTTAGTAAAAAAACCAGAAATGCCTATAGATATTTTGTACATACTTATTTGACTTAAATTACTCTTACCACATGATGCAGGTGGCAAATCTTTCACCATTTGCCTCCTGTCTGTGTTTTATTCTAAGCGCACAGGACATCCCATTTGTTGAATTTGGTGCCAGTAGACTCAGCAGCCTCAAGGGCTGGGAGCAAACTGATGGCCTCTTGGCCAAGAGAAGGGCAAAATGGAAAGTGAATGTCACTGTATGGCAATGACAGAACACAAGGAGGCACCTGAGGGAGGTGTCACATGAGGTCCAGAGATGATAAAATTGTGTGAAGATGCCTGTGTATTAAAACTGAAACTAAGGTAAAACCCCATCTCCCCAGGTTCTCTTCCCCATGACAAACAAACCACAAGTTATAAATAAAAAGCTGTGTCATGCCTCTTTACTGCCCTGATTAGGAGGGATAGCTCCCTACAGATACCGAGGAAGCCTTTGCTCCTTACTCTTTCCATCATAATCTGACTTAAGAGAACATTGAAGTATGTATCAATCGCTTTTGTTGCATGCAATCTTATTTCTTTATGACCATTGCAACCTCTCAGTTTTTTCCATCACCTTTTACTCTATTTATATGAAATACTCATTTGCCATGAGACACACCAGGGTGGGAAATTACCTAAAAGCTCTGAAAATGTCAGTCTTACAATAGTCAGAGCCACATATGTCCATAAGGACTCCAGGATTCAACAGAAAGCAAAGCCGCTTAAAGGAACTGATTTTATTTCTTTTTCTGATAGAAAAAGAGGAAAAACTGCAAAGAACCATTGAAAGACTGTTTTCACTGTAAATCAGTACAAACAGATTCAAGAACTGCTGTACTTGGATCAAGGCTGTATCGAACCCATAGTCAACCCAACAGTTTAATTTTCAAAACTTGGCTTCCAGTGTTGGAAGCATGAGATCAAGCCAAGATACATTGCCAGTAAAAGGCTGGAGCTCAAAGCCAGTGTTGAATTACAGAGCCCAGAAGGTTTACGGAAGTGTTTAGCGAAAATTGTTTGCAAATGGGTTTAGAAAAGTTTTCTGCCTCTTGCTGGCTGCTTCAGGATCTGGCCCTATCAGAACTGCTGAAGAGCTCTCCTCCCATCATCCTGGTGGAGATATGGAGGGTTTACATGTGGGCAGGCAGGATGCTTAATGCCCAAACCAACATCCTCAAATTAGGCTTGAGAGTCTTTCTGAAAGACGTGCTTTAGCCAAGTCAAGCGTTCTCCAGCCAAAGAGGCTACTGGGCCCCATCCAGGCATAGTTGGATAAAATGTAAAGCCCTCTGATACACAAAAATGAGGTTGCATGATCTAATGGTCCCTTCTGGGCTCAAATATTCCACCAAAATTGGCATATTTAGTGCTTTTTTTTCTGTTTATCAGATGCACTGTTAAGTGGAATAGTTCTACAAGGAATAGGGGTAAACTATGAATGCAAGATTTTGCCCTGAGCAAAGCAGATTTGTATTTGATTTCTCAGCTTTGTTCTTGTATCTGATATCCATTTAAAAGAATTTCATGGGGCCTGCAGGAATTGTGCTAATCAATGGGCAGTAAATTTATGCTTTTAAACAGCTTTGTTGTCCCTGTACCCAGTGCAGTCATCACTTATGTCAGGACTTGCACAGGAGTGGTTTTGGCACTACCTCTGTTTCAGGAAAGCCCTGGAAGTAGGTTGCTATTGTTAAATGCATAGTCCCAGCTCATTTCAGAGCAGAAAAGAAATACAGATAACCAGCAGGATAAGCAGCTCCTAGAGGTCACAGGGAAACATATTTGCATCTCATTGAGATGCACTTATTTCTATTCCCTCACTTAGGAATACGGGCAAGTGTTTTTTAGTGAAACTGATTATGTTTTGCTTGTAACAGCATCTGCTGATTTGTGACTGCTGCTTTCTAGGTTTTTTTTTTTCCACTTGGAATCTTTTTGAGATTTCCTGCTTCTCTTTACACTCACTGAGCTCATGCATTCAGTTTAAACAGGGGGAAATGTACTTTTCAAAACCTATGCCTCCCCTCTAATGAAAGCCCCAAGTTTGGTGCTGCATCTAACATTTGTAAGAGCATGTTCACCATGCTATGGAGGTAGAGAACTTATTATCTGTGGATGAGGGACCTTCTGCCAAAAGTCCCTAGGAAATCTCTCAGAAGTGCTGACATAGATCAGATCAAGGGTTTTCTATGAGTATTTCTTAAAGTAACTCTGGGCACTTTCTGAAATCATTTAGCTGTGTTCCTTCAGCTGCAAGAGCTATTGTATCAGGAGGTATGATTGTGGATGGCTTATATGTCTCCTCTGCCTTTGTTCTGCTTAGCCTGTTTAGCACCCATTTGCTTCCCAACATGATGTCCATAGGACCCAAATTAAGAGGGGAGGACCTTGCTGCACTGACAACAATGCCATAGGATTTCTAGGTTTTTTCCTATTGAGAGACTGAACATTGCACCGGTGAATCATAGAATCATAGAATCATCTAGGTTGGAAAAACCTTTAAGATCATCAGGTCTAACCGTTAACCTAGCACTGCCATCCCACCACTAAACCATGTCCCCAAGCACCTCATCTACTCATCTTTTAAATACCTCCAGGGATGGGGACTTGACCACCTCCCTGGGCAGCCCATGAAAGGCAGCTGCTGGTCCCAGCCATGCAAATGAAGTCCTATTTGTATCCTTGCACATGTGCAGGATGATGTGCTGCAAGCACCCTGCCAGTATGAGTTACCAGGGTCTAACCCTATTCTTTCCTTATTTTTTTCCTGAAATTCTCAGCATGGCACCAAACCAGCAAGAGCTGTCTAAGGTGCAGATATAAGGTCCAGAAAAAGTGCTACCTAGGCTGGTAGCACTGAGCAAGCATCCTGGCGTCTGTCATCAGCCTGGCCTCCATTACTTTGAGGGATGTAAACCACTGAACATTTTGTTTCATACTCAGCTTGGTGTGTAAAACAGGTTCTGTAAATTAGACGGTTTTCACCGAGGTCGTCACCAAAGTATCCTGGGCTTTTCCCGCTGACCACAGTCTGAAGGGACCTCCTAGGAACTCAAACAAACATCTGGGGAGTTGAGACAATGGCACTTGAGTTATAGACTTCTGCTACAATACAAGAAAAAGTCATTTAGCCACTCGACCTCCACTTCTCTGTCATAAAGAGCTTACCCTCCTCTGACCCTGGGCAGGATGCAAAAATACAGCAGAGGGGAACTGCGCACTATCAGCACAAAGCAACAGTAGTGGGCTTTGAAAATTAAACGTCTCTGGAGCCATGCTGCTAAATGCACCCTGGTGATCGCCGTGTGACAGCACTGGTCTCGCCGCACCCCTCGCCGCATCCCTCACCTCGCCCGTGCAATGCTCAGCATCACTTTGGCAGGGGGTCAGCCCCTGCTCCAAGGTTTTAAGGAGAAGATGCGAAGAAGTAAAAATAATCACTTCTCCCCAGCAAATAGTTCCTTGCTGAAGAGGAAAAACCCAAGGCAAGAGCACCCTTCTGCACAAGTAATCAATGCTGAGCTGTGCTGGGCAATCTCTTAAAATCAAAACCTTTAGCCTAAGGAAGAATAAATGAGATGGTCCCAGCAACACTCCATATGTTTAAAGCCAGCTGTGCACTTAAGTGCTTTCCTAAATAATGGGTCTTAAGGAGGATGAATAGTGGTTTGAAAGATCCACTCGCTGATCACAAGTGTGTTCTGCAAGTGCAGTATTTCTTCCCTCCTTGAAAAAAGGCATGTCTGATATTACATGAAAGTTAGGTTTACACTTCAGCAACCGGCTGATCAGCTGCCCGCTGTTTTATACTGAAAAACACATTGAGTGCTTACCTGCAGTACTGTTGTCTCTAATTGATTCTTTCCTAAAGGTACTTCCCACTCCTCCACCTCCTTCCTTCGCTCTGATTAACAATCGTAGCATGATCTCATCAGGCCTCGACAAGTATTGATGGGCTGCAGTATCATGAGGCTAATAAAGTGTGTTACCCAGTATTTTCTGGTGACACATAAAAACTCCCTTATGAAAGATGCAGGAGACAGAATATAATATAAATGCCTTTCTAGTAGCAGCAGAGTATTGCAGGCCCCACGATGCTGGGTGCGAGTCCATTATTTAATGGAGCTCCATAGGGCAGCAGCGCCTGAGCGCATGGGGGGTGGGGGCAGAGGAGGGAGCGACAGGGGCCCTGGGGCTGGGGCCCCTGCTGTGCTGTGGAGGGGATGGGGTTGGGCAGGACCTGAAGCACTTTGTAGGAAAGGCACCCTCCCTGGGTGCTGCCCCTGCACCTGAGCAAAGGCCTGTGCGCGCTGCCTCCACTTGCTGCTGCAGTTTTCTTTTCGCTGTTACCTCCACATTGCCCTGTTAAGATGAGAACATTATTAGATTACAATGTCAAACATTTGCTGTGTAAATCCATTCCTTTGAAGAGGGTGGGTGGAAACTCACATCAGGTATTTGGCTCAATTAACCTTCCTCCTATTTGCAATTATTCCCTGAGCGTGTGTCAAACATTAAACAATAAGGGTAAAAAGGCTAAAATATTTTCCCCCCTCTGCTGCGTCACGACACAAGTGTTGCACCCAGAAAAGCCACATGCTGTGAGGACAGCAGCGTCAGTTCAAGGCCATGAGCGAAGCCACAGTCCTGGCTCTGCAGCTCTCACTGGGCCCCTCTGGACCCTCAGCTGCACTGGGGCTGGTAGATGGTGGTCCCTGCGCCGGGGCATGCGAGCACCCAGCACCTTGCAGGCGCCCTGCTTGCACCAGCCTCCCTGGGGTGATCGGCTTTGGGGTGATGTACTCATGGAGCCCCGGGGGAATTGGGACCGAGCCACCCTCCCTGGACCACCCCTTTTGGGAGGAGCCTCTCAGATATCCCTTGCAGGTAACCCTGAGACTCTCCCTTCATTTGTCATTGAAATGATTGCTCCTTATTTTAAAAAAGTGCAGATGCCTAAATTCCTGGTGCTCAGTGGAAGGCAGAGGAGAGCCACAAGGCTAACAACTCGGGGGCTCACTGGGGCCACTCTTGTAATGGAAGAAAAGAGAAAAAAAAAATCCAGCAAGAGGTGCAGCAACAAAGAAAATCCCTTTTCTATCTATCAAACCCTCTCTCCCCAGTCTCTGTGAATGCCTCACCTCCTGCACAGTCTCCGAATATAAACTTTGCTCAGCACACTCAGGGTAATCTTTTCACATCATAAAACTTATAATCCTTCTAAAGTGGTTTCCTAGGGTTTGAGGTATGATGCACTTATCAAATAACTGAAACAAATAAATCAGCTTATTTAGGCTGTGGTCAGTGTGTGTGTATCTGTGTGTACGCAGGGAGGAAGCCAGCGCCATACCAGCATTTGTATACATTAGCAACAAAGCTGTCTGTGACAAGCTGTCCTCTGCACAACTAAATATTTAGTTGCGTATCATAAGTAACTTCTTAAGCGATTAAAGTGAGAGGGTGCTCTCTGTCCACGCTGGCGCGGGGAGCCAGGGCGTCGGGGCGCATGGCGTGGTGGGCTGGGGAGGCGAGACCTGCAGCTGTGCCGCTCAGGGGAATCCTTGGCTCCGGTCTGGGGTGCACAGCTTTGGGCATGGTCTGCTGTCACCCACCTCTGCCTAGAAACTGGCTCCAACCAGGGTCCACGTGGCTCTCTTGCATATTTGTACAGCGTTCAAGTTTTAAAATATTTGTTGCTAGCTTTTATTGGTGTTAGAGCAAGGTTTATTTTTAACTGGGCCTGTATTTATGGATTCCCGTGGCTGCATATTTTTTGCATGTGCAAAATTAAACTAATAATTTCATATTTAAGAATTACAGAATTTATACTTCCCGTTCAATATAAACACATTGTTAATAAACTCAGAACCTATTAGCTTGTAAAAATTAACTTTAAACAAGCTAGAAAAGCAATCTTAAACTCGCTCCCTGTATGTTTTTCTGAGTGTACCATAGATGCTTTCTTCAGTGTTCAAGTACCATCACAACAGCACTCACTGAAAACATTGAGGTTGTTGGGATATAGATACATGCTTAACAGAATACTCTGAATTTGACACTTTACCTAAGCAAAAAGAGAAGGAAACCAGCCTGCCTTAGGGACATGGGCACAGTTTTTGGATGTGGGGCTCCCTCCTCTTCCTGCAGCCTCCT
Organism: Egretta garzetta; assembly: GCF_000687185.1. Taxonomy (NCBI): domain Eukaryota; kingdom Metazoa; phylum Chordata; class Aves; order Pelecaniformes; family Ardeidae; genus Egretta; species Egretta garzetta. Next base: position 811,148 of record NW_009259319.1, read on the forward strand.
GCCCCTTCCCTCAGGCTCTCGCTGCCTGGCTTTGGCTCTCCGGGAGATATTTCAGCTTTTCCTTATTCGGAGGGGGAAACTCCAGAGGCATGCTCCAGCTGTGCCAGGGCTGTCCCAGGCAGCTGGGGTGCATTTTGCATGGGCCAGTGTAGGGTTTGGGCAGCACCTCCCATGGAGAGGGCAGAAACCCAGCTCCTCCTTGTTCCTTGTAGTGGTGTTTATTTACACCTGTGTGCCCACCGACAAAATGGTTTCATCTACTAAAAACAATGCCAAGAGTTTGCTCTGGTGTCAACAGTGTGGAGAAACGTCTAAGACCTTGCTTCCATAAAACGTTTCTCAGAGACTTTGTTACTTGCATCTGGGAGAGCAGCATGAGGAAGACAGTAGCACCGTCATTTTCTTTTCTAGAACATACTGGGTTAATAAGAAAATTAAAAGCTCAAATAAATATTCACCAGAAAGTAATTTCAATCTGTCATGTAAATAATCTACATTTATAAGTTATCTAAAGTAAAGTGAGCTGTACTAGCTTCCAGCAGCTCTGAAACCATTATGAATTATTGAATAAGTAATTTTTTTTATCATTATTGACATTATAAATATATTTGCTTGAAAACATCCGGAGCTGCATAGGCATAGAAGTATTTATGAGCCTGTGCTCTTTACAGCACTGTTTTACAGGGTGCTGTCAACTGCGGAGGGGAAACAGAAAGAGAAAGAAGAAGGTTTCACCTCTGATGTTCTTGTCAGCAGATACAGTGCTTCAGCCAGCCTCCTCTCTACAGGCCCTTGTCTTCATGTGCCACAAAATTAAAAAAAAAATATCAAGGTGCAAGCGGTGTGTCTGGGTTTACTGTTCTTTTAATGGTTAGCTCTTGAGCCACTAACAATTCTGCCGTCCTGCAAACTGAAATGATACTGCTTTTGGTAATACAGAGCAGCTTAGGCTTCAAGTTGCCACGAGATCATCTCTGGAAGTCATAAAAAATTAGAGAACTTGGGACGTAAATGCACTGTCAAAGTGACTGGAGATTTGTCTGGCAGCACTGAAAATCTTTGCATGCAGCAGCTGGGGAGGGGGATGGCACCCGCAGCCGCAGCAGAAGCTGCCACTGCCAAAGACACTTTCCCAAGCCTTGGGTGGGAGCTCCTGTGTCCCAGCGCGCACTTCTGCAGACGGATCTGCTCGAGCGACATTGAAACTATGGAGTAAAAGATACTGTGGTGGGAATGGCTGTGTGCAAGAGCGTGCCCCCACACAATGAAAGTTAACTCAGTCCTGGCTGGGCACATTTGCCACTGGGACATCATGGCCAAACCCCGTCCCGGCACCTGATGGGTGCTTGGGCACGCCTGAGGCCAAACGCTGACATCTTCTGGGAGACTTCAGTCTCCCCTCTGGACATTCCAGGGTGCAAAGTACTTAGGAGAAAAAACTCTTTCTGCAGTAAAAGCTGCATTGTATCTTTTGTCTGTCTCCTTAGGTGGTAAATATATCATCAGTGGCTCTTCAATTTCCCGTAAGTAAAAAAGTTAGCAATTACTAGCTATGAATTCACAGGAACGCTTGTTATAAGCGAGGAAAAACCAGCAGCGTATTTTAAAGAGCGCTTCTCCCTGGAATGCAAGCCCAGATGAAGATTTACCCTGTTTTTTTAATTTAAGTCTGGTGGAGCAACATGTCATACCTCGGACATTGACAACAAATCAGCCTTTATTCAAGTGTGAAAATTAAGGCATAAATTGCTGTCTGCTTAGCTCTCAAAACAATGTCACATTACAAGAAATGTGATATTTTGAAGAGAAACAGGAAAAAATTTATCAAAGTTTTTGTTATTATTGCATTATCCTCCCTCTTGATCTACTAGCTATAGATACTTGGTGTCTGCTTAAGTGCTTTCCATTCTTCCCATAAGCAAATTCTGGTTGAAGACCATATATCATTTCACTCTTGATCACTGCTAGTCTCAGTACCTCATTACAGCAGAGCACTTTTTGAAACTGAGCTATAGCCCAGATAAATGATTGTATAAAGTTTTAAATAAACATACAACATTTATGTTATGTTGTTTCACAGGGATGATTTATAGTAATTTTCTTCTTCCAGTCCTGAGCTCTGGACATAAAAGACACTGAGCTCTCTGCTGTTTATCCAAGCTAAATCCTCTGTTTGTTCTGCATAAGCGTTCTTGATTCTTTAATATATTGCAGGCTTTAGCTTCAGGTTTATTCCCTCTGGGATGGTGGAATTAGATACATTAACTGACAAAGATAAGGTACGGACATTGTAGCTTAATAGCCATTAAAATAGATACTGTGATAACAAAAATGGAGCTAGAAAAGGGAGTCAAGCTTGTGACATTTTAAAAATATGTATTTATGAGGCTTAGATGAATAAATGCTAGATTTCAGAAATCTCCATAAGGAAACCCCCAAACGTCGGTGGGATTTTGTTTGGTTGGGTTTTATTTCATACGGATAAGACAATCAGAAATGGAAGATACTGTGGACCAGGTTACACACTGCCTCTCGTGTCCCCAAAGACAATTTTGTTTCTTCTTATTAAAAAGGCATTACGTAATCTGGATGCCAGGCCACTGAAATACTGCTCTGTGCTACAAAAGAAAATTAAGAAAGTGCTGTAAGATAAAGCAAATCTCTCTGCCTTAGGAAAAGCTGGGTAGATTCTGTTAACCATGTTCCTTCTTTCATCAGCATATTTAAATACACGTATGTATACACATTCAAACCATGCAGGGGTAGTCTGCTTACTCTATACTGCTGTTCTTCATTGTAGCCCTTGCTCCTCTGTTAAAAAGTCAGCCAATACTAAATGCCTGTTTTTTCTTCTTTTGGGAGCTTAAATAGAACAAATTTTGAGCTAAGCCGACTACAAGTTGCTTTGTAGCTCAACTCAGTATTCATTCTAAAACTTTTGCATAAAAACACAGTGTTAGCATTTAAAGACCTCATGCTTGACATAGAAGAAAGATTTTAAGAGTTATAGTCTTTAATGTGACATACCCTCAATCATCTCTTACCACAGTATAAAAGTTAAGCTAAGATTTTAGAGGCCCTAAATGGACTTTCATTTTTTTTCTACGTCAGGATTAACTGGTGTATAAGTAACAGACTGGGTGCTTTCACTGCCAAAAATTATCTAACTAAAAGTTTGAATCTGGCAGTATAAACACCAGCCCTGCCTGTACTCATACAAGCTTGTTATTTTGTGGTACACAAGTTGGTATGTATGTTGTCCGTGCTCTGTAACAGATTGCATTCCATAAAGCCTGAAATGCATTTTTATCTGAAACTTGAGTGGTAAAATAAGCAGCAAGCAAAATAAAGAAATAGGCAGTCTTTTTTTTTTTTTTTTTTTTTTTTTTAAATTCTACAAGCATTTATTTTAGCTAAGATACTTTCCTTTTATAGTGGTGGGATATTTCCAGGAGTGATGGTACGGATGTTGTGAATGACTTATTCAATGAGCATGAAAGGAAGGGCAAAAAAGAAAACTCAAAAAACCCTCCTCAACTCTTTGTGAAAGACTACTGAGTATGCATAAAAACTGTCTTTAAAAAAGCAACATCTACAGGAAATAAGTTTTTCTTTTTAAAAAAAAAAAAAAGAATTATTTGAACAAGATTGCTTTCAATATGAAGTATACAGAGTAACATGTAATTTCTCTGTGGATTTAATTACCAAACTTTATTATTCATTTTAAATGAACCACCCCAATTTATTTGTTTGCTGTGGTATCTGCTATTCTTTTCATCGTGTGTACATGTGATAACAGGAAAAGGAAAAAAAAGGGGGCTGGACAGGCAAGAGTCCCTCCGGCAAAAATATGGGAAGCTGTTGCTGTGTTGTTGCTGAAGCTGCTGCTTCCTCCTCCTCCTCTTCCTCCTCCCCGCTGCTCTCTGCGGCCTGGCAACCTCCAAGTCTTCATGCTGAGCTCCAGAATTGGACGGAGAATTTGTGACCACCTTGTGGGCACAGCCACGTTCGGCACAGGGGCTTAGGCATCCTGCTTGGCAGCAGCCAATTGGTTTCACAGCATTTGAGAGTTACTTTGCTAAGAGTTGGCCTCCCCCCACCTTCAAGGCTCATCTCCAACAGTACCTGTCATGTTTGTTAAGATAATAGGGATTTGCTTTTATTCGTATTTCAATACTAATAAATCATGAAAAGATTTTCCTATAGAATTCTTCACTAAACCCCTCGCAATTACTTATTTGCTCAATAGATGGGAATGGCAAACAATGCTTGACTTTTTTTTTTTTTTCCAAACAGGTGTAACAACCGATCATTACCTAGCTATTCATCAAAGCATCAGTGTAAGGAGGAATCACCTTCACCTTGCCAATAGAGACAAAGGTAATCATTACTGCCCCCTACCACATAGAGCTTTGTTCAGGGCAGGCCGAAAACTCCAGGTATTTTGCCTTTTTTCTGCCCTCACCAAGTGATTTTACTTAATTCACCTCTTAACAAGAAGATTAACCTAGCCCTTCTTGGAAGGCTGCAGCCTTGGAACTCCCTTAATTTCCCTAGAAACTGGAGCTATACCCGAGGATTGAAGTATTTTTGCTTTTTTCTAAAGTTTTGGGATGAATTGGTAATTAGCCAGAAGAAAGAAAGAACATACTGATTTATCTTGTATTCATTTGACGAAGCATCATCCCAGTAGAAGCTAGTAACTACCCCTTTCGGTCACTCAGATGACCATATCCAGCACAGATAGTCTGAGTTTAAAGCAGTTTGTGAACCACTTACACAGAAAAGCTTTTCCCACATTATTCTCATTTTGCTGATAGGAAGTGGAGGCCCAGAGCCCTGTTCAAGATCACTCAACACCCCTATAACCAAGACGGGCAGAGAATCCACAGACTTTGTGCCCAACCCTCAGCCTACCAGCAGGAGCGCCTTTGTGAGTGGTTCAGGAGAGATTCTGCCATGTTGCACCAAGCACTGCAATGCAAGCTTTTGGTCAGGACGGCAAAGCATTGCTTTGCCCTTACACCGTGTTAGAGCAATAATGCCTTCTAAGGTGTCCTCTGGCTAAGACTACCTATTTCTACCTCAGCTATTACAAGCCACCAGCATTATGACAATATAGGTAAATGATGTTTATTCTCAGGTAGTAAGACCATTTTAATGATTTACTGTATAATACTGCAATAAGAAGATACTGTTATAGAGTAAAAAAAAAATAAATCCATCTGTTCCACAAGATGTAGTAGGATGGGACAGATAACACTCATGGATGGGGCACATAAGCATGTTGCTGAGGTGTGCAAGTTTTCCCACAGATAGCAGTGACATCTTAAGGAGGTATACCTAGAGATATACCTACCAAATTCCTTGTGGTAGTGGTCTGGTCTTGCTTTTTGACATTCAGCTTAATTTTTTCATTTCTTTTGGGTTATTAGCCCCATTTCTTTGGTGCAATAATTTGATTATCAGAAAAGTCAGGATAAATGAGTAAGCTAGAGTATTTAACACACCACAGGCATCCACATTCAGGAAAACTGCAGTAAAAACATTATTGCTATAGAAGCATCAAAAATGTTACACTGTCCAAACAACTTACCCTCTACATCACCGAACAGTTCCTGGAGAAACAGGTAAGCTCTGTGGTTACACCAAGTATGCACTGATACTCATGCAAACATACCCACAGTATTGGCTTAAAGTGCTGGCTATAAGAACAAACCATTAAGTTGTTTTATTTATTTGGATGAGAAGCATCATGTCAACTTCATGCCTGGTATGAATGGGAGTCAACCTTCACGCATGCATATCTGATTATAAAGCAAATAACAGCTTACGGTGCCTTTCAGCCCTGATCTGGATCACCTATTTTATTACAGTATTAATCTTGTTGCCAGAAATAGCCTTCTGAGAGGTGAACATACTGATGGTCTGGTGTCCTGTACAGCCAACATCTCTTAACACAAGATCAATAAAATTATTTTCTGTATCTCCAGAGGTGAAAAAAAAAAACCCCAAAAAACCTATGCCAAAAATCCTCACTTCTGCTAAAGCTATTAAGCAAATACAAAAATGTTGAAGACTTACCATTACCAAACTCTACAAAATGTTTATTAGCTTGATTACCTGCTCAACTCAAAGACCAATGATTTAATTTTGCTGCCCTATTTGTATATTTGTAAAACAAAACTTGTGATAGTCCTAGTAAATCATAGTCCTCCAACAACAGTTTTTACAGGTTTTTTTCATAGTACAGTTAAAGCTATGACCAACATACAATAAATGTTGAAACAGTATTAGGCTGTGGACTGTTCTAGTAGACTCCATCTGCTCCAGTAAACCCACTCTAAGTTTTGATGCCATATGACTTTGTCAATGCAGTTATGTCTTGGTAACTGCATCAAAACTCTTTGGTCAAGCATTCAGTAACACTACACTTCCATAATCATCTACTCTCTATGTATATTGTTAGAACAAAACTTTTTGTAGTAATACATAAACTGTTTAAAATGCTGTCAAACTACTATAAGTACTTCACTTGGAAAAAAAAGAGCACTGGACTACAAAGTAGTGGGTGTCACTTTTCCAGAAGCATTATTAATGGGGACTATTTTAGTCTTCAGTGATGGGGAACGACAGGCTGTAGCGTTTCTTCAAGTTAAGAATAGAAAATAACTGTACTTGCAAGAATTCAATTACTCTGCATTAAAGACGCCATGGGGTTACTGTACATTTATACATCAGAAAGTCAGTAAATTATTTTTCTATAAATTAGTCTCTCAAAGTTGACTTTTTTTCTTTCTGTTCTGAATGCCAAACTCCTGACTGCTTCTCCACCACAGAGACTTCATATCTGGATAGCCGACATCTGTAAAAACATTTCTAATGAAAACACTACTAATACAACCCCCTGGAGAAACAAATGAAATGAGATCTAAGTATGCAGCCGCCTTTCTACAGTTCTGTCTTTAACAATAGCGGGGCTAGTGCTTCCTATCCAAGACTTGACACAGGTCATGATCATTTAGGCACAGTAGTAGCAAAATAAATAATTGTGTAAATATGTAAAAACTGGTATAAATACTTCAGTAGCACTTAGAAGATATGATAAAGGACTTCCATCTTTAGTTGTGCATTAACGTTTATCTCGGTGGATGGAAGGGAGAAGCATTTAAACTGCAGTGAAGGAGAAGTATGGATCGAATACATGAAAGCTCGGTGCCAGACATAACATTGCTTCTTTTCTGCAACAGCAGTTTTGAAAATGTATTAGTGTTAAAAGTGTTGGATAACTGCTAAAATATTATAGAAACAGTGGTTACAGCTTCACCCCAAAAAACAATACACTGGAAAGATCAATAATGTAACTATGTATTTAAATAATCCCAATACAAAGCAAAACAGTGCTGTCTTATTTTTAAAATAATTTGTCATATTTTTTTCATAATGCATTCCACTGCTTAAGTAAATAAGAATGTAGAGACATTTTTTCTGATAAACAGTCTAACAATTAATAGGGGAAAAAAGGTCCATTTCTTTGGAACAGTTCTCTAAAATCTTAGCTGATGGTCCATATCAAAGTGTATAAACATATTAACTCCAGATTTGCTGCCTTACTTTTAAACCTGTACTAAACTGAGGCAACTCTTTGGTAGTAAAGATCAGTAACAGCAAGTCCTCACCACTGTAAGAATAATTAGCACATACGGAGACAGGAGGGGATCCTCTGGCTGAAGATTATCACAAAAAGAACAGAATGCCGTCATTTTTAGAGGGGCTAAGGCTTTTCCTTTGAAAGACTGGACAAATACAGAATATAATAGAAGTTTCCTTATCCAAAGGCAACTGCAAGTTCTGGGCCTGAATTGTAAGGCAGATGAAAGCTGGAATTGATTTGGCCATAGAACAGTTCCCTACCCTGTCCCCCTATTTCCTAATTTTTATGGGCATTTGGGTTCACAGAAACATATTGGTAAGAGGACTAGTACTTGTTTTGAAATAATTCCACCGACTTCCCTAGTGAAATCTGCATGCACTAAACAACCACAGGAGTCTGCCAGAATGGTAGGAGGGCCTAGGTTTTGCTCCTCTTCCTACCCCCTGTTCTAAGGTGTACAGAACCAGGACTGAATCTGTAAACACAGGTTTCATTTCCAGCAGTCTCTTTTTGCTGCATAAATTTGAATAAGCTTGTTACCTCACGTACCTGATTCTAATGGCATTTCTTTTGCAATTCAGATAAACTATTTTAAGGGATTTTTGATTAAAAAAATGGTATTGGGTCTTTCCACTTAACAGCTATAACCTTTAAAATGGTCTTGAGGCAAGAAAAAGGCAAATGGAACCCAACATAAAAATATTTTTTTTTTTTTAAAAAAAGAGTAATACTGAGCCCATCTCTGCTATAGATATCTACTACAAATACAGATTTTTTTTCCTAGAGTACTTCAGACAGCAGCATATAGACAAATTATGCTGGAAAAAATGAAATTGACACATTAGGCTTAAATTATCACTCTTATTCTAATACAATGAACATAAAGGATAATGACTATATCACAAAGCAAAAATGCTAAGTAAGTTTTTAGTAATAACAAAATTCATGCTTCTCACCTTGTAAGTATTGATCTTTCAAATGACAAAATGGACCCAAATAGATTAAATTGTCAGGCTTATAAGGATTTTAAAAAAAAGCACAGTACCTTTTATTTTACTCAAAACTTTGATTTACTAGAAAGAAACCTCACCCAAATAGTTTCTTTTTAAACCCCACAGCAACATGACTGCTGTTTACTTCACAAGCCATAGAAGAGACTCAACTAGAAATTAAAAAGTGAACTTAACTTTGAAAGTGAACTTGCTCATTTTATGGATTACAGCACTAAATACTGTCACATTACCAGAAAAAGTAAACAAAAAAAAAATGTTTATCGTTAAAAAGGAAACAAAATCCCTAGTGCTTAAAATCTGAATTTTATTTAGTAAGGTAACACACCTGAAAAGTCACAGAATACCAGTTCAAAAAAGTCACCAGTTACAAAAATTGTCACAATCTTTGTGATCTTTAAGTCTAAGGCACCCTCCAGCGTTTGAAGAAGAAATTACACTTCTAGCAAATGAGCAAGCATTTGAAAAACGGCATGAGCAACTCTTCCTGTCAAGATAGAAGCTCCCTGATTCATTCGCAATAATTGTGTATGATCACACATCAGTAATATGACAAAGCCATGATGTAAAAAAAAAAAAATTGTAAAATTACTTTTCATGGATTTGTATTGGATTTATGAAGGTTATATAAAGGGATGTCTTTAAGCACACTAATTTGAAAAATACAGTACAGTGTGCAAAATATTACAAAAGCATTTCTTACAAAGTCTGGTACTGATAAGTGATAATTCCTCACAGAATATGATCTCTTGTTTATACAGCTTGTTTAAAACGTAATTTTAAGGAGCCTAAACTAATAGTTTATTTAACAGGAGATAGGCCCATGGTAAGGAAGAGGAAAACCAATGTACCTGGAAGCAAAACCACGTACAATTAGAAAAGCCACTTTTTAATTAATACCATACAAAACAGGAAGCCCCCATGTATACAGCCACATCCATGAAAGTTTACTGATTTTAGGTAAAAAAAAAAAAGTAATTTTTGCATTAGTATCTTTGTTCATTCTAAAAGTAACAAGTTAAGATGTTTTCAGTACTTGTCATTGAAGTAGAAAAACATTTATGTCTACAGGACAGATAAAACTGCCTGCTGAAAGGACAGTGTTGTAATTTAATTTTATTAGCTAGGTCCACACAAATGATTTTAAAATCACTAAAACAGAATGAAGTCTGTAAACCAAAACTTCTTCACCTTTGATTATGCACAAACTAACATTACTTGTGGATTTCTCTTGTGGCATTTAACACTTTGAGACCGCACCTTGTTCATACTTCCACAATCAAACAAAACCTTACATACAGTTTAAGTGGTAATGAGATAACATGCTTTGAAATATATGTTAAGTGACTGCAAAGTGGTTAGTTCTTGATTAAGGAAAACTTATTTACTTAAAAAAAGTTCTTGTTTTATGCATGTGTTTAGAATTTAAAGTGTATAAATCCATTGAATTAGTGCTTCAAGTATCTTTCTTCATTAGGGACTGATGTAAGAATGTGTATCTATTTCTGAACTAAGTCTTTACCCTCCTGGACTCACCCTTACAGGGCTATGTGCAAAACTGCTAGGGCAACAAATGGATTTTCATCCTGTACACTCGGGCCAATTACTTAATAATCGATTCAATTTCAGTTTCATAAAGTTTGAGAGTTTTTTTCCCCCCCGAACTGAAAACTTTGTCTCTTATTTACTACAGAGCTTAGTTATCTTAACTACGGTTGGAGAAGCAAAAATTGATTACCTTGTGATTTAGTAAAAAAGTGACATTTGGTCAGTGCCACACTTCAGAATTAAAAAGAGTTCTGTCAGGGGAAATGGCTGATGTCACTTCTCCCTAGCATAGTTGAAGACATCTTTTCAAAAACTGACTATATTGACCAAAAATCTTAGAATGAATATTAAAAATATTACAAATAAACCTAGCCAGGGGATGCAAAAAGAGGTAGAAAACATTTCAGATGAAAGTACACAAGATAAATATATTTACATATAGATACATATAAGTATAAAAACATTAAAAACCAGCCATCACCCCCATAAAACTTACAACTCTGCTTAACTTCACACGTTCCAAATATTTACACTGACTTCAAAAAGAGCCACAATAGGGTGCAAAATTAAGCATGACTTTACATATTTTGCAGAGTAAGTAATACAGCATTATAAAAATCACTTTGTTCAAATTCTGGCTCTTTTAAACAACTTTTTGTATGCTTTCATTTAGTGATGTTCCTTTTTGCAATAGCTTCTCTGATTTGACGATCAAGTTCACTTACAATATGGTCTTCATGATTATATACTCCTGTTCTCAAGAGGGTATCCCTCTCTTCTATCAGACGAGAGAGATAATCATCCATATTCTCATTTAATTTTCTAGAGTGAAGACTATCCACTCTACCAACAGAATTATCTCTAACATCTTGCAATTGCTTTCTTTCTTCTTCTTGTTGCTTTAGCCTGATGTTGATAAAATGGAAAGAATCAGAGGATGAGCCATATTAAAAACTGCCCTGGCTATTTTCATATTAAGTCTTTAAGTTATTTACTTAATCTACTCAAGTAGTTAGTAAAATAAAGAAATCTATAAAAGGTAACAAACTATCCTCTCTCTAGGGAAAAAGAACTATAAGTAAAAGAATTGTTAATATACTACTTAAATTCTAACAATACCTTTTCTATGTGCACACATAACTATAACACTTGCTACCAAGGCTCCAATTTTGATAATGCAAACAGCACTCAAATTAAAAGGGTTCAACATACAGAACTATCGTGGACAGTTTTTGGAGGACAACATTAGATAGATTTAAAATTGTGATGTATTAAAAATACAAATAGTATGCGCCTCTCTTCTTAATGCAGCAGTTATCCTTAAAACCGAAGGTTTAAAATAGAAAAAAGCCTGGTGCTGTACAACTACAACCATAATAAAAACCACTGTGGCCTTAAACATAGATTTTTCTATATGACAATACTGTTGCGTTTTACAAATGTGCAATTTTTACCTAAGGGACCACATAATCTTGATTTTACCAAACCTTCTTCTGTTTTGAGGCAGACAGCATGAAAAGAGGGAGGAAGC
>NW_009259319.1:823008-842411 GCF_000687185.1 Egretta garzetta
GGAATGAACCTTACAAATGCTTTCATACCTGTTAAGTTCATTCCTGATATCCTCTAGCTCTTGTCGGTCTGTTTTCCCCAGCTCTTTTTCTTCTGCTGCCAAATAGCGCAACCTCATGTGCTCCAACTCTTGTTGCTGCTTTTTAAGGTGAGCCATTGCATTTTCTTGTTCACGCTAATGTGAGAAGGGGTGAAGACAACATTACTCAGTTGACTACGTGATTACATGTGAAAGTGCTAATTATAGTGACATGAGCAAAACTTCAGGAATGACAATTAAGTCTCCAGCAGTATTAGAAATACAGGAGTTAAACAGAATGTCTTAGCTGTTGACATCTATAATGCAGTGAGACCAGTGACTATCACAACTGCAGTAAACCTGTCCAGGCTGGATCAGCTGAAGCCCAGTCACAAGTATCTTCCCATTAACAAAATAGCAGAAATGTTACAAACCCTTTCACAAACTCTGGCTTAAGCTGGTAAACATAAAACTTACACTTGTGGAACTGCTCAAGATGCTGCTATTTATTCCTTTGGTACATAGTATTTTAACTTTTTTTTTGACAAATAAACCACAGAAAAATGCTAAATAAATGCAGGAAACTGCCATCATCAGCCCCATAGTGCCTACTGTCAAAGCCTCAAGAACTATTTTTTGAAATTGCAATTCGTGGTTAAAAAATAAGCCTAGAAAACAAAACTCTGGTGAGGTTTCCTTTTACATTTGTCTAGCTCTACATGAAATCTTAGATAACTCACTCTGTGGATTTAATCCAACTAATCTATCCATTCTAAAGGTTTACTTGGTTCTATTTGTTTCAAGCTCCATACAGACCCTGTAACAAAACTAGGGTTTGGGTCCACTATCACTTTGTGACATTGAAGTGTCTTAATGAGAAGTGTGGTCCTTTCTCCACTTGTTTTCCTCCCAGTCATTTTCCATTTGACCTTGTGCACTAATTCAATACAGCCAGTCTTACACTCTGAATAAGACTGAAGACCTGAGGTAAAATGGCATTTCTTCCTGTACTTAAAAAAAAGGCAGGAGGTTACACAAACATCCTGGATCTAGACATATTGTGAAGCACAAGGTTACCTTTGTAATTTTGACATTGCTTTCATCTGAAATATTTGATTGTTTAATACAATCAGTTTTATATTTATTATAGGGGTAAAAAAAGAGAATTGTTTTATGTGTGAGCATATTCATTACACAGTCAACCTAATAATATTTGGAAGAGTCTAGTCAGGCAGTTTCTTGAATCTCAGTTCCCAGCATCTTAAGCGTTCCCTGTTGATGATCAATAAGTGATAAGAAAATCTGAATTTCACAAGGAATTGGTATAAACAAAGACTAATTGTTAACATCAACAGGAAATGCAATAGAGAAGTATTTGACAAGAAATCAGTGTGTACGTAACCTCAAGATACTTTATTTTTATACTAAATCAACTATACCAGTCAGGCAAATTGAATGTTAGAACTACAGTGAGACAGGTCGAAGCCTGAAGAACTTGTTAAAGGGATTCATACTAATAATAAAACCAGATGTAGGAATCCTGCCAAAGAGTGTACAGCCGATAAATGATTGAAGCATAAGAAAGCACTCGGGGAAGCTAAGGCCACAGTCCTTCCTTCCCCAAAAAGCGGTCACTATATAAGAACATTTCCATGTGAGAGGCACCCTTTTTTATATGGGACAGGTTTGAAGAACAGTCTCAGACTGAAGTAGACTAGGTTTTAGAACAGGAATCTACACATGCATGCAGCAAATATTAACACCTCACTAAACCAGCTGATATTTATCTAACAGTTCTCAAGAGTTCTAGGGAAATTGCAAACACAAAGTCACAAGACTAACTGGAGATGTAATCCATCACTCAAATTTGTGTTGATACCACAGGAATAACTATTTCCCCATTTTTTATTTTATTCTTTCTTTGAACAGAGGCCTTAGGAATATCCAGCAACTACCAGCAGGACTTACTTCCACAGTGGCCAAATTGGCTGAAACCGTAACAAACTCAAAAACTAACAGGATGTATGGGTACACCAGGAAGAATGCATCCAGCTTCTGTAGAAAAGTCATGCTTCCAACTAGTCTTACAAAACAAAACCCAAAAAAACAACAAAACACCACACCAAAGAAACACCTACAGCCAAACACAAAGCTAAGCTGTCACAGAGAAAGTCCTCTGAGATTGCTCAGGGTTTAGAAGACCAGAGAAAGGACAGCAATCGATCATTTCCACAATAGCAAGAAAGTAACAGTAGGCTGCACAAGAATCTGTTCTTTGACTTTCTCACTTATCAATGTATCATTCTGTAACAAGCAGTTTGCTGCTGATATAGAATTATTCAGTGAGGAAAAAATGGATGTGGGAGAGTAGGATGTTACGGGGACAAAAACACGAATTAGTTTGAAAAGGAAACGGATAAATTAAGAACACATTCACTGGTGTCTGTTAAACAGCCTGAATGCAACCACTGTTTGCATGTACTTAACTCATGATGTACTAATTAACTGAGAACACCTGGAGGATATTCAAAGATATCCAAGCTGGGCTTCTAGATCTTGTGCATCTCCTGGTGGCTTCTGTATCAGCTAGACTGATATTTCATATCGGTTGGCCAGTTTGTTTTTTTCCACCCAATGAAAAGCACTGGCTGAAAGTCAAAGTTAGGTAAATTCCAACTAGAGATATGATTCAAGTTATTAAAATAGTGGAAATTAATCACTTAAGCAATATACCACGTTAGGAGCTTCGTAATCACAGAATGGTTTGAATCAAGATTAACATTTGTATTTTAAATATTTAACAAAGACAGATGGTGGCTATTTTTGTTACAAAGTCCCAGCGAGTATCACAATGGTACTCTCTGGTTTCCAAATATCTGGATAGGCAACAGCATTCAGATGGTAAAGCCAAATTTCAAGTATACAGCAGGCTATGAGGAGGGATAGAATTATCTTAACTATATTGACAGCTGGACTTGAGTTGTTTGCTTTGCCAAATGCAGGTAGTAAGATAAAATTATGAACATGATCTAGTCTCAAATAGATTGGTATAAAACCACTACAACTTAAGTTATAGGACAAGTAAATAAATGGACAGCAAATCTGATTATCGCAACTACTCAAAATCTAGAAGTATGAGGACAGGCTAATATTTACTTATTTTCGAGACCATCGCTATTCTTTGTGTTCTCATTAGATCTCCTAAGTTAAACCCTGTTCAAAATGAAGCAAGTCAAAATATTGCTGTGTTTCAGAAAAAAAAAAGTTGAGATTAATACCTTAAGGCAAACATGAGACCTGAAACTTCAAGTATGTTAAATCTCCTTTGTAAAGTTTTATTTAGTCTCAGGAGAGGAGGTGTTGCCCTGTACGTGTAGAACACATCTAGAAATTTCTACTTGTCTGTCCCTACAGGTAAAGAATCCAGTAATTCAGTCTGGTGACCAGCTACTTTGCCTGATTAGGCAACAATTCTACAGAAACTTGCTATACATATCCCTGTAGTAGATACAGTACAGCCTGCATATCCAAGTTCTGGTTTTGGAATTAATTTGTCTAGTACAACCTGGTTTTCCTGTTGACACTATTATCTAACAGTGGTAAGAGTCTTGAAAGCCACACTATAAATTATATAAGAACGCAGTTTACAACCAAACTGCCTCATCTATAGGAGAAAACCCTCATTACCATGGAGGATGAGGCTGACATCTTCCTCTCAGATGATGTCAAAAATCTAGATCTTTTACAGAAGAGAGGACTTCTAACTGCCATTATCTCCTTTTCTAGCTTTTCCACCTATGCTGATTTGTAGGTATGATAAACCTCAGTCCAATGCATTGTTGCAGATGGTGTTAGGATTAGCTTTGGAAAAAATCTTGCTCCGCAGTCTATTCATTCATGCTCTAATAGTCCCCAAGACTACTGTCATGGGAAGATGGGGTATTAATGTAAGCCTGTCAAATTTGTGTATCTCAGTGATTCTATGAGAGAACTTTTTTTGAAGCTATGTTGGGCAAACATCACCTGCAAACTAAATACTGGAAAACAAACGCAAAACAGAGTAGCACTTAACCCCAGCACAGCAAGACTTTAACACACCAGTAGAAAATGACATCCCTGCCTACTAATGAAACAGATTATAACGTGACACAACACAAATCATCAAATAGCTGTGACTACACTGAATAGAAGTCTTCTAATCCGGTCCTTCAGTTTGTGGAGTGTATTACTCAGATCTATATGGAAAGATTTTAAAAGCGTTCTGACAGTTGCAGCTTCAGAAGAAACACAAAACTGCTGCCAATAAGAAGCACAGGGGGGTGTGAGAAGTTGATACAATACTAATTGAGGCAGGAAAGTTCAATGATCCAAAGGTTTCTGCTGTTCAGCAACGTGCTCAATGGCAAACTGATAGCAAAAAAGGCATCTTAAACAAACTCAAAGTATACATTAGAAGTACATATATTGAAGGTTAATAGAACAAAGTCTGAAGCTCAGGCCAGTAAGAAGACAGAATACTCCTAATGCTTTCGTATTGATCAGAAGAGGTTTCATTTCATACCTTGGTCCTTTATGCTGTCACTGAACTACTTAGTTTCAGAACTGTATGGTTTTTTGATTAAAAAACATCTTTAGGGATGTTCAATAAAATAAAGGAAAGGACAAAAAATGATGCAAAAGCCAAGGAGAAATGTGTAGGAAAAGCAAGGCTTTCCTGGGGAATCCTTTGTTCAGTACTTGTTCCTTGTACTATTGTCTATTAAATGTCTATTCAAAAAAATTTAAAAAATACGTCATTAGTGAGCATGCTTGTTGTTCACAATAATTTCCCTAGATTTGTAGGAAAGTAAGCTTGAATATAGAGGGTGCTAAACTCTCTTTTTCTCCTCTGTGGACAAAAACTCTTATCAGTGCATTTTGTCTCCACATTAGGTAGGACTTGCTTTCAGATAAATGTGATTAGAAATTTAATTTGATTACAAATACAATTGTGATGTAAACATTATAAATATTTGGTATATTCTGGATTGGGAGGGGTGAGAGAAAATAAGAGATTAATTTTAGTCCTGTAAGAGTGAAAGTCAAGAACTTCTGCAGTGTGCCATGATGTTTAAGCACAATAATATTAAATTGTAATTATTATTAAAATCAACATCTTTGACAGCAAGATTTCCCTAGCATTCAGTTTAAGACAGTCCAACTTGGAAAAGAGACATGGAAGCAAGTGGGAAGGCATTCTGCAGATTCATTTACGATGGATCCTGTGTGTAATTTAAGTTACACACTTCATACTCTGTAATTTTTAAACGTGTTTCCTAACATTAGTCTTTGACTTCTTTAAAAGTCTGTCATAACAATTTGTAGGGTGCATAATAGCAAGCTTGCTCTTTGTGTACCATTCATAGCAGAGCAATAGACACCCACTTCCTAATAATCCATCAATACAAGACAACAGCAAAGCATTTATAACAGTTGTTTGGTAAGAAGTGAGGCATGCTGATTTCAAATTAATTTATATACAATTCATACGCTGAGGGACCATAAAAGGAACCAAACTCTATTGCATAATAGTACTTCAAATATAGTAGAATTTACCATGATATCTTCCAAAATTAAAAAACCAATATTAATAAAACACTTCTGCACATTTATGGTACTAATAAACTGAAGTCCAGCATTTCTAAACTTGTATACTTAAAATCTAAGTTATAATTGAATATAAAGTATTTTAAGTGTACCTCAGCACACACGTTTATACATACTCACACACTTAAAATTCTCAGTCAAGATTTTCTGACATACTTTACATTTCCAGAGAGAATAGGCTCCTATCCTGAAATAAGGAGCATTTCAGATTTATTCCTAACTGCTTATTGTAGTCAGTAAGGTTGTTTTAAACCACAGTAAGAATTATTAGCATTTCAAATTTTAAACTATTAGAATTTTGTATTTTTAAATTTCAGGTGAAGGAATACTCCAGAATCATCAGCTGCTGGACTAAAAGCAGCTTTGTGGATAGAAGACTAGACCCACTATAAACTCGGAACACTTGGAAACTTTACTCTTGCATCACCACCTAACTATCACCAGCACTATCACATAGTGAGACAGCCACTAATGAACCCAGAGTATCATGTGCAAATTACTTGAAAATTATATTTACAATATACTCTTAGTTGGCCCAGGTACCTTCTCCTCCACCACTTTCTCAGCACTGCTAATCACACTACTCCTTTTGCTCATCTGCTTTCCTTTTGCCCCCTGGTAAAACTTATCAACGATATTCCTTTCTCTTATTAATTTGATATTTTGCCATCCTCCTCTTATATCCCCATAAACAAAACAAGTCCAATCCAAACAAAGCCACACACTAGGTATCAGATCATTTAAAATTCAATGTTTTATTACTTTTCTTCATTAGTTTGCATCTCTAATGTAGTGCTTGAGACATGGAATACTGTTTTAGGAGCTCACGTGGTGGGAACGTCAATCATGTTTTGAAACCTATGGTACTACAGGAATATCAGCATTAAATAGAAATTAACCAGTAATAAAAAACCCTCAAAATTTCAATTATAATCAGATCATAAAAGAATCCCTGCATGCCGCCAGGTGCTCTAGTTAAGAGGCTCTTCAATCAAGGAAGCACAATCTTTATTTTGCCGTAGCTGCCTATAAATCCAAAAGGGAGATGTAAACATACATACACTAGACTAAACAATGGCTAAATAGCAGCCACTATTCACTCTCCCACTCACACATACCATGCAAGTCTGTGGGAAAAGCTTACGACTGAAGCTAAGGAACTCAAGTAAAGTTTTCTGAAAATAACCCAGAGCTGACAAGTCAGTAGGAGGGCCTGGATGGTTTCAAGACACAGTTTTTAACCAAGACTTGGACCTCCAACTGGGGTTTTTTTTGTGCTTTTTTTTTTTTAAACAAAGATTTACATCCCATCCTTGGCTAAATTACTTATAAATTAATCAAATTAATTACTGAGTGGATAAGCAAGACACTGGACAAGATAGAGTGAATGTCGGCCAGCCAATACAGTCTATGTTTTAAACAAATGCATCAGTGCTGGTTTTAACAGCTCTGTAGGGCCCAAAGACATTAAAAGACAAATATTTCTCCCAGAACACTGAAGAACATACGCATGTACATTTTGAGATTTTGTTTTTCTAGATTATAACAGAGATTATCAATTGCTGAAAATGACATTTGTGCCACTTTGACTTTTGTTTTGATACATTGTTTCTTGCACTCAGACAGGTACTGAATTTAGCATCCAAGATCTCTGTAAGCATGTATGCAATTTTGTGTATATGGTTTGATTGCTTTCAGAAATAATGCTCACAAACATAAAAACCATGGAAGTCTCATTTGTGCAGCATTGAGATCTCCCAGTCAGCAAACTTAGAAAGACAGTTTTTGAAACTTCTAAAAATTATAAAAATCTACCTGAGTGCATAAATTCACAGCTAACTTGTGGACATTTTTGTCTTCCTAAAGCTGAACAGGGGTGTAATAACTGAAATACCAATATAGACTTGCACTGAGTAACAAAGAGGGAAGAAAAGTGAGCTAGATGAAGGCTGTTTTCATTCAGCTTTATGAACTGTGTTTAAATTCAACTAACTTCTGTATTTTGTTAAGCACAGGTAGAGCATGACATGTATGTGTCCTTATGTACTTTAGATCTCTTTTGGTTACCGCTGGCACTGTGTTTAGCATTCAAAATCCTAGACATGGAGAACTTTAGAGCATTTTCTATTAACAGTCCCATACTTTTCTAAGTTATGTAGTGCATATCTCATATTCTGCAAAATACAAAACCATCACAGATGTGTGCTAAGAACTAGTTCCAAAGTAAAAGGAAACTTTTTAATTAAGGAAACATTGACTTTTATGGTTGCAAATCAGAAGAGCATTTTACTAAATGCTTAGCCTGTAGATTATGCTTCTTTAATTCACAAATTGACTGTACTAGGTCACCTTTGAGTAATGGAAATCTCTGTTTAAACATTTTTTTGGCAATGGGCACAAAGCATTAGATCTCATTTCCAAGACTTACCAGCTGGGTTTTGTCATTAACATTTATTAACAATCTAAGATATGGCTTTCAGCGTCTAATCCTCACTACACAAATGTTTTGTATAGTTCTCTAGAGAGCTTTGGTGTGACAAATTACTGGCACAGATTACAGCCCTGTGGCTATTCACCAGAGGCAATGCAAAATTAACATGGTACTAATCCAATTTAAACAAGAAATTGGTCAAACTATGCACAATTGTACAAATCATCTGAACTAAAGCAAATCTAGAATTCCTGAAGCAACAGTTTCCAAATTTATATTTAAAACACAGTAAATGGTTTTTGATCAGCTCTGTTTCAACTTTTATTTGGCTCTTTAAAGTCACTTAAATCCTTTATCAATAGACTAAGTATAAGATGAAGCACTGGAGTATAAAAACCACAAGGAACTACTTTGAAAGGGTTTCTTCTGTAGCCGAAAAGTTTTAAGTATTCACTGCGCATGCCAATTTATTTTTTAGTTCAGACTTTCAGCAAGGGGGTCAGCTGAAACTATCTATATATGTTACTAAATTCAGATTGTCAGGTCTATGGTGGCGAAATTTATAATAAAAACCTGATAGTGATATACACTAGTGTTAATCTGACAAGAAACAATCTTCTTTTATTCTACAGGAATTTTTAGATATGGCAGTAAGGAAAAATAGTGTGGACATTTCATGGCTGCTGAAAAAATCTTAATCAGAGAGATAAGATTTACATTCTTCCTTCTATCATCTTGTCAAGCACAGATATTGGAGATGAGAATTCATGACTCCTTTTATCACTAGGCAAAAAAGTACCAATTTGAAGACAGCAAATAAAGATGAGTTTTTAATTATTAATAGTGATTATACAGCACATTCACTCTTCAAAGAGAAAAACAGATTTTAAAAGGTAATTATCAATTATTCTCCAATAACTGAATACTCTATCGATGGGAATGAAGTGGAAACTATAATCCTTAAAAAAACCAATACTTCCTCAAGCAGGAAGTAGGTGTGAATACAGATAATAAAAACCCTTTACTAAACTTGAATTCTGAAGTTTTGGGTCTGTGTCAAGGTTTGTTCAGCAAAAGTGATTAATGATTTATTAATTTGTTTGTCAAGGCCAATGGAAATACTTGCCATTCTTAAGTATACTGTTTAGCTAATGCTTACTGTAATTCAAGAAAGACAGAGGATGACAAAAACCACAGAGGCATATAGATCCAATGAGGATGAAGCTGCTGCTCCTGCAAGTTTGAACAGAGTATTTTCAAGTCATATGTGTGTGACCACACACACACGAACTCTGTTAAAAAACATGCCACATTAGTATGAGATTAGAATTTGCAAGAGCAGGAGAAAAGTTTCACTTCCAGTTTAACTTTTCTGCAAGCTTATTTGTTTTATAGCATTCAACAAACCTTAAACCATTGTTTCTAAAAGCTAAGATGGGTTTCTCATTTTTATTTTTCATTTTACAATTAAAATACAAACCAGTTAGGACTAACTGGCCAAGATGGTTGGGACAGGAACAAAATATTTTCTCTGGAAGTGCTGACTGAGCATTATTGGGAATAAGATTAATGAAAATTTTTGAATCATGCCTCCTTTTAGCTATGCCAACCTTCTTTGCAGACATGAGCCTTGGTCTTTCCTGAGTTCAATGTCAAACACTAATCAGTTTTGCTGTTCTCATTTTTGTAAGAAGCATAGCTCAGAGCTTTAATTTTACAAAGACAAACACTAATAAAATGAAAACTGCTAGTAGTTAACAATAATTATCAGTAGCTTCCAACAATAAATTAACTCTGTTGTCTCACACAAAAGAAAACCTGCATACCTGTTTTAACCTTGCAAGTTCTTTCAAAGCCCTTGTCCATTGTTGTTTGTAGTGGAGCTTTGACTTGGTAGCTGACTCCAACTTTCTTTCAAGTTCAACCTAAAAGCAATTAAAATCATATCAGCTGAAGCAATAACAGCAGTAACAATCACTGAAAGCTGTATATATACAAAGGGTCTGGTTTAAGAAAAGTGTTTATGTAGTGTAACATACAACATCATCTAAAGCTGTTATATAATGTAACATAAATATTATGGCACATGAACATTTTCGTGTTTAAAATATAGCCTTATTTTTATTAGATAGCCGTCTATACAAAAAGGAAAAGATTAGTTTTAGCACTAAATTTGCTGATGTAACCTTTACATTTAAGATTCTCAAATTAGCAACTCCCCCCCTTTTTCTTTTTCAAAGTAAGATTATAAACAATCATTTAACAGAAACACTGATGGATAAATCTTGCCTTTAAAAGGTGTGCAGATTTTTTTTCTTTTCTGCAGCTGATGGAAGATATGTGCTACATTCTTTTCTTTGAAACAGATATCTCTTCAAACCATTCTTTAAAATCTATGTGAGAAACTCTGATCTTACTACCTAGATAAGTCTTTAAAAAATGTTACACACAAAAAAGTTCACTGCAAGCTGCGCAAAAAAAAAAATCAAAAGGCAAATCAAAAGTTATGAAGCACAGAGAACTCAGTAACCTGAAAAAACGAAGCATTTTAAAATAGGAACTGAGGCAGTGATATTTTCTTTTAATCAGACAAATTATTTACCATTAAATTTGTGATGATCTTAAAGGACTGATTTTTTTTTTAAGTCTAAAAAATAGGAAATCTAACAAGATATTTAAGGTAAGAGTTTAAAGAGTCTGTAGAGACAGAAACATTTTAAATCATTGCATTATTAGAAGTTATTCAAGCATACAGTAACATGCAGACTGGCCATACAACTGTGAGTACATTTTGTGCCAAGAAGCCTGGTCCAATCTTTTTTCAGCATATTCAAAGTTTGACTCAAACCTCACAATAATTCTGAGGAAAAAATGCCTATATCTGTGGTTTTAATTAAGCAAAAATCCTCTACTGAAGGCACGTATGGTTTCTAAGAAATCAACTTACAACAGTGATTCCATTCCACTAATAAATAACAATCTCTTTTCAGAAATACTTAATTAAAAATGCACATAATAGAATACCATTCTAAACTAATCCTCACAAGAAAGTCTTAATCTTTATTTAGTTCTATAAACAGAATGCTCAGAGTCCCCAGCATAAATCATGATGGTAGAAATTTAAATATATAGGTTAGTTTTTTCCTGCCTTAGCTTCTAACAGTACTGCTTCTTCTATAAAAATAAGGCCACTGATGGCCTTCTTTGTGTCTGAACATTTAAAGTCTGAAAAAATTATTGGAAAAAAAGTAAAACAAAACGGACAGATCAGTCAGTTTATCAAACAAGATTATTTTACATCTCCCTTATCAGTAAATGGACCGTTGCAGCAGTTTTTAAAGACTAGAAAAATCCAAGATACCTTTTCTAAAGTGAGAAGATTTATTTCCGATTGTAGCTGTATTTCTGGTTTGCTACTTTGCTGTTCTTTGTATTGCTGGAACTCCTTCTCCAAAATTTTATGCTTGTTTTCTGCTTCATAAAGCTACATTAAAGATATCACAATATAATGCAAGTTAGCAGAAAAAACCATTCACAGACAAAGAATTAGGTTACAGAACTTAAGTTACTCCTTAGTCCCTGGAACAAACTTCTTACTGTCAATAATATGATATAATACAGGCACTGAAAGTTACACATTGATAATTAATGATTTCTTGATGATGGCATAGAGCAATATTTTAATAGGAAAAATTTTAAAGAGGACCTTTGCAAAGTACTGGAAAGAAAAAAACAAGTCTGTCCTCATATACAGAAGATCAAGATTTATAAACATTGCTGTTCACATTTCTAAAACTACTTACAGAAAAAACACAGAAAACAAAACTATTTAGATTTACACACATCTTTTAAAGAAAGCCAACAGTGCTATCTACTATATGAAGTTTTATTACATACACAATTGCACAAGCATAACTTGCTTAGGAATGTCTGGAAGAGGAAACAACTAATACTTTGTACAGCCAAATAATGATTTAGAAGAAAGGCTGAAGTAGAAAGACTTCAGTGACTAATGGCTTAACACTATGTACATTTGCCCTCACTGTGTACTTCCACAGTTTCATGAAGATTTTATAAAGAGAGAGCTTTGCTTTTCATCTTAAAATGGGTAATAGGAAAACTGATGCCAATACACAATTACTTGGCTACAAAGAAACTAAGCAAGTCAAATGTTTAACAGCTTTTTTTCATTACATGATATTAAAAATGTTAAGAATTTTTTATGAGAAGTTTTCTCAGAGTAGCTTATGTATTCTTCTTCTGTTAAGTACCATTCAACTACAAATACCTTAATACACCTGATGGAACTGGTGCATTCCATCACAGAATACAATCCCAAATGCTGCACTTTTATTTATGTCCGACTAGTTAATGCACGTATTTCCATGAATTGTACCCAACAGTTTAGAACACCGACTGAAAATGCTTCAGAGAATTAATTTGTTTCAAAGCCTACAATTTCTCCTATTAGTACATCAATATTTTAATTCTTTGGATCTCTTATGTGGGTCACATCTGTTTTCCAAAATTTTGGTTTTTCCATCAATTATTTTTACAGAATTGTTGTAAGAAAGCAAAGATGTTTCTTAAGTAGCCATACAAAAACATAGTTTGCTGCAGTTACTTTTCACATATAACTGCCATAGCCAAATCTGACAAAAGATAATATTGTTTGTTACCTTTCCATTTTTACCTATTTC
Source organism: Egretta garzetta (assembly GCF_000687185.1). Lineage (NCBI taxonomy): Eukaryota > Metazoa > Chordata > Aves > Pelecaniformes > Ardeidae > Egretta > Egretta garzetta. The sequence continues at coordinate 835,804 of NW_009259319.1, forward strand.
TTTCTAAAGCAGACATACAGACTTGATGCCAATTACAGAGACAGTAACTAATTTCTTTAGCTATGAAAAATGCCAGCTCGCCCTAAAACTTCTACAGTACTGTTTAATTTGTTGTTTGGTTCTGAAAATATTTTCAAAAATTGAATTTCTCATGAGACCTCAGGTTGTGGACCATTAGGGAACTGCACAGATCATACAAATAAAGCACAACTGCCTTATTTGGGAAGTTCTTCAAGATGGATACTTCAAGGATCTTCTCTTGCACATAGTGGGGCTTACCTCCAAACAATTTAAACATCTAGAGAACTCTAGAATTCAAGTGTGAAAACTGTATATTGACATATGTCCTAATAGGCAAGGAATAAGCCAAAGCATTTGGTTTAGAACTACTGTAATTTATTCCAGAACAGTCCTTGTTAAAAAACCAAAACAACAAAAACCCACATGAACAAAAAAACCCACACGCAAAAAGTTAAAAAAGTGAGAGGCCCATCAGAACTGGTAGCAACAGGAACTTTCTGCTTGTTCGTGTTACAAAGGGAACCATCCTACAGTGAGACTCCAAACCAAACAAAACCCCACCCCACCTCCAGCAAAGCAAAACAGGAAAGCTTGTATTATGCAGAATATGCGGTAACAGGCACCTCATATTGAAACATGAGAGGGATTCAAAATAGCAGGAACAGCACAGAGAGGGACAGCCAGGATGATCAGCTGGAAGGAATGGCCTTCAAGGAAAGGAAGACAAAAACATAGTGGGGCTTGTGTTTGGAAGAGAGACAGTATGACAAACACCTAAGCAATCGGGAACTGTATGTAGCACAGGCACTAAAGGATTCTTAATAATTGTTAAGCAACAAGTTTAAAATGAACAAAAAGTTTAAATATGCAACACATAATTAAATTTTAGAACTCACTGCCACAGGATGTCGCAATGCTAAAAATAGAAATACTTTTTAAAAGGGATCAGATGAGTTCACGAAGAATAGCATTTCATATTTACTATCCATCAGTGAAAGTGTCTCTTGGCTGAGTGTTTGTGTAACTCTTGATGTACTGATGGATATACCAACATTGTATTTTCTCATTGTCCCATTTCTTGTTTTCTTGTCTTCTAAATCCAAACACTGCTGCAACAGAACGCTGACCTAACTGGTCTGATACAGTATGGCTGTTTTAAATAGGAAAAATAACATAATTATGATGGTATTGCAACCGAGCTAAAAAAAAAAACAGTCAGTGGGGGTCAAAAAAATTAATTGGAAGACGCCTCCTAGGTGGTGCACAGAGCCTTGGCTATCTTGTCTGGACTGATGCGGCATTGGTAGCTGCCAACAACACATCTATGATGCAGAAGTGATCCACTTAGCAAGTTGAAGTGGATTGCATCCTGTAGTTTGAAACTGCTCATCTAAATTCAATAATTGTTCAGTAGAATAACTAAGATTAGCAACATCTAGATCAGCAGCATTTTCTGTATTAGCTATACTTAAAAACTTCACTGTGCTGTGGTTAACATATGCTGATGTGAAAAGAAGCAGGTTAATATCAGTCTTTAATATTAAATAAAAAAAACTCACAAAAGCCAGCACAACTCTTCCTAATCCAAAAATATGCCTTTGGTTGATACAGTTCTTCAACTAGTCATAGCTATGTGGGATTATCATTGTCACAAAGCAAGTAATTTATCTACATAAACCAAATACTTTGAAAAATACTTATGCATTACTAAGATTTAATCTACTTAACAAGTTAAGAGTCTAATATTGTAACTGCTCAAAAAAACCTAGTACTAGCTTCTAAAATTTTACACTATGCTTTAACAGTCAAGGAAAATAGCTAGACAAGCCTTGTTGTTAGTACAACAGCTAGCTTACAGGATGAAAGAATATGGTGTAAATCTTCTCAGTTTAATGAAACTACTACTTTCACAATAAAAGATGACAATATCAAGATTATTTCCTCCCCCACCCCAATAGGGACAATAGGAATACTCTTTTGCAATGGAAGAATAAAATGAACTGCATAGTCAAGCTACCCAAATATTTTGCTAATATTCACTGCTAACAATATATTAAGTTACTGAAATGCATACTGCTGTTCAGGTTCTACATGTAAGGTAAGCTTGTCATTGCAGTTCAATTTTCAGTGTTAAAAAAATTATTATAACCACTGCATTGCAAACTGGCCCAACTATTCAGCAAGACTGACAGAGATGGATCCCAGCACGCAGCTCACCAAACAATGGCGATAAAATACTTATTACAAAGTCACCAAAATGCGCTTGCCTCAAAATAATTGCTCAACTTGGTATACTTATTTTAAAAAATGGTTACTTTAAGTAAATGGTTGACATGGAAAATTTAAGTGTAGTTACCTGCTGCTGTAAGCGAAGCTTGTCTTCTTCCAGCTGTTTGATTTTTGACCTTTCTAACTCAACCTGGTGTGCACATTCTTCTCTAGCTCGCCGCACAGAATCCTGTAGCTCCTGCAGATTTCGTTCATGCTCTGCTTCCAACTCCTTCTTTACTCTTTGAAGCTTAAAATTAAGACATTTATATGAATCCATAGGTGCAAGACCTTTAAGATACTTTTTTTACAATTGTTACTACTATTTATGACAAAAAGACTGTTATCAATTTTAGAAATTAAACAATTGTTATATATTCACTATATACTCTTTTATCGGCTTTCAGATTAACTAACATCCTGCAAGTTACTAAATTTTGGCTACAAATATATTCTTGCTTGACTATTGTAAAAATGGAGCTATCTGTATCTCTGCTGTACTTTCTACATGGGATTGCTGAAGGCAAATTTTACATCTACCTTTCTACTACAAGCTAAAAAGCTAAATATACCTCTTTGCTGCAGAAAAAGTGAAGTCACAGCTACAGCCAGGATGCCTTTAGATTAGTAAGACTGCACTCTTCAAACTGAGCATACTGAGAAAATTTCTCATTGAGCTAAACCGGAAAACAGTGCTTGACATGTTTGAACTTTCTAGAAAGATGTTACTGGCTCAGACGACTGCTAGCTGAATAGAAACCTCTCCAAATGGCCCATTTCTCAAACTGTGTAATTGCTAAATGAACACTACATCATTTTGTCTAGACGCTTTTGAAATCCACTGATTTTTATTATCTCTAAACCCTCAGGTCAGAATCTCACTAAATTTAGAGCAAGTTTTGAGACAAACATGTATGAAGTTCAAAATAAATAATTTTACTCAGACTGAAACACATTCAGCCAAACCTAATCACCAGATTTTTTGCATAGATGTTAAAGGTAGTCAGACACTATTCGGAGCAAACTGCATCCTGAGGGATATAGAGAGCCAGAGTACAGAACAGGGCACAGGCTCAACCAGCACGTCCCTGTGTTGGGAGATTTCTTAACTTTGTTCACAAGGACAGGAGGGATTGAGATGATAAAAAGATTAATCTGAGCTATAGGGGGAAAGACAGTTTGTTGGAGTCCTAAATCACCACAGCAGTTTACCTATATAGTTGTGAGTTTCTTCTGAAGTACAAAAATATGCAGTTTATTTTCCTTCCTTCTCTTTGCACACAGCTAGCTTCCCTAAGGACTTGCACCACACCCCACTTCCTCATCTTGGGGCTATTCAGTAAGATCTAGAAACAGTGGTAGCTACCGGTTTCTCCCCCATCTTCTTTGGCCCTGTCACTATTAAAAAGATGCAAAATAGGAACTCTATCAAATTGCTGAATAACAAAGCCTGGACAAATGCAGTTTCTCCCAGCTCTCCTCATCACCTTCTCCTATTTCAATGGTTAATCTAGCAATTACTGTTTGAAGTAAGACATTGTTATACACATGTACAACATTCACTTGACAGTACTAAACTTAAAATTGAGCTATGCTAACGTTATATAAATGTCTCCACTGACACTAATTCTGTTAATAATAGAAAATCTACAGTTCCGTAATTCTAGCAACCCATTTAGAAGTTCATTGAACTTCCATTTCAGTAACAAAAATTTAAGACAAATTTTGTTACAACTACATTATTAGTGCCCCTCTATGTATCAGTATGAATGTGGCTATTTCAGTTCTTATACACAGGTCACAATTGTCTCCATATGAAAACTCAAACATTAGAGAAATGGCTCATGCAATTAAATTGTGTAAAGTGACCAAAACCTGTTTACCTCTGATTCAGCACTAAAAAGCTGTCGTTCTCGCTTATCTAGGTCTCTCAGGGTTTTCTGAAGTTGTTCCTCCAAAACGGTATATTCTGCTACCTAAAAAGACAAACACTAAAGGCTTTTTTTCCTTGCAATAAAAAAAATTTTTTAGGCAGGTAAAGAATTTACTCTTGCTATGATATAAAATACTGACAATTTTTGCTTGGAAATTTACATGTAAAACAAATCTCCAGCCCTTAGTGACTAAGTCACAACGGAGAGCCTTTCCTGTAGAACTGCTTTTTGACCATGCAAGTGAAAGGCAATTGAAGTTAAAAAGCTCCAAAGAAAGCAAGGTAACCTAAAGAATTTCTAACAAGTATTCTATGATTAAGGGCTACTTTTAATTTTTTATATTGACTGTTAATTTTTTATACTGTTATAGATAGCATGCATACTAGTAGGTGTAAAGATTAATCACAGAACCTTTGTTCTATGTTATAGTTACGAAGTATCTTGTCAAATTTTATGGTGATATGAGATTTGTAATGAGACTTTCAGCAAGTATAAGAACGAGTTTTCTTACCTTTTTCTTCACTAGTGCTTCTCTCTCTCTATCTCTTTTCTTCCATTCTTCTGCAAGTACTTGCATATGGGCCATTTCCTTCTTTTTAAGCTTTTAAAAGCCAAAAAAGGAACAAAAACCCCAAACAAGAGAACCAAATCAAAGTCGTTGAAACCTTAAAGGAGAAAGTACTAGCAGAACTAAGCCTTGAGGCAAAAAAAAAAAACCCCTAAGCTTAGTACACCAAATTATAACTAAAGGTATGATTCTGATAAGGGTGAAAAATATCTTTCACTAAGTACAAAATGCAAAAGTATGCCCAAATTTGTGAAAAATATCCTAACAGATACATGCTAGATACTTGGTATCTTTTAAAAAGCATGCAACTAAGAACACCTAGAATGACTTCAAGAGTAGGAACACAGCAATGGATTTTGATTGAGAATAAAGAAACACGGTGTTAATATTTAACACCAACAACCAATTAAGCTTCTTCCTTAAGAGTATGGAAGATACTTGTGTACATCTGAAGTTTTAATATTCTATATGAGCAAAATTTACTTATTTGAAACGGTAATAATGTTTAAGAAAAATGCAATCCATATTCCTCTCACCAATTCTGCTAAAGCTTCTCAGGCAGTCATACAGTTTAGGAAATAAACAGAAAGAATAAAAACCTGATTTTCAAAAATGTCCTCTTGTATTTCTTTCCACATTTCTAACTCCAGTGCTGCTTTGTATTCAAGAGTTTCTCGAGGTTCTGGATGGTTTTCTGGGGCACAACGAGGCTGAGTGTGAGGAACATGCTGCTGTGGACCAGCACCTACACACTGATATAACAACAGTATATTTTTAACTGGAAACGCACCTTTTCAAAGAAGTGTTCAAAGAAAAAGGATAAGATTTATGTAAAACTTACCTGAGAAGAATCTGACACTAGAACTTCTTGCATCTTCACAAGCCCATAGTCTTCCAAAGTAATAGCATATGAAAGCTCTGCTATTCTGTTGCCTGACCTATAAATAGCATTAGAATGCTATTTTAATGAAAGCTGTCTCAAAAATACAGAAAATTAATTGTAAGACAACATACAAAACAGCAAAATTGCAGTGCTAAAAGGCTTTGTGTAAGCTTAGAGACTCTAAACATTTGCTCATGTGAGAGCCCAAACATGCTGTCTCGTGTATATTGTTTTAACTTAGGGACTGATTTATACATCTACAGTAAGCTTTCTAACAGATAACTTGTCATTGGGAACCTATTTTAACTAATGGCTTTAATCAACATATCCCTGTAACAAGAATGATCTGAAATTGTACCTGCAGTCTTAAGTCTAACTAATATACCTGTTGAATACAGGTATTGCTGCTGACTTTGTTGTAAGATACTCTATGAATTTCATTAGTCTTGCTTTTTCAAATGTTAATAGTAACTTCTTAATTATCCACAGTATAAGTTACTTAGCAGATCATATGTGGTAAGCCATCCTTGGATTACTAAAACCCACATTTCTGGAAGCTTCAGCACAGGAAACTGACAACTTTTAAACCACTTATAGGTTAGATATTTATCTGCTCTTGTACAGTTAAAAAAGTCTAGACAACCAACATTTTAATAAACTAATTTGAAATTAGCTGCAGTTTCTAATTAAGTAGAAGAGTTTGTTTCTGGCTGTCTCACCTCTAATCATAGACAAAATGTAGTAAACAAAGGTAGTTTTCTGCATAGAAAGATATTGAGAATGAATATGCACAAATCATGTAACTGAAAGTTATCACTAGTCTTACATGAAAGTACACTGCAGCGTAGACCTGTACTTGCTCAGAAACAAAACTATCATTTCAGTTATAACTACTCAACGATGCAAAGGCTGACACCTAGAAGCTGCAAAACTA
>NW_009259319.1:842425-857340 GCF_000687185.1 Egretta garzetta
AAAAAGACACTAAAATTTCTTTTTTTTTTTTTTACAAAAGTACAATCTTCTACACAGTTATCTTCAAGGAAAAAAACCCCACCAGACATTTGTACTTCACATAAGTTAATACAAATCAGTACATTAAATTCTTACAACTTTCTATCAGTCATAGATTAAAAAACAAAACAAGATTCAAGGTAATTAAGTCAGTTTAACATATCAGGATAAAAAGAACATTACACCAACAAGAGCAGAGCTAGAGAGGTATCAGCACAGCAAAAGAGAGACCTGAATATATTTTGTGAACGCCATCTAGTGGTTATTAAGTTTTGTGCAAAACCAGATTTTAACAAACTAGTTATTGGTGAAAGTGTGAACCTTAAGGTACAATGAGATCATAAAGTAACTCTCCACAGAATCAGGCCATGCTGGTTTTCACACAAAAAAGTTTAAACAAAAAATCAGAGATCAACTTTCTATCAACTTGCAAGGAGGGAGGACATCAGTCTGTGTCAGGAACCTCAAGTTTCCTGTGTGACAGATATAGCATGTTTTAATTATCTGCAGGAGTAGAGGTTTAAAACTGACCTCAGTCTTTACGCCTTTAGAAATAAATGTAGTAGCTATTATCAAGTTCCATTACCACACAGAAAAAGATGACGGTCTAGACACGAGCTAGCTGATTGGCAGCTCAGTTCATGTATTCAACAAGGGCACAGGACAGAAGTAACTATAAGTTTCTCCATATACATAAAAAATACATTTCTTCATATACATACATTCTCTATGCAAATGTTCTGTCTGAAGAGAAATGAAGTAATAACACTGCTCCTTGTGATGTACACAAGCTCAAATCCCTGCTATCATAGGGTATAACCCTGAAACAGGAAACCTCTCCATTCTATGTATATATAATCTGTCCTCCTAACTGTCACTGAAGTCAATTGCATCTAAAAGCATACTATGGACAACAGTCTTAACTATTTTCTGGAATATCAGCAGCTTTTTTATAATTGTTAAGGCTCAAAAACATTTTTTCCAATTATTTCTTTCTTTAATCTGTCTGTGAAGCTTACCCAAGATCGTGATTATATAAAGGTTCATTATGACGAGTCTGATAGTGGTGTGGAGTTGCACAACATGTCTGTGGCAGTTTAACTTTTAATCTCTTGGATGCCTACTCCCACCCCCATGTTGCAATACTCTGCAGCCTCTTTACCTATTCAAAAAGGTAAACAGGAAGAGCTTGCCCTTTTTCAGGGAAATACTAAACAAACAATTCTTCAAAACTTGCTACAAAGTAATTTTTTGTAATAGTTTTACCCTTGTGCTGCTGTGACACTGACTGTTTCATTACAAGTCTGACGCCAGCATTGTTCACCTTTACCACCCAAGAAACGGGTTTTTTCTGAAGCCAAAACATTTGAAAGCTGAAGTCTTGCCACCCCTAGAAGCAAGTCTTTAGTTGTTTTATCCTTGTGCCACAACTCAACCAGCAGAGGTAATCTGAAACAAAGAAGTGATTTTAGTGTCAGGCATCGACACAAAAGAAGAATCATTCCTATTCATTTGAGAAAAAGATCTCATGTTCTAAAAGTAACTTCCCAAATCAGTGATGGTCACAACTGCCAAACAATGAGATGAGTTTACTGCCTCTCACTCAGAGAAATGAGATCGTTCTCCATCATTTACTCACTTTGGTCAGATTATTCCTTTCTCCAATTATTAAAAAGAACAATGCTGCAGTGAAAATGATTGAATAATCTTAACAGACCTAGATTGTCTTCATTTATAAATACCTATAAATAAATCTTAGTTACTGCCACTCATAGAATACATCTCCTCCACCTCTTCTTTCAAAATACCACTACTTCAATGATTCCTTATTCCACATCAGTTACTGAAAGCTGGTGGGACTACTAGGAAAATTGTGCCACAGCCCTCAACACTGTACTCAGCTTCCTAAGTACATGCTGTATTTTCAAAGATCTTGAATAGTCATTGTATATTAAAGAAAAATAAAAAACCTTAGCTTTTTCATTTGAAGTAAGACTATGCTATCAACCTTTAATATAGCAACTTACAGCAACAGCATTTGTTTCTGTAAGCAATGGTCCCTGCATAAGTACTCAAGAGATGAAAGCAAGGATTGTGGCTGCATTTACAATTAAAAATTTAAAAAGTGTAACCAAGATAAAAAGAATGCAAGTTATCACCTGAAGAATGTATCTTGAAGCTGATGAGGTATAGTTGCAAAGTCAAATGCACAGTAGGACTGTGGAAGAAAGACTTCCATGTTTTTTCTGACTTCTACAGGTGGGCTTGTCATAATAGGTGCTGCACTGCCAAAAAATGGATACGAGTACCTAATAAAAACAGTAACAAAAATAACAAAATAATAATTTAGTAAATAGATACTTTATTCTTATACCTTCTGCAACAAGAAGTTCAGAAATCTTTTAGTGAAGCACAACTTGTATTAACGTTAGCAAAATTTTCACAAATACATTCAACAGTAGAATTTAGTTCTCAGATATTCAATGTGACCTGAAACTACTCTACTAGCACAATTCAGTGTATGATAAACTGCTACAAAGGGGAGGCCAAAAACCTCTTGAACTCTGCTTTGCTCAAATTGACAGTGACAGCCATCAGCTGCATCAAATCCTGCCACTTAGAAAATGCCACACTTCAATTGCTTGTGCAAAGCTGTTTAAAGAGCTTGTTTAGACTTGAATGAAATAATACTACCAATATACAGTGAAAATGCAATTTTTTACCCTGCAACTTTTCTTAGCATTGATGTGTTTCTCCTCTTCAGTTTCTTGCCATTATTCCTCCAACTTCGCAGTCACCTCCAAGATAACATCTGCTTATTCTCCAAACGTGCTCCCATACTTTTCTTTCACACTGACATCAGGAACTAATCTCTAAGCAATTGTTCCAAACTAGCACTGGTAGTTTTCTACTTTTGCTTCAGGCAAAAGACTCATGTCTCCAAATAGCTCGTGTTTTTTGTAACTCCACAAATTAATGTAACAAAAAGATGCTAGCTCTCCCTACTGAAGTTTGCTTCCTGTACACAAAGGCTATCAAAACCCCCTTGATACTACCTCTCAGAATGCTAATGCCTTTACTACACTGGTTCTTCACTTTAAGACCAGAATGTGCTTCCTTTAGATTCACTGTCACACACAAACTAGGTGATCTGTCTCTTACTAAAATACTACAAGGAGTTCTTGGTGGAGACATGGAAAGCCACAGAAACCACTACTTTGATCAGCTGGAAAGGTGGCCAGAAAGTAAGTCCTTGAAGGACTGAATGATGATCTGTATTGGCTGAACTCAGATAGGCGAGTGAGATGTAATACAAATTACAGTGCATGGGAAGTGTTACATACTATCTTTAATGCTGTAACACCTGAAAGTTTAGTGATAAGCCAGATGAACATTCTGAAGTATTTTGCTACTGAAAATCAGCAACGTAAAGATAAAAGGCATAAGGCAGCATATTGCCAGCAATCATTCAGATTATGAAGGCTTTGTATTGAGAAGAAGGATATTACCAAGAGTAAGATCAAAACCTAATTGTACCTTAAAATGCAATTTACTGGAAAACCAACTTCCAGACCACGTATACTTCGTAAGTCTATTGAAAAGCAAAAATGATGAGAGGCTGCTGGAATGACAATTTTCTGTGCTGACACAGGCTCAGAAGAACTGGATGCACCCACAGGTTTGGGCTGAGATACAGCTACCAGACCATTATCAGCTGAAAACACAAAACACAAAAGAATTTGCACACATTTGTAATAATGTGTTCCACCCAGAAATAACAAAATATATTAAAGATAGGTCTCACATTTTAAATGCAACTACAGGTAGCTTGCTTCCCCAAGAGATTTCAATTCCTTGTAACATAAGGTAATGCTATGAAAAACAGCCACTCTATTTGTAAGTTAATGCTTCCAAAGAAAAAAAAACCCACAAAAAAGTATACTTAAATCTTCTTAAAGGATTCTGCAATATTTTTCCTTTTTTTACTAACCTTCAAAGCTATGTAAGTATGTCACTGAGGGAAAGTTTAGACTAAGATCCAAGATGTTAAATTCTTCAGAGGGATGCTGTAAGACTTCAGTTTCAAATGTTTACATAATTGTTCCTAGCCAACTTGAGGGCATGCAAAAGAGGCGGGCTTACAAAAAATTAATTTGTATTAACTTAGCTAGTTTTGCATTAACTAACGTCTTTAGTTTGGGACTGAAAAAGACAGTATCAGGTCAACTGCAGTGCTCATGTAAGGAAGCATTGGTCTCAAGCTCAGGTGTAACTATTGAAATAAACTAAAATGCTCTAGCTAGGTCTGTAAAGCACTTCTGCTTAATGCCCTTTGATCACAACCCACCTACTGTGACATCTATTTTACAATTTAAGAAGCAAAAGCTACAGCAAGTGCCTGTGCAATTGCATCCAGGCTTCTCAAGTCTTTACACTGGGACCCAGTACTGCCTTCAGAGAGTAACACATCAAACTGCAAGTTTTACAGACAGGGTGTCCAAAAGGTATCCTCCAAAAATGTTTAAGATAGTAAGCAAACGAAGAGGCAAAGAAACTGTCAGAGGGGAACTCAACTGCCTCTTGTAAGTGCTAGTTGTTCTGATCCTCTTCCTTCATCACTAGCTAAAATGTTTCCATTTTTGTAACTTTAAAAAAATACATCATTGCTAGCACTGACTTTATTCTTTGCCTGCTTGGTTTAGAGTGTTTTATTTGCATTAACAGTAACAATACAAAAAAGAAAGTTCAATAATAGTTCTACATCCGCTAGTCAGTACAACACAGGGATGAAGTAATTTTCAGTCATTCAGGTAAAATGTCACTAAATTGTTTGGTGCAATGAAATGGCTGAATAGAAATTTAAGGCTCTCACAGTCAATAGAACAAAAGTTGTATACAGCCTACTGTTAAAATTAATTTAAGTTGCTACTATATTCAAATTTCATTCCATATACTAAATTTGATAAATTTTGCATTACTGGAATTTTGCAGATCTGACAATAGGGGTGACTTTGCTCTGTTCTCAGATTTGAAAGCTGGAAGCTCTTCAGTATACTGTTTATTAACCTCTTGGGAAGACTCAGCCACCAGCCCTGAAAGATAAATGTGAAATGACATGTTTTACATCTTGCCAAAACAGACAGTTACATTGAGCAAGTCAGTTTCTTCATGGGTATTGTACTGAACCTTCCCATTCTTACATTCAGGGAATTTCAAGTGTTTCTGGTATTACTTTCCAAGCTGATGACCATCCATATCACTTGTAATCTTCACACCACCAAAGCTCCAATCTGCCTCTTCCAAATGTTTTCAACAACCATCATGTTAAAATTAAAACATTTATTCTCCTCCTGTTATTTGTTTTATGCAAATAATTCTTACTTTTCTGAAGTTTATCACCACAAACGAGTAGTATATGATCAAAGACCACACATGACAACTGAGGAAAAAATTCTATACCACATACCTTTTTTCTTTAGTTTTGTGCCTTTTTCAAACTTAAGACTTTCCATTTCACTTTCTGTTGCTTCATCTTCTGTTGAAGAAGAGTGGTCAGCTTGAGATGGGGCATTCTGGGATCTCTGCTGCAAGCCCTCTTTTTTTCCGCTAGTAGGTGAAAGAACTTTCTCCTGTGGCTCTTTAGGTTCAGTTGGAGCATTTAAGGGAATCAAAGGCTGAATGAAGTAATATAGTTTTCTTATTGATCATGGCTTGCACTGAAAAATACTGTCTACAACATTTTTATACTTTGAGATTATTTTTCTGCCATAGAAAAATGAAGCAATGAAAGGATTATTAATATAAAGCAACTTATTCTTTCAGGTTTTCTTTTGCATATTTTAACTGTCAAATATGACTTAGAAATACCTTTTTTTTTTTAACATGAAACTGTGTGACAGTGTCTAAACCAACAATAAGTAAGCTATACCTGGGCACTCAAGCTCTCCCTTTGCAGAATTACAGAGACCCCGACAGTAGGAGACATATCCAAAGGCAACTGTGGCAGTTTCTGTTTCGCTCTATTTGGTGGAACAAGGACAAATGCTCCTTCTATTGCCACAGGGTGTTGACCAATCTCCAGATTTCCTTTCTTCAGTAGTCCAGACAGGGGTATTTCAGTGCTTCCAAGAGACTGGTCCCCACAGCAAAGATGTATCTGTATACATACAAAAGTGTTAGAAAGTAACTGGCAAGTGCATTTCCACTTGAACCTCTGTTCAGCCTCTACTAAAGTAGCACAAATACAACAAATTAAAATTACCATCCCTAGTCTAGTCTCTGTATGCTGAGAACAAGTGTTTTGAGGAGTATAAGAACAGCTATGAAATTTCAGTATTGGGCAGGTAGGATTTGACCAGCGTTAGCACAGTAGCAGATCACTGCACTGCCCTTCAGAGGACCTGCCATATCATGTCTTCTGGAGGACAAATTCAATAGCCTGTGGCTTCTAAATACAGCCCTTTAATGTACAGGCATATAAAATGCATGACTGCAAGGTAAAGACAAAGGTTATTTGAAAGCTCAGCCTTTGTGCATATATTTAGACACCACTTAAATAGCAAGGAGTTTTGGAATTAAGTAACTGTGTTCTTAATTCCTGGTAAGAATCATTATTCCCTTTTCAAAACTTGACTCAACTCTGTCTTCCTTCTACATCTTAATATTGATACACCTAAGTAAAAGATGGATCTTAAAAAAACACCACACTCTAAGGTAACTTATTTTCCTTGGTGAAAGTTATTCTTCGAAACTTACATACCAACTTGCTCTTTCCCAAATAAGAGTCACTTTAGTTCTGTTTTAGCAGATCAGAACACTGTGTTCTGATCCTTATTAATTATTACACTTATTGAAGGCTTTAATTCTAAAAGGTGTCAGCTACCAATATACACACCTGGGTGTATGTATATGTACATAAACACACATACAAATACAATAATACACAATATATATACACACACCCTAGTCTGGCAGCTAGCACCTTTTATGACTAAAATCTTCATTTGCAGAAAAAATACATTAAATATTGAGGATCAGAATATAGTGCTCTAATCCTATACCCTAAATTTTAAGAAGCTGAAGGAGAAATCGGAGAAAGAAAACTGTAAATCAAGATGTAGATCTTGCCTCACAACAACTCTTGTTCAAAGTTGTTTAACATGATGAAAACATACATAATTCTCCGTATGTGTACATATATATACTATATGCTATATTAAATACTTTGTTTCAAGACCATAGACTAAGATTAAATTCCAATCACATCAGCGCATGTGCTTCTCCAAAAATTGTCATTAGAATAATATTTAAGAGTCGAGACAAAAAATCTGAAACAATATAAGTTTTAAATAGAAACATTCTTAAACTAACCTAGATAACAAGATTAGAATGGTCTGTACAAGTTTAAAGAAAAAGAACTTTAAAAGGGTCCAGGTCCAAAACTTATTTTGTATACCTAACACTGTCTTATTTACCAGCTATGTAGAATCATTTAGGTTGGAAAAGACCCTTAAGATCATTAAGTCCAACCACTGCCAAGTCCACCACTAAACCATGCCCCCCATTTAAAGGCATAGCTAAAGATAAGCTATATCCTGTAGCAGCCCAAATATGGCTGTAGTGCATTTAAAAATAGTATTTGGCTAAGGAGTGGGAAGAAAGCCAGACCTCCCTTATTATTCACAAAGAGCACTGAGGACAGCGATTTAAGAACTTAGGCAAGAGTGACCTCAGCAGCTGGTGTGGGTGAGGTTATCACAGGCAGCACAAAGCAGGACTGTAGGCTGCAGATGATCTGATTGCAGAGCAGGTCCCAGAGCTCAGAGCTCTTAAGAATACCACATTAGCTGTTTGTGAATATCATGTTTCAGCAATACCTTTTATCATTACAAGTAACCCAGCTTATTATAGCAACCGTACTAAAGAGACTGCACTCTGAGCTGGGAAACTTGCTGCTAGGGTTTCCCTCATATCAGCGAAGGCATCAACATATATTTGAGCCAAAAAACTGTAATACGATCTAGTTTTGGAAAGAGAAACGCCTTCCAGCTTCAGTCTGAGCCATATTCTATTTCTTTTATTTTCATTACTTATTTTTATTCACATTTGAGAAGAAACAGCTTACCTGCAATTTTGACTGTGCACAAAGATAAACTTGAAGGACATCAGCTGTACTACGTATTCGAACTGAAGCTCTTTCTGGCTCAAAGTTCGGATTAATCAAATCAGTGAAAGGTTCATTTGTGACATCATTTCCCAGTAATGAGTAGTAGAAAAAAAACTCAGGCTGTCGTTCAGGAAGCTTCATAGTGCTAGGAACTAACTAAAAAAAGATGCAGAAAAGAAGAATGTAATCCCTTTCATTAAGGTACAGTTACAGTAATCCTTAAGCATTAGCTTGGAAATTAAAGAGCTTAAAGAGTTCTCAAACTACCAAGCAGCTGACCTAAATCCTAGCTTGCACTACACACGCAAAAATGTTTTAATTCAGTCTGAGTATTAATGAAAATCTTACTTTACAAGCATACCAATAATTTATAAAATGACCCATTTTGAATTACCTTTAAGATTTATCAGCACTAAGGGCTGTAAGTGATATCATAAATTCATTCATGTCAAGCACTGCACAAATATTCAGAAATAAGTAGCACATCACAAAATATTTGTACTGTAAATAAACAATGCAGATTAGATACTGAGTTATATAATTTATATGACTGAATAAAAGACTAGAACAGCCAGAAACAGCTGCTTCATCATGTACCCACTGCAAGTGTGAGTTCAGTACTCAGAAAGGCACAAGCTGCCCCAGAGTGATCACAGTAAATTTACTTCACAATGCCCTGTCATTCTGACATGGAAAATTATTTTCTCTAAAAAAAGATGACAACACTGAGGAGAGTTTATCATACACTATGAGTTACAGATGAATTAAAATCATGATGGCTTGGAGTGGTGACTTTCACAGTAACTTGGTCATACCTGTATTTTTAAAATCAGACAATGTGTATCAGTGAGGTACAGTACAGCATAAACACAGAAGCTGAGGTCCAAAGCTGAAATAATCACATTAGTATTGCACTTCAGCCAAGCTAGAAAGTCCTTCCCTCAGGCAACACATAAAGTCTACTGTTTCATACATCTTATGGATCTGAAAGGTATTTTGTGGTGTTTGAACTTCAGCATATGGGCACCACACTGAAGATTGATATTATCCACATATGTACTTTCTATACTATATTGTAATATGAATGTATGCATTTCACAGAAGTGCATAATTTAAAGTAAATGCAATTTCAGTGCTCCAAAATAATTCTGACTTTTCATCTGTAATTTGACATGTAAGCACTACATAAAGTTAAGATTCAAATTAATGTATATTAAATTCAATACAGAACAAGTCTATTTATTGCAAGAAACTTACAAGACCATAAAAAAAAATCTCAGCTGGAAATAACACATGGGAGGGTGAAGATAAAAACTGAGAATACTACTTAAAAACTACATGTAACAAGGAAACAAACCTGTTCCAACTGTGTCGCAAACGCAATGGTTACAGACAAGACAAAGTAGTCTCTGCAATACTCTGCTGGTCCGATTTGATGATAGCCCTCTTCTTCATTCAAGACTGGTAGAATACTTTTAGGGTCTAGTCCAGAAAGAAAGGCAGATGCTAAGACAGAAGAAAAAAAATTAATTAACTTGTGACCTTATTAATTGCTGCAGGAATCTTATAAATAATTGTATTTTTACCTTTAATTATATGTGTGGAAAGAAAAATGACAAATAAAGATCTTGATTCTTGGTTCCAAAGCATTTCAACACAAAAAAGTCCCTAAGTATACTTCAGTATAGCTACAAAAAAATTCTGAAATTAATTTCTATTCAGTGGGCACAGATGTTTTGAACACTGTGCTAGACAGAATGCTAGTGCATATTTTTATTTAATATTATAGTGAGTAACATTACAGTGACTGGAACTTTATTTCATTAGGTTAGAGTCTACTATGCTGTGTATTTTCCTCATTAAAGGAAATGCAAGACAGTAACTGCATATGACAACCTGTTCAATTGTTGAAAGAAGTTGGATGTCTCAGACAGACCTTTGCCTTCATTTGAAGGTTTCTAATCTGAAGCCTTCAGTGCATAAAACACTGTTTGTATTCTGGTTTACCAGTTTCTACTCTATAGTGCCAGTAATTCAATACATTTCGAAGTACCTCAGGTTATATCAAATAGTAATAATCACACAGCACTTTTGGTTGTGAACCCACACCAACACAGAAGCATGTGAAACCCTAAAAGGAAAACACCTCTTTAACTATCTGACTAGACCAGAACTAGGTAGTCTATCTTTGTCTCACCCAATGCTTGGAACATTAACTTCAAATCTGTGAAAATCTACATGGTTTGTTTTCCTATATTGCCTAAATATGGTATTGACTAGTCTTGAGACGACAGATGGGAAAAACTGGCAAACTTGTTTGCATCAATTATTCCACAGAAAGCACGAAGTGGAAGACAGTACTGTGTGAAGGCAGTGCTGGGTCAAGGCAGAAGAGATCTCTTGTGTTTTCTCTCAGTGTCATGAGGGGCAGGAGAGCTTATGGGCAGAAAGATCACAAGGCAAGTGCAGATTAACAAATAATTTTCAGTAGTTCCTTTACAAACTTTACAGCATGCAAAATTCCCCGTACTTTGTTGTAAACCTGAAAGGGTGGAGCGAGCTAAGTAATTACACTGGAACTTCAATACTGCCTTAACCACTCTTGCAATGCAGCCAAGTCATCGAAGTCTGAGCCAGAAACCTTGTAAAATACTTACTGCCACTGACCACTTTGTTTTTACAAAGCCATGGCCACAGATGATGATAAGCAGATGACGAATTCAGAATTGGGAAAAGGTTGCCCTCAGGGCAAAAACATAAGGTATTGTAAAGTAAGCAGGAGAAAATCCACTACTTGTAACAGAGGCTCAGTTTTTAGAAATGAAGTAGTTAGGCTTTTGGGTTGGGGGATGATGGGGGAGGTAAATCTGGTTTTGTCCTGTGAGTCTTTTTTAGACCATGTTTCTAAGGGGGTTTGGTTTTTTAAACTACTAACTAGCGTTAAAAAAATCCCAGATAAAGAAGATTACTGAAAAGCACAGCACATAAAGACACATACTAGTGTTAATATTTGAGTTCTAATACATTTTTCACACATTTCACTAATTACTTTTGAGATCAATGTACAAGGGAATCCAGAAGTGGAATGAGTCCCAACAGTTAATTTAAAGTAGATGTTAAAACAAAAATTTATCAATCGAACATGATTTAAATACTGAACAACTTAGATTAGATGAAAAACCCATCAGAAGAGAGAAGCAGCCAACACAACAAACAAAATATTGCACTACTTTATAATTCCAAGCCCAAACTACTGAAACTGCATTCTGCAAAGAAGCTCCTTTCTTATTTCTTTCATTACAGAACTTTCTAAAGCCCTGAAATATGAGTAATAAGCTCACAGGAGTAAACTATGAGTCCCTGATTCTGATTTTAAAGATCAGTTGGTTTGTAACTCTGCCCATCTGAAAGTCACACGATTACCACAGTAAAGCATCCTTGTAAAGTTATTATGACAAGGTACATTAATCAGCTGTAAAGGATTTGCATTGGAAAGGCTATGAAATTCAAATTCTCTTGAGACTTAACACATTTGCAACAAGTGGTATGTTCACCTGGCACAGGAGCATTTTCAATTCAAAGTGAGTGATATTCTCATTGTATTACTTACCCTTCCCTTCTCTAGGGGGTGCCTCTTTTGCTTTAAAACCATCGACTAGTGCTTTTGAATCAGTCTCCAACACAACACCTACTTGTATTTCAGACTTAAATTTAGTGTACTTGTTACTAAGCAGAGGATACCATTTTGGTGCCTACAGAATTAAAAACAAAAATAGAAACCAAAAGCATTTAAAAAACTGAGAAAATAATATAATATTGTTACAGAAAAATAAGTCTTTAATTAGAAGAGAAAATCTTCAAGTTGGCAACTGAAAGTGCATAGTAACTTACATGGATCACAAATCCTTAAGAAGTGCAATGCCAAAATAAGACACCAGGGTCCTGTTATGACCCACATTAGAGCTATGTTTTAATCAAGCACAACACAGGATTTCGATTAAGTTTACATAAACAATTGAATTCTGTTTACTCTATACTGTGTTAAGGGGCTAGAACTTTTGACCACCTAACACCTTCTACAGAGGCCCATTAAAAAAACCTTAAGACTTGATTTGATGATGGAGACTTAATTCAATTGCTCAATATCAATTGCTTTGGTAAATTTTTCCAGGTGATTAAATCATGAAATTGCTTAAAAGTATTGCTTAAAATTGCTCCAATTCTCAAATTCAGAAATGCAAGATCAGTTCAAAAGTATTTTCATTTTCCCATTTTCTTTTATAGAGTCAAGATGTCCCCTCTCAAAAAAAAAGTATGCAATCAGCTAGGGGTCGTACTCCAAAACCAGACTAAAAAGTTATGCCTGTGCTTGAATTCAAATTCTATTATCTGTAAAAGTACTGCTGTGAAAACATAATTTTTAAAGCTTTATACACCATAACATACCTGTTTCTTTTCCTGCACAGCCCTTAAATCAAGTACAATATAGCCTATATTCTCTTTAGCTGAAGATACAGGATCCAATGCAAAACACTGGAGTTTGATAGGTGTACGCTGCAGCCTGAAAGAACAACTCAGTTGAAATTCAGAGTGTAAAAGTTCTCTACAATTAGTTCATAAAAAATAATTCAGCAGTTTCAAGTATACCAATGATACAAAATTTGTTACATACTAGTTTTAGTAGGTCAGAAACTGAGTTTATATTGAACATCGGAAGATTCATCATTATGTTAGATAAAAAACAAGTGGATTAGTTTTGTTAGAGGAGTGTATTGGAGTCTCACAGAGCCTAAAGGGCTATTAAAAAGATGTAGCAACAAAAAAAAAAAAAAATCAATCTATCTCATCCATACGTAAGAAATAAGAACTGCACCTCACATGAAACTGGATTTTCACTTGTGACAGCATCTTAAAAATAGGGCTTACGCAACAGATTTTAGTGCAAAGCACCTAACAATACTTAGAGGCATAGATAAGGTGTCTAGCATAAGGTACATTTAGGCATTTTTCTCTCAAACATCAAAGATAACACGGCCTTTTCAACTTCTTTGAAAATATGGAGGTAATAACAATCTATCAGTCAAAACCAAAGGAAAGTTATGTAAACCTTATTCAATTTCTCAGCTCTTCTATTGGACATTTTCAAAAATATTTTACTTAGGCTTTCCAGGCTTGAAGTTAAGTTCATTCTGTGTCACAGTATACATAAGAAAGCTTAAGTCCAGTGCTTGAACTATAGCATTATTAACTTGCTGTAAGCTTTTTGGTTTTTTTTTTTCTGTAGTGTAAAAACATATCCTTTAGAATTTTTAAACATTGCTTACCTTGCCACATACTACTTTTATTTGTTGTGGCAACATTATCGTAGATCAGTGGACAGTTAAAAGAAAGTTTTTAAAAAAAAATTCAGGGGATAGCAATACAAAAGTTGTATTTCAGTAACTGTAAGACAAGAAAATTAGAAAGTTAAATCTAAATTGGAGATAAAATTTAACGTTACCTGTGCTGATGAAGTGCTTTCCTATCAAGTTCCCAAGCCAATTCTGTAGCAAATTCTGGCTGATCAGTATGCTCTACGGGATCAGTAGCCAACTGTTCACCATCAAACTTTGCTTCAACTACAAGCAGGTGCTTAGGTCGTTTTGGAAAATAGCGCCCTGTAAAAGAGTATAAGTGCCACACGCCATCACTAAAAAAGAAGTGGCAGCTCAGATCTATGCCATAAACCAACCGTATAAAAATACATTTCCCCTATCACCTTCCTCTGAGCTTACTGTAAAGCTATGTACTTTATATTAAAAAAAAAAAAGTCTTCCCACTGTGCAGAAGTAAGAAAGAAGAACATAACATGAAACAGACTGTTTGTGAAGCATCCAGAAACAGCAAGATACTAAGTAACAAAGAAAGAAACTAAGCAACTAGCATGATTTAATTTTGAGAAATCTACAACTGGGAATAGATCAAGTGAGTAGGTGAGAGACAGAGACTGAATGTTTTGTCTTTACTGCAGATTTTACCACTGTCCCACATCAAAGCAGCAAAACACTGTCTAATGAAAGCAGTGAAAGGTGTTTATCCAACTACTTGTTGTTTAAAAAAAAAAAATCACTACTAGATTAGGAGAGTGCCTAAAGTTGTACAGGATTTGTCCTGGGTTCAGAGTCATCCTGGATTTTGATTAATAATTTAAGTGACAAAATGAAGCAAACACTTTAAAAATTTACACCCATCACAGTGTGGGGAGGTAAAAATTTACACCCATCACAGTGTGGGGAGGGGCTACATGCACGTCAGAGGACAGAGTGTTATTTAAAGGTACCTAGGAAAACTACATAAATGAAGACAGAGAGAATAGGATTTACTTGACAAAGAGAAAGCATTCAGCCAAAAACCCCCAAACCAGAGAAAAACACCCAAACCAGAGAAAAATCCCACTCCGGCACACTAATTACACCTCACTAAATATAACCTGTAAATACAAGATTAAGAATGATTAGCTAGGTATTTGAGTCAACACTAAAAAAAGAAAAAGCTTACAGTAGATTGGTACTAGGGGATAGGAACACCAGAAGACTACTAAAAAAGAGAAGGAAGGGTAGACACGTGGAACAACCCCGATCAGCGTAAGACTGGAACGTTTTGACCCACCGCTTTCTTGAGGCGTGACCCCGCGGAGGAGACGCCGGGGCCAGCCAGGGCGAAGCGGGGC
>NW_009259319.1:857356-857700 GCF_000687185.1 Egretta garzetta
CACAGGCCAGGCGGGCTCCGCCGCGCGAACGGGCAGACCGACCGACGGATTTATTTATTTTCCGGAAAGGAAGGGTGCTTTCATCCTTCGTTTTAAACGACGTTTTGGGTCAACACCTCCAGAAACGAACGGAGGGTGCCCTATTAACCGCGCTGTTAACATCGGCACGCCCGCAGCTTCCTTAGCACAACCAGTCTGCGAGACACAGCGAAGAGAACACACCCGGGGGCAGCGGCGACGACCACCCCCCTGCCTCCCTCCCTCCCTCCCCTTCTCCAAATCCCCCCTCCGCCTCTGCTGGCAGCTCCGTGCATTCGGCATGGGGGCAGAAGAAGCCACCGGCG
>NW_009259319.1:858047-870386 GCF_000687185.1 Egretta garzetta
GCGGTTCGCAGACGCGGGCAGAGGCGGAAGGCCGTGCCTTCCGCAGGGCTTTATCCTGTTTCGGAAGCGCGGGTAAATGCATTTTCTTATTCCTAGGCAGGATCCGCCCCGCGTTCAGTTCCGGCTGGGGCTTTGTGCGGCGGCATCGTCCGGCGTCTAACGCGGCGTTTGGCGTCACCGCTCTCGGCGTTTGCAGCCCGAGTTCTTAAATTGCTGTCACCGTCAGCTGCCGCCAACCAGGCTGGAGCTACTTTTTAAAGAAGAGCTGGGGGCAGACCTCTGAAAAGCGAGTAATTTTGGCTGGGGAGGGAACATCATCACAGAAGGTGACAAAAATGTACAGGTTACCTAGCAGGCTTTTTATTAGTAGTATTTTATTGGATTTGAAAATTGATTTCTCTTGGTGTGATTCCTGGAAATAATGTCGTCTTCTGGTGACTTCACAGAATCACAGAATCGTAAGGGTTGGAAGGGACCTCAGGAGATCATCTAGTCCAACCCCCCTGCTAAAGCAGGCTCACCTAGAGCATGCTACACAGGACTTCATCCAGGCGGGCTTTGAATATCTCCAGAGAAGGAGACTCCACAACCTCCCTGGGCAGCCTGTTCCAGTGCTCTGCCACCCTCAGAGTGAAGAAGTTCTTCCTCATATTCAACTGAAACCTCTCGTGTTTCAGTTAGCATCCATTGCCCCTAGTCCTGTCGCTGGACACCACTGCAAACAGACTGCTTCCGTCCTCTTGACTTCCGCCCTTAAGATATTTGTATGTATTGATGAGGTCCCCTCTCAGTCTTCTCTTCTTCAGGCTGAACAAGCCCAACTCTCTCAGCCTTTCCTCGTAGGGGAGATGCTCCAGTCCCTTTATCATCCTAGTAGCTCTCCTCTGGACTCTTTCTAGGACTTACATGAGTTTATTCCATAGCAGAGCACTCCAGTTTGTAACCGGAATAAACTACTGTATCAGTAAATAAAGACTTTTCAAAATAAATTGTTCATCCTAGAAATGAAAGCCAGTGGTGCTTTTGGGCTGAAAGAACTAATTAAAAATAATCCCTCAGTGGGCCTCTCCTTTTCCTCACAACAGCCAGCTATATTTCATCACCTTTTGTTCCCTTTTGGGCTTTCTTCACTTCGTATTTTCCCATAGGTTGTCTCTCTAACCTTCCCATTCGCATGAAAGATTTTTCTACTTTCGTCTTACCTTCTCAGCAGACCGATGCCCCAGACTGGTCTCTTCTTCTAGGGACAGTCTTCACAGTCAGCTTCTTTCCCTTTTAATTCCTTTTGCTGTATGATGTCCTTCTTACCTGATTAAAGGCCGTTGTCATATTTCTCAGCCGTCTTCTTTGGAATAAATAATCGCAAGTCCCAGGGTTCTCTCTGTTAGTCATGTTTTCTGTGATTTCATTAATTCCTGTTACCCTTCTCTGAACTCTTAATTAGCCCTCGCCTTTCTTCATTGACAGTGTCTGTAGGTGGATAGACTACATCAGGGAAAGCCACCTTAGTGTATTCTACAACAGAATTACTGCATATTTTCCTGCATGTCCTTCACTTTCTTCTTGCCAACCACTGATGGAAAAACAATCGCTTCTTATAACTGTTCCTGGATTTGCTTTTTGCCCATTTAGCAAGCCAAACTGCTTCAGCACAGGCTCAGACAAATGCCGGAGCCAGGATGAAAGCGTGTGGCCAGCAGCACTGGTTTATGAGTGTTTGTGTCTGCATGTGGCAAAGCAGGTGGGATCTTCCCTTTTGGCAACAGCAAGCCGTGGAATCAGGTCACCTACCTCATGAAAATTTATCCTTAGACATTCTCTCCCTGCCCTTGCCTGACTTTTATCTTTATGTTACAGGTATTAACTGTGCCAAGAGCCTCATCACCATTAGCCTTTTCCAGTGAAGAAATTAAAAATAAAAGGGGGGGGGGGGGGGGGGAAAAAAAAGAAGAAGAGAGAAAAAAGACATTAAAAAGACATTAGGACCTCCTTGGTCTTCTCAGCTTCATTTGTTTTGCAGCACACCAAGTTTTTCTCTGATCTTTGTACCACCACCAAAGACTTTTCTCATTACACTTCCATGGCCTTGCCTAGCTGTACCTCATCTCATGCATTTGCCTGCCCAGGGGCCAGGCTGCAGGCTGTGCCCCGCTCTTATGCCAGTACGGGCTGGCAGCAGTGAGGTCGCCTGTGGGAGAGAGGGGGACTCCTCCACCCAGTGACGGAGCTCCAGGAGGAGGTGAGGAGGTTGAGGGGTATGGGGGAAGCGAGAGAGAGACGGACTACCGGAGAGAGACAGGCTGGCGGGACCCCCCCCCCCCCTCCCCCCAGGCAGCCAGGACACGTGGTATGGAGGATTCCCTACCCTCCCGCCGCCTGGCTGAGCAGTGATTTAAGGAATAGGGGCCAATGGTGACAAGTTCCTGCCCGGCGCAGCGCATGCCTCTCCTCCATGACTGCCCCAGGTGCCCTGGCGTAACAGACACAAGGCTTTGCAAGTGGAACTGAACAGTGATGAGGACGACAGTTCATCTAGCTTGTGGTGTCACTGAGGTTAAGTCAGCCTATGCCCTGTGTCAAAACCACTTCCGTAAAGAAAAAAAGATGGGACATTGTTGTAGGAGAACTGTCTTCCAAGAGGAACAGGAGGTCCAGTATGCTGACTGGACCCCTTCTTAGAGAATACTGTTGCCTCCCTGGGGCCTGGGTTAAAGATGTGATGAGGAAACTTCCTACCCTGGTATGACCCTCAGATGACAATCCATTATTGATTTTTCATGTAGGCAGCGATGAAATTGCAATAAGAAGTCTGAGGGCAAACAAAAGAGACTTTAGGGCCTTGAGACAACTGGTTAAGGGATCAGGAGCACAAGTAGTGTTGGGAATGGAGATCCACGCGGTAGCAAAGATGCAAGGGTTGTTGAAATGTCAGAAACCATGGAAGGGCCTGAAGACTGACATAGGATTTAGTGCTTCTCCCCCCAGGAAGGTGGCAGGATCAATAGCTCAACTGAAGTGCATCTACACTAATGCATGCAGCATGGGCCACAAACAAGAAGAGCTGGAAGCCATTGTGCAGCTGGAAAACTATGATATAATTGCAATCACAGAAACATGGTGGGATGACTCACACAACAGGAGTGCTGCAATGGATGGCTATAAACCCTTCAGAAGGGATAGGCAAGGAAGGAGAGGCAGTGGGGTAGCCCTTTATGTTAGGGAATGTTTTGACTGTCTAGAGCTTGATGATGGTGACAAAGGGGTGGAGGGTTTATGGGTAAGACTCAGGGGAAAGGCCAACAAGGCAGCTATCATGGTGGGAATCTGTTATAGACCACCCAATGAGGATGAAGAGGCAGATGAAATATTCCATAAGCAGCTGGGAGAAGTTTCACAATTGCTAGCCCTTGTTCTCGTGGGGGACTTCAACTTGCCAGATGTCTGCTGGAAATACAATGCAGTGGAGAGGAAACAGCCTAAGAGGTTCCTGGAGCACGTGAAGACAACTTCCTGATGCAGCTGGTGAGTGAGCCAACTAAGGAAGGTGTTTCACTGGACCTGTTGTTTGTGAACAGAGAAGGACTGGTGGGTGATGTGATGGTTGGAATCCATAGAGGTTTTGATTCTCAGAGAAGTAAGGAGCAGGGGGGGTCAGCTGAACTGCTACCTTGGACTTCCAAAGGGCAGATTTTGGCCTGTTTAGAGGCCTGGTTGACAGAGTCCCTTGGGAGGCAGTGCTGAAGGGCAAAGGAGTCCAGGAAGGATGGGCATTCTTCAAGAAGGAAAGCTTAAAAGTGCAGGAGCAGGCTGCCTCTGTGTGCCGACAGACGAGCCGGTGGGGAAGACGACCATCCTGGCTGAACAGAGAGCTTTGGCTGGACCTCAGGAAAAAAAAGAGAGTTTATGAGCTTTGGAAGAAGGGGCAGGCAACTCAGGGGGACTACAAGGATGTTGTGAGGCTATGCAGTGAGAAAATTAGAAGTGCTAAAGCCCAACTAGAACTTAATCTGGCTACTGCAGTATAAGACAATTAAAAATGTTTCTATAAATACATAAGCAACAAAAGGAGGGCTAACGAGATTCTCCATGGATGAGGTACTTAATGCCCTCTTTGCCTCAGTCTTTAATAGTAAAACCAGTTGTTCTCCAGGTATCCAGCCCCCTGATCTGGAAGACATGGATGGGGAGCAGAATGAAGCCCTCATAATCCAAGGGGAAATGGATAGTGATCTGCTACACCACTGAGACACACACAAGTCCATAGGGCCAGATAGGATCCACCTAAAGGTACTGAGGGAGCTGGCAAGAGTGCTCACCAAGCCTCTCTCCATCATTTATCAACAGTCCTGGCTAAACAGAGAGGTTCCAGTTGACTGGAGGTTGGCAAATGTGACGCCCATCTACAGGAAGGTCCAGAGGGAGGATCTGGGGAACTACAGGTCTGTCAGCCTCACCTTGGTGCTAGGGAAGGTTATGGAGCAGATCATCTTGAGTGCCATCACACGGCATGTACAGGACAACCAGGTGATCTGGCCCAGTCAACATGGGTTTATGAAAGGCAGGTCCTGTTTGACTAACCTGATCTCATTCTATGACAAGGTGACCCACCTAGTGAATGAGGGAGAGGCTGTGGATGTTGTCTACCTGGACTTTAGTAAAGCCTTTGACACTGTTTCCCACAGCATTTTGCTGGAGAAATGCTACAGGCTTGGGGAAGAGTGGCTGGAAAGCTGCCTAGTGGAAAAGGACCTGCAGGTGTTGCTTGACAGCCAGCTGAATATGAGCCAGCAGTGTGCCCAGGTGGCCAAGAAGGCCAGTAAGCATCCTAGCTTGTGTTAGAAATAGTGTGGCCAGCGGGACTAGGAAGTGATTGTCCCCCTGTACTTGGCACTGGTAAGGCCACAACTAGAATACTGTGTTCAGTTTTGGGCCCCTTACAACAAGAAAGACATTGAGGTGCTGGAGCGTGTCCAGAGAAGGGCAACAAAGCTGATGACAGGTCTGAAGCACAAGTCTTATGAGGAGCAGCTGAGGGAACTGGGGTTGTTTGGACTGGAGAAAAGGAGGCTGAGGGGAGACCTTATCACTTTCTACAACTGCCTGAAAGGAGTTTGTAGCGAAGTGGGTGTTGGTCTCTTCTCCCAAGCACCAAGTGATAGGATGAGAGGGAATGGCCTCAAGTTGCTCCTGGGGAGGTTTAGGTTGGATGTTAGGAAATCTTTCTTCACCGAAAGGGTTGTCAAGCGTTGGAACAGGCTGCCAAAGGAAGACGTTAAGTCACCCCCCGGAGGTATTTGAAAGACGGGTAGATGGAGTTGGTAGTGTTAGGTTTACTGTTGGACTTGATGATCTTAAGGTTCTTTTCCAACCTAAATGATTCTGTGATTCTAATACTGTCTCCTATTTTTGCCTGCTTCCCAAACTCATCCTTAGTAATTAGCCTAAATCATCAAAGAGGTAATTTAGCTAGAACTATTCTTCCCATTCCTTGCACTGGAATACTTTGCATTAACATTCTTAAAGAATTTCTTCAAGGAGCTATGAATTCTCCTAAACCACTTTTCTAATAAACATGTTTCCCAAAGAAATCTTACCCATTTATCGTTTCAGTTCAGTAAAATCTGCTTTCCTGAACTTTATTATGTTTTTTCCTAAAGGCATTTTTTGACCCCAGACTGGGACAACCTAATGACTTCAGACTTCAGTGAATATGTTAGAGTTGGAGTATCTAAACAGGACAATATAAAGACAATAGTTGTATTAATAAGATTTTAAGTGTTATTGCCATGCAGTACAGTCCTTTTTAATAAATTGTGAGATGGTTTTTAATCTATCTGAAAAATATGCATTTAAAAAAAAAGGATATAACAGTAAAAAAATAATCACTATGAACAATCAAAGTATTTTTCTTATAAAACAGCCTATGTTCCAACTGCAGTCAGTTTCTATAAAGTTACATGCAACATTATATGAAAGTCAATGTGGTTTTCCATTTTCTGAGTTGAACTGTTTAGTGCACATTAGGCAAATTAACGTCATTATACTTCTCTTTTAGCAATACAATTAGAACTGTAGCACTTTCAGGATTCATTTGTCAATTTATAATCCACTTTCCATAAAGAAGATAGAGAGTGTCCAGTATCTTGTGTTTTGTTACTATCTTCACTTATCCCACATCTCTAAGGGAACAATATAACTAAAATTATGTAAATACAAATGATAAGGTAGCTCATAAAAGCAAATCAAGTAGTGAATATTAGGTAAAATATTTAATTTAGCATTGATTATGAATTTTTTTTCATATAGCCAATTATTGAATTAATAAATTATGACTAACATTAAACGCTTCAGTCAAAATTAGTTGGTTTTATCTTCTTGTTTTAGAGGCTATTAAGTTATAGCCATTTTTCATAATTATGAACTAAGTTTCCTTGGCACAGCTATTTTTTCAATCCCAGCTTCACTTCCCATTGATGTGTTGATATTGCCTCCATATATTAAGTTATCCCTCATTTTATAAGGGATTTATTTATTATTATTTATTTATACTTACTCTGCCTTATTTACTTCATTCTTTTAAATAAATATTTAAAAAATTATTTCTATTAACATCAAAAGATTTTTACTTGTTACATTTCTGACTAAGTTTACAACTAAGAAGACTGAGTTATTCCTGCTAAAGCTGCATCTTTGCTCATTCTGTTTATCTGCATGTTAGGTATCTGTTCCTGCATGGCTTTCATCATTCTACTAGCCAAGCTAAATTAAGGCATTGAATATTACAATATTTGCTTTGGAATTATTTTTAATAATATATACTTATATTAAAAATGCCAGGGGATGAGCTTTCAAATAAGGTGAGAGGGTAATGAGATTGATAAGTATCACTTGTAGGTTCGCCCCACTCAAGGCAATCAGTCCTTTCTCATCAAGCATGCCTTCTAATAGTTTGTGCAAACTGGAAACATTGTATTTCCCATTACGGATCAGATGAGCTGTCGATCATCTGCAGTATGGCATTACTGAGGTTCCGCAGCATGTTGTGATAGCTTCAAAGATTCCCCCTTGCCACCTCTAACAGGCTAGAATAGAATCATCATATGCATAGCTGAGAACAGGTCATAAACATCAAACAGGGATGCGTTATCCTCTCTGTCCAAGCATCTTGCTTCATGGTGGCTTAGTCCTGAAGATCTTTCTGCTTGGAAGCTAGTTTTGTTTCATTCACCATTTTTGTTGGAGGGGGTTCTATACATATCATCCCAATTTAAAAAATGACTGGTTCTTCTAACTTCATGTTGTTTCCAGCATTTGCAGCTCAAAAAGCATATTTGTTTCTGAATTAATTAATAACCTTAGGGTAGCTGTTAATTGGTGTAGGATCATTTCTTTAGTTCTTATTTACCCTGTCTTGCATCTCTTTTAACATTTGCAGATTGTTCATGCACCAAGTGTGGTAAATAGCTGTATCCCTTTGTAGTAGGGATTTAAATTGCACACAAGTGTTCTAAAAGCGTAACTTAAACTACTCTTCTTGTGGTCTTTTCTTTACACTTTGAAATACTTTGGAAGTATTCTTAAATGTTTTGTTTCTTTTACCATAAAATAGAACTTCAGTATGAGCATACTTTTTATGGAGGTTGAATATGAGAAAAGGATATAAAATACTGTCTTTAAGACAAAATTTAGATTTTGCATCACTGGTTCTCAGTGCATGACCTGGAACGTTCAGGAAGAGCAAAAATATCATTTAAACAGAGGAAATTTAAATTTAAGAAGACGGGCAGCTGGAGGCTCTTTTAAAAGATTGTGTTATAAGAGCAATAACTTTTGTAATTCTGGAAAAGGGAGAACTAAATGGTGAAATATATTTCTTCAGAATAAGTAGGAAAAGATTTCTTCTCCACTGACAGCTGTAGTACGTGTAACTAAATGGCGTAGATGTCACTGGAAAGTTTATTGTAATGCCTAATTCACATAAGCTGTATTAATGAGTAGTGCTATCAATGACAACTAGAAAACTGTTAGAAGAATTGGATCTGAAAAGGAAATGGACAGTTACATACATGAGAAATGAATGCAAAGTATCCAGTGGATATTCCCAAATTAAGTACAAAAGCAATGGCTTTGTTCTTCTCTCAAGTCTGTGACTATCTAGAACTCTGTGATAAAAAATGAGAGCATCCTGAAGAATATCAGAATATGCTCTGGATCTCCTTTAAGTGCGCCAGTGCTGTGACACTTCCAGGACTGTTCATGTAACTTACCAGATTGTTCCTGTTTCCTCACAGACCTTTTCAGTAAAAGTATCAGGTCAGATTCTGTGTGAAGATGTCTGTGATAGGAATTCCTAAGACTGAAGATGCCTAATAGCTTTTAAAACCTAAAAATGCCATCAGTGGATACATTCCTGGTGGTCTTCCATCAGGAGGTCTCCTGTTACTTGGCTGCTCACTGCTCACCTAGTAAATATCGCTCATACTGAAGAATCAAGAATTGCCAAACCCTAATTATTTGGAAGGAGGAAAACTTTCAGTCAACATTTCAGGAAAAAAAGAAAAAAGATTCAGTAAAAGTGAGCATATTTCATGGGCTTTATTTTTCAGTGCTCTGGTATTCTTACAGATCTTCACATTCTTCAATTTTTTAATGCAGTTGTCTAGAGGTAAGACATCTTAAAGGTTACACTGTGACTGAAATTTAAACTGAAATAATTTCAGCAAATGGCATTTCCTCATGATTAATGAGGAAGGGAATCTCTTTTATCATCAGTTTCCCCTCATCACTCATTCATTCCCAGGAAACTCCTTTCATCTTGAGAGCAGTAATATGTTAAATACAAAGTTGAACTAAGGGCCTAATTCAGAATTCGTGTGAGTCAATGAAAAGGTCTTTGAAGGTATAATTTTAGTGGATTTTGGATCTTGTCCCAAGCGACCATGGACATACTTCTACATCTGCAAGCAGAAAGGTCATCCACATAGTTCAGATCACATTTGAACAGCAAACACAGTAGATTTTTGTCATTTAACAAAAGTGAATGGTAACCTGGCAGATTAGTGAAAAATTTGATCTCCTGAATCTTAGCTCTTTTATCTATACACTTGGCCTTGCTCGTCTTAATATAAATCAAGACATCTTTCTTTTTCAAAGAGACCATTTGTGAAGCTGAATATGCTGTGTAATGTAAGGAGAAATTAAGGACAAAACCATCAGACTAATTCTTCCGTCTGTGGTCAGTGACAGCAAAGATGCTAAAATGAGTTACTTTTTAGAGTATTTTAAGAAAAAGTCACTTGGGTCTGATATTCCATTTTGGGTTGCTACCAGATCCACTGCTGATAATGGGATTTACGCATCTAATTGATTTATTTAGACTTGATAGGTTCAGAGTAGGCAGCAGCACATCCAACAAAAACCAAAAGAGAACATGGAGTCAGAGGTGACTTGGGTGCTGTACAGGATTTTGTATCAGCTTGTCTGTCCTAAGGGTTATGCACTAGTTCTTCTTCAGAAGTTAGTGAAGAAAAGAAAAAGGAAAATAAGTATGTTCAGTGCAACAACTTTCTTTCCCAACTTCTGTATCACAAACAGCAACATAAATTTAATTATAAGGAAGCAAGCAGAAGGTTCAGAGTAGGCGTAATAGTTAACAAATTGGTGGGAAAATGTAGTTATGTAGTCTTAATAAACTGCTTATGACAAGAAGCACTAGTGCTGTTCTGGCCTGAGGGAATGATATTAATCAAAAACTGCTGGCACTCAGTCACCTTTCCAACTCGGGGATTATATTCCTTCCCATAAATACTTGATTTCTCGGAGTCTATCTGTGCAGATCCACAACATAATATTCTTGACAAATTCACTGATATTCTGGGGCACTCAGGTACATACAAAAAATCCAAATGAATGTCAAATACATGTTGGTGATTATGACACTGAAATAAAATGAAGCAAGTCACATTCTACGACCTGCTTTCAAATATCTGCACATATGTATAATAAATCCTTACAAAGGATTAAATCAGAAACTAGTCTTTGCTGTGTGGTATGAAGAACAGAATATGGAGAATACGTATATAACATCTATTTAACAAAAAGTAACAGGTATGAATAAAACCATTAATCCAAGTTTCTCTAATAAGAGGACAAAAAATCTGAAAAGGTCCATCATACTTATTGTTCAATCAATTATTCACTACTGCTTTCTAACAGGCCAAAGATCAAATGGGCCACTTCCATGCTGATCAAATTAATCTTATCTAAGCAATTGCTAACTCTGAGACTGACCAAGCTGATCAATGAGGCAAATCAGAGTCACAGCAAAAGAAAGCAGACATTATTGCACACATTTTTTTTATTTAATGCAGGCATAAAGAATTCACAGTGACACTGAAGTAAAATAACCACACATTTTAATAGCAGATTTCTTAACTTATGACAAAAAGAGTGAAAAAAAGGTCAAAATATCAATGTTGAATTCACATTTTTGGTATTTTCTTGGAATTACTTTAAGTCAAGTCAGATCAGCCTACTGTTTTTCTCCATTGAATTTGGTTTCATTCTCCATAGCTATCAAGTAAAATGTATTAATATTACTTGGAAATACTTTTTTAAAAACCATTGTATATACAATGGTCCCCTGAGCAAACTAGACATTCATAGCAAGACTTGGTATCAATTGTTGCAGTTATTGGAAGTTCTAACTTGTTGGTTCTTACACCTCTCCACAAAACGAACCAACTGAGATCAGTTACTCTGTGTTGTCCCCGTAACACACCAGATTTGTAAGCACTGACAAAAAACCCCACAGGCTGAGTGCCTTGTAGTCAAATGAGACACGGTATGGATCCAGTCTCCACAACAGTAAAGAAAAAGCTTTGCATTGCCCATCTGCACAGCAAATGTCACCCTGTGCTAATACATCTGCTAAGAGGAACTATCTGGCATACTGACAGACTCCTCAAAATTGGCAGCTGTTTTTCTAAAAAGCAGTTGGTAATTGCTTTGTAAAACAATATGGCTTTTACAAAATCTGAAATCTCACCTGTCATTTTGATGTCAAAATAGTCTTTCTCAATAGACATTACTATTGTTTCAAAAGTTATAGCATATACTCTTAAAAGGTGAACTAAAGGAACAAAAGACAAAAGCATCAAGCAAATAAATATATAAATAGCTCCTAAAAGAATAACAAAAGGTATCTGAAAACACAGTATCTAAAATTCGTTTATCATAAATATAAATGCCCAGGATTCAGACTGGAATTTTCCATTTCTTTTTCTGGAAGACCTAGCTAAATGCTATTGCAAACTGGAAAGGAAGAATCCCAGCAGCACAGACCCTGACCTACCATCAGCTGTGAAATAGAAGTTTGAAATGCAACTTTCGTAGACCCATAGAACGGTTTGAGTTGGAAGGGACCTTTAAAGACCATCTGGTCCAAAGCCTCTGCCAAAGGAGAGGACCTCTTTCACTAGATCAGGTTGCTCAAAGCCCTGCCCAGCCTGACTTTGAACATCTCTAGGGACAGGGCATCCACAGCTTCTCTGGGCAACCTGTTCAGTGTCATACTACCTTCATCATAACAAATTTCTTCCATATAGCCAATCTGAATCAACCCTCCTTCTGTTTAAAACTGTTGTCCCTTGTTCTGTCGCTAGAAGCTCTGGTGAGAAGTCGCTCTCCACCTTTCTTATAAGCCCAGTTTGTATAACGCAAGGCCACAATAAGGTCTCCCCAGATCCTTCTCTTCTCCAGGCTGGAAAACAACTTCTAGGCTTTCTTCATAGCAGGGGTGTCCCAGCCCGCTGATCATTTCTGCGGCTCCCATCTCAATCCACTCTTATTAGGTCCATGTCTTTCTTGTGCTGGGTGCCTCAGAGCTGGATGCAGGTGGGGTCTCACCAGAGCAGACGGGGAGAATCACCTCTCTTGACCTGCTAGCCACCCTTCTTTTTATGTGGCCCAGGATGCAGTTGGCTTTCTGGGCTGCAGGCGCACATTGCTGGTTCATGTCCGATTTGGCATCCGTACATTTTCTTTAATCTTCTTTCTCTGGTCAATGTAAAAGCCCTTCTTCTTCTTTGCATCCCTTGCCAAATTCAGCTTCACCTGTGCCTTAGCTTTCCTGATCCCATCCCTACACATCCAGGGCTTCCTATATTCTTCCCAGGATACACATGTCTGGTTCCACTGCCTATGCATTTCCTTCTTACACTTTAGTTTGACCAAAAAGTCATTCCTGAGCCACGCTGGGTCTCCTGTCTCCCTCTCCCGATTTCTTACATGTGGGAATCAAGACATAGAAGCCAAATCCTTGAGTACAGCACCCGCCAA
>NW_009259319.1:873976-885603 GCF_000687185.1 Egretta garzetta
TGTGGGGCCGGGGGGCGCCCCCTTTTATCCTGCCCAGCCATGGCAACGCTGCGTTGCCAGGTAGTGGCCCTGTGACATGGGGGTGGCAGACCCACCATGTCACAATGGAGGGCCACACAGAAGGAAGGCCTTTGGGGTGCTGGCCCCGAGGAGGTCCCTGCGCCCAGGGGCTGGGAGCTGTCCCTGCCACGGTGGTCATGCACTGGGCACAGCTGGGACAGCCTGATGGCCTCCTTCTCCGTGACCCTGTGCAGCAGGCTCCCGGTGTCACCACGACAGGGCCAACAGTCAGGTCACAGCCTGGCTCTGGCCAGGGGCTTCTCCTGCTGTGCCACAAGTGGCCAGGCAGCTCATTAGCAGAGAGCAACATTGCCTGTGCTCAGCCTGGAGGGAGCCCTTCCCTTCTAGGACCTCGGGAGACCCCCTTCAGCGTAGGGATTGGGCACTCCTCCTGTAAGCCACACTCCCACCCCAGGGCCCGTGTGAGCACAAGATGTCATCCAAAGACCTGCCATGACCATGAGTCCTTGCAGTCATCTCCTGCTCTGCTTGTCGTATTCAAAAGGCATAGTGGCTGGACTGAGGAGCGTGGGCAACACCCTGCACCAGGGGAAAAAATGCCTTCCTGAACCCAGACCCAGGGCACCTGCGGGTCCCAGTGCAGCAAGAGCAGCAGGCAGGCTCTTAGCCACTGTGGCCCAGAGGTCTATTCCTGTTTCTATGCTAGTTATATAATCTATGGATTTAGTGTTAGTGTTCACTAGATTAATTGATTTCTTTCTACCATATTGAACAGTCTCTAAATTAGACCTGTAAAGAAGAATTCCACATGTGCATTATCTAACAAGAAGGAAATATTTGTAGTTTGGTCCTCAGGTTCATGACGTTACAATGTCTGAATCGTTCAGGAAAGGATACATTCAAGAAAGATTATTTTCTCAGCACCGGTATTATAAAACGAAATATAAATGTTATTGTATAAATAGTAGACAGCTAAGAGAAAGTTGTCAATATAGATATCTTTAATTTGCTACTTTAGGTATTAAACGATAGAGAGTGGACTGGATTTGGCATCCTTAGCCAGAAGCTGTGTTAAATTATTAAGATTATTAATAATTTTTACAGCATATAACAGTAGTTCCTCAGTCTATGATTTTGAAGAGTGGGATGAAGGTGAGTAACGTGTAGTTTGCTAATGATTGAGCAAACCATTAAACATTGCTGCAGCCCCATTGATTCTGACAAGGTTGAGGTGAATTTGGGGTCAGGAGTTTAAGATGAGTTCATGATAAATGCTAAAGCAATAACAGATGCTAAAGCTGAATTATTTTAAAAAGAATTACAAAAAGAAGCTTTCTCTTTGCCTTAACACATGCACATGTGTAAGTTCCTAGTTTTGTTTGTATGAAATTATAAAATGCATATTTTGCCTGACGTGACACAACCAGTTTAATAGTAGTATTTTTTCATGCTGGAAGCTTTTTTTTTTTCTTGTTAGGTGAGATCCTGGTGAGCAGGGGGAGTGAGAGAGCAGCTGGGTGGGCATCTGGCAGCCAAACAATTTTAACCCACCACAGCATCATGCTACAGAAGAGTAAGGATTTTATTCATCACTTAAGTAATGGAGAAGTGGCTGTTTATTTTTGCAACTTTTTGGCATAATGGAAGTGTAGAAAATGAATGTACAAGAAATGTATATTGTGCCATAGTTTCACTTTGGTAATTTAGTGTCTGTAAGATAGAACCACGGGAATCCAGTAGTTATTTCTATTAATGCAATCATTACAGACTCCAGTTGTTTAAATTGGAACTGTTTCCATTTTAGCTCCAGCTTTAAGGCTGAACCTTTTGGAGCACAGCTTGCATCATATATGGACATATTTCCTCGAAATGACATATTTCGTGCATCGTACTTTCTGGGTATCTAGTTTAAAATATATTATTCATGTTTTTTCAGCAGTATTGCAAACTCACAACTATCATTCATTTCAGCTGCAATTGTTCAACTATCCACAAGCTAGAAACTTTTGAAAATACATGCCTGAATTGCCTCACCTTTAAAAAGGAAATAAAATTAGGTAATTACCCAGAGGGAATTGTTCCAGGCCAACTGTATTCTACTCGGAATGAGACTGTCCCATAATTATTTTACACATATTTAAAAGACATTCTGCATTTTAAAAATACTCATGAGGTATGAATGCATTGAGTTTTTTGAATATGTTATTAGTTTTTCCTAGATGTTTAATGATAAAAAAACAGTTCAGGTTTAATGGAATCAATAATTTTGGGAAAACAACTGTGATTTCAAGGGAAAACTGTTAAAACATTGTCAGTCAGTTCTCAAGAAATAGATTTTCTAACGCAGTGGAATGATGTTATTCCCTTATTTGTTGCAGATGCCACGAAGCAAGAAAGTACAGGGTGCCTTAAGGTCTGTTTGAGACTGGAAATGAAGACAGACCTATGCTTAGAAGTACATTATATGGCTTGTGCGTGTGATAGTCTTTTTCAATAGGCCTTACATACATTATTGCATCTGGCAGTACATGACAATGTAACTCACTATTTGCATTCAGGAACCTTCACCAAGTACTGTCATACTCCTAGATGCATTGTGAAAATGAGAAGAAATTCAACAACATGCATGAACATTACAAAACTATTCGAGATGTGAAATGAATACCTTCCTGATTAGCACTGCGGAGAGAATTTTAGTTAGCCATAAAGTTTGCAATGCAAACCACATAATAAGCCATGCAAATGCAATAGGGAGTGGTATATTATATTTTTTATGTTTATTTAAGAAAAAACTATTTTTCACGGGTGTTTGGAAAATAATTTTTGATTTTCAGCAAAGTAGTATTTTGCTAGAAATTCCCTATTAGCCCTATAGATTTAATGAAAGGTCCCCAAGTACAATATGTGACTATTAATGGTCCTAATTTGATTTTATACGTTATTCTAGTAACATAACACAACATAATATCCAAAAACTTTTATACTATCAGCCACATTAGGTGTTGCATTATAGCACTAGTTATAACTGATTCAGAGGGGAGAGAATACCACATAATGAATAACCATCATCTTGTATTTGCATTTTTCTGACGTTTAAAAAAATCTGGCAATATGATCCTGCCTGAGGCTGAAAACAGTTCTAGGGGCCACTGGAGGGTATGCACTATGTGGATTCTCAGCATTGCAACTCAAACTTGGGGAGAAAAGGGTATTTTTTCTGGCTTGCCTCATCCATTGAGCTTATATTTCTACCTGGAATACTCCAAAGATAGAAATCCTTTATGCTCATATTAATTTCACCACCATCCACGGAAGTTTTGCACATCTTCCCTCACCAGTAAGGCAGAATCAAAGGCTTTCACTCCATTGAGGGACATGGAGTGAAATCCCCCCTGAGATACCCAAGGAGGAAAATTGATCTTGTTCCTAACCTTGCCTTTGGAGCTCAACACATTTGTGTTCAATGAAGCCAGTCTATACGGACACAGAAACCAGAAGCTTGACTCAGTTGCCCACTTTGACATCTCTCGAAGACTCCTTACTATTTTGGTGCAGATTAGGAGAGTGGAAGTGCAAAAGAATATGCAACAAGGAAACAACTGTCTTCTTTTTAATAAGCTAAATTACTTTTGAAATGTTGTGCGGTGTGTAAAAATGAAATACAGAAAAGACCAAATTATTTGCTGCATTACATGATCAGCTTTTTATTGATTATCAGTACAGTGGTTCAAACCTGGACGCAAATTATCTTGTCCACTGGATGCAAGCATATGTTCCTTTTATACCACTGGGAAGTTGACCAGCTTGATAGTGCCAGAGGTGCTACCCATATTTAAAGTGGCTATCAGAAAGAACTGCAGACAAGACACAATGTGGACACAAATTTTTGTTTTCTAGTCTTGTTAAAAAAAGATGTCCTTTGATTTTTCATGAGGGTGGAGTATTTTGGGAAAAAGATCATAGCTGGTCCTCATGAGCTAGCAGCTGTAAATTCTGCTTAGGCAAATGTGCCATGTATAGCCTCCTGCTTTGTTTCTTCCTGGAGTTATGCTCAGTCGTGTTCTCTGTAAAAAGCTTTTCAGCTCTCCTTAGGATTTTTAACAGTGGATTGCAATACTTCTCAAAGGGAAACAAAGGAGCTTATCTTTACTTTTTTACATTTTTTTAAATATTATTTATAGTATTAGTTATTGGAATTTCATCATCCACTCAGTCTTCAAGACATCTTACAGGAAACTGAAACAAAGTTTCATAGCTCTTTGTTTTCAGTGATCTTCACGCACTCGTAAACTGTGCACCTACAGTATCATGTCTCTTAAAGTATGTTGGATATGTTACTTCCCATATAATTAATATAAAACTGAATCAGATTTTTAGTGAAAGATTAGTTTTTACAAATATATTATTACCAACTTCTGGATTTGTCAGCTACATCTGTAGTGTGTGTACACACAAGAGATGGTGTATGTGAATGTTCAGTTGATTTAATTCTATTGATAGTTCAGGACTTCATAAGGGAACTGGATATATCTGTTTTTACATATGGGCTGCAGGGTAAGAGAGTGAATGTAAACAAATATTTTAGCATAGTTTTTAAATGGGGATAGTAAGAGTTGTACCTCCTAAGTACCAGAAAAAAACCAAGTAACTTTCATGACATACATTATGGCCTGCACTTAGTTTGAACAATATCGCTAAAATTGTTATGGGGGTGAGTGTTTCCCTCCACTCATCAGAATGTTAATTTTCTTCTCTAAATATGTATTTGTAGGCATTGCAATACCATGAACAGTTAGTGAATTCAGTGGCCAATCTTCACCTGACCTTTTGTTTCAATACATTAGAATTATTGTTTTCCAGACTACTAGTAGCACTCAACGGGGTGAAAAAAGAATATATTTTATGGACAATTAGGTTTACACTAACTAATTGAATCTTACTGCATTATACCATGCCCATTTAAGGCAATATTATTATTAGTTAAAAAAACCCTAATAAATAAATTCACATTACATGTCAGTCATTCTGAGATTTTTTTGGAACATATTCTCTAATGCATAAAGTAATGCTGAACCATACTGCAAATAGCTTCTGCTAAATAGATTTTTAATGAGAAAAATAAAATCCAGGTAAACCGCTTAGAGGATAATGCCTAGTCTAAAAATATGGAATGTTTCTGTAGGTGTAATACAATTTATCCAAGGTTTCCATTCTCTGCCTATGTATTTCTACAAACTACAGAGATGTTGGTTCAATTACTTTTTTGTCTGAGGCCTTCTTCTTTCACCACTGTTAGAAAGCAAGTACCATTATTATTGGAACTACATGAGCTGGAAGTGTAAAATGTGGCCACTGTATTATTATTCATCATAAAATGGCCATGAATATTAACTATTTAAATATTTACAGTGTAGAACAGCATCTGATCTAGCACAACAATGCACAGACTCAGAGCTACTGTAAAACTATTGTAAATCAACCATAGTTATTTTTTACTGCTACTAATTCCTAGATGCTCCAATGATGGACCAAGGTTCCTTTGTACAAAATGTTGACATGTATTAAAGGAAAAAAATGTCTCTTTCTTTTTTCTTCACTACCAAGGTAAAACAATTATCAACTGTCTGTCAGGCATAGCACTCTTCTGACACGAATCCTCACTTAACTGTAAGCATAGGGTAAGTGTTGGAGACTACTTAATGCAAATGACAGTGTTTAATTTGATATTATTATTGAATGTTTTATTACTGAGTATCCTGCATGTTGCATATTTTTCCCACTCCAAAGAATTTACACTTGAAAACCTAAGATCTTTGTCTTGCTAGAGCATTCTAATGCTTTTAAAGTTATCTAGCCTGGATTCTTCTCTTCTACTCTTGCCTTCATAGCAGTATCAGAGAAACATTCTGAAGTCTTAAATCCCTTGCTTAAATTGGGCACTGTCCAAAAGCTAAACAAGATATAATTTACTTACTTTTTTTCCTACCTCTTTAGTACACTACTGACATAAGGGATTTTGCCTTTGCCGCTGCCTTCAATCTAAATGCTATTAGGTTTTAAAAGTGACGTGTAAAAATCAATAATATTCACTTACAGTTCCAGATAAGCAAAATTCAGCAGTGCCTGGTATTTTTTCTTTTGCATCCTCTAAATAACCTTGAAAAAATTAGAATTAATCAATTGGGATTATACTGGAATGCAACCAGAATAACTAGATTGCAAAGGACACTGCTCCCAAGACATACATTTTTAGTAATATACAGAGTTGTAAGAAGATGACTTCCATATAATTCCAGCTCCAGGGTGAATAAATATGAATATGAATTCA
This sequence comes from Egretta garzetta, assembly GCF_000687185.1. Lineage (NCBI taxonomy): Eukaryota > Metazoa > Chordata > Aves > Pelecaniformes > Ardeidae > Egretta > Egretta garzetta. The sequence goes on from NW_009259319.1 coordinate 880,326, forward strand.
CAAGTTAATACTTTCTGCTGTATGTTAATATTTCCAAGCCCCAAAACTCTCTGCAGAAAATCAGTAGGGCTTCAGTATGTGAAAAAAGTATTTATCCAAGCATTTAATGTATTTATTTTGAATTCTAGAAGCTTCCATTAGTTGCTAATTCAGAAAGCATTCCTAGTGTGTCCTGGTGCTTGTCCTTTTCTTGGATAAGATGTTAACAGTAAAATGTTAAGTGAATGGTCTAGCAGTATAAATTCAAACAACATCTAAAAGCATGTTCTAAAGTGATTGAAAACTTTACTTGTATTGCTGAAATGAGAGAGTGTTAAATCAGAGAAGCAGATCTCTTTCCAGGGGTTCTTTCTGTTTTTAAACCGCAGTTTTAGATTTACAGCAATATACTGAAAATACTGAAATGGTGCTAGAAATACTTTTTTAAAGAGCAGGAATTTTGCAGATTGATTTGGTTTATTCCTAGTTTATTCATCCAAAGATCGTGATGAACACTGTCTTACTGGTGCTGTGTATTATCAAGAAAAGCATGGAGCATTCTAGAGTATCAGCAGCATGTACCTTTGCTTTATCTGTTTTAAAATGTGAATCACCCTCACGTTATGGATGGATCCCTTGAATAGAATAATTTCCCTTTAATCGCATTTAACCAGGACTCCAAATAGGACTTTCTGGGACTGAAATCAAAGGCACAATTCCCATTGGCACTGATGGGTGGTGGACTAGACCTAAGGCGTTATGCAAGATCATATTAATACCTCAGAATCAAAGGCTGAAGTGTACATGAGTGAGAAGCATGCTTTGACAACAAAGGATATAATGGAGAATGCTGACTTATGAGATGATACTAAAACTGAAAAAGCAGTAATTTAAAAATGTTTCATTTTACTGGATACCCACGTATTTAAATCTGATTTATTTGCAGTGAGTTTTCACTGTATTGTGTTCTGGGGAAAATTTGACAAGTTTTTGTCGTTTCTTAACACTAACAAATTCCTGCCTTGGTTTTATCTTATTAAGTGATTTTTAACATGATAAAAACTATAATCCTCATCCTGCTGAGCCTGAGAAATGTAAGCAGGCCTACTGAAGTCAACAGGATAATTCATGTGGGTGTGTCATGGTTTAATCCCAGCCAGCAACCAAGCCCCACGCAGCCACTTGCTCCCTCCCCTATGGTGGGGAGAGAATTGTAAAGTGAGAAAACTCATAGGTTGAGATAAAGACAGTTTAATAAGTAAAGCAAAAGCCATGCACACAAGACAAGCAAAGCAAGGAATTAATTCACTGCTTCCCACTGGCAAGCAGGTGCTCAGCCATCCCCACGAAAGCAGGGCTCCATCATGTGTAGCAGTTACTTGGGAAGACAAACGCCATCACTCCGAACTTCCCCCCCTTCCTTTCCTCTTCCCCCAGCTTTCTACGATGAGCATGATGTCATATGGTATGGGATATCCCTTTGGTCAGCTGGGGTCAGCTGTCCTGGCTGTGTCCCGTCCCCCTCACCCCCAACTCACTGGTGGAGTGGGGTGAGAGGCAGAAAAGGCCTTGGCTCTGTGTAAGCCCTGCTCAGCAATAGCTAAAACATCTCTCTGCTATCAACACTATTTTCAAAACAAATCCAAAACATGACCCCATACTAGCAACTGTAAAGAAAATTAACTCTGTCTCAGCCAAAACCAGCATAGAAAGAAAAACTATTCATATGCTTGAGAGTGTTCAGGCCTTAAATTTTTTTCATTACTTCTTCTCAATAGTGAGAATGCATATAACTTTACAATTAGCTCACAGTCATTCTACATGGTAGAGAAATGTATGTCTCCAGATCTCAAGAAACTGATAAACTGAGAGAGGAACTTATACCTGATGACTATTTCACATTTTCATTCCATGACAAAACAAAATAATCACATATATTTCCTGAGAAAAATTTTACATGAATTAAAATAATTTTCAAGTGAAAGGTGGATTAAATTATTGGAAAAAAGTAAAAAGAAGTTGATTGGCAGCACTTCGTCTTGTCTTTTCCTTTTGGTCATGGATAGATGAGTTTACACTTGCCTGTGTGCTTCTACTACTTACTGTTTTGGAACATTTTTGATTGTATGTGTATTTGTAATTAGGCCCTTCTAGTCATATCCTTTGGGTGTTTACATGTAAATATAAAATTACTCTTAACAAATTAGAGTATAATAAATACATTTCCATACACTCCAATGCTTGATAGCATTTCAGCTTTCCTCAGTGTCCCCATTGACTTTAAAAATGTTTCAGATTAGGACATCAATTAATTTATTTCAGAGCAAGTGTTAACTTACTCAGTTCCACCTTCCTGATTTTTACTACAGAAATTCAGCTGCAACTATTGATTATATACTTGACTTTTCTAAACTTAAGTTATAGGTCTATCCTTTTCTGATAGAGCTGGGAAGCAACATAACAATATAAATATCATCCCCATAAAGAAAATGAAGCTTTTTCTTGATAGTCCCTAATTTTTCAATAGTATAGAATTTATAGTTTGACATAGTACTGAAGGCCCATATTCCCAATTACATGGCCATTGGAAATCTTTCAGGAAAAGACTATACAAGCATCTGCTTGAATTCATGTAGGCATAGTCTTGAAACAGAGAATTGGAAATTAAGATCTCTAAAGGCCTCTTAGAGCATTATTTTTTAATTTAACTGTGTCTAATTGTCAGATGCCTATAATACATGTATTGACAATTTAAAATGTATGATTTCAAGATTTAATTAGTTTATGATTTGAAGAACTTACATGAGTGTAGGCCACAAAAATAAGGAAAAAATTTATCAGAAGTGAAAAAGCAGTATTAGACAAAGTTGGATAAATGCTGGTGTATTTTTCTAAAAAGGCTACAAAGCTGAGGGGGGGAAATTACTCCTTTGAATAGCAATACTGTTCAGATGGAGAATAAAAGAATGTTCAGTTCTTTTATCCTTTGTCTGAATGTTAAAAAGACACTGGGTAGGCAACACTATTTAATTTTAGCAATACTGTGTGTGGACACAAAATATTGCCCCTTGCTGTAATTGGTGAGCTGTTTTTTGGGGTTTTTTTGGTTTGCTTTTTTTTTTTTTTTGTGACAATAATCTAAATGATTGAGAAACTAGTGTATTAAGAGTTGCTATAAAATTTTTTACATAGAGCTGTCTGAGAATGGATACCATTTAACTGAAAAGCAAGAATAAGAAAAGATGTCATAATTTCTACAAATTCTTATGGCTGCACTTATGTTAGCTTTGCCAGAGAAAAAATAAGAGGCACATAAATAGGGAAATAATTGAGAATTCACTCTATGGAAACAGAATTTGTGTGGAGTATATGGAAGTTTATATAATTTGAATAATAATAGCAGAAATAAAGCGATCAAGATAAAGGTAAAATATGTATTTATCAATATACAATGTAGCATATACCACAAGCAGTGCTACAGCCTATGGCTTGATAGGAACATGTAATAAATTTTATATAGATTCCAAATTATATCTCTACAAAACTCTAGTCCATGAAATTACTGAAATAGAAATAGCAGTAGAGAAATTAAAGTAGAAGGATAACTCAGCACATTTAAACTGCTACTGCTGAAAAATACAGCATTATTGACAGATAATTATAAATGTTACTGAAACTACAACTGGAAGGAAAATTGTGAAATTAGTTCTGCAGGATTTGTTAGGAATAAACAGCCGTAAAGTGGATGAGATCATAAAGCCTGTAGGATGTCACACCCCAGGAGGGAACCACAAAAATGCATATTGGAAAGATTAGAAAATACTAAAATAGAAGGATGTTCTCTCTGACACCTTTTCAAGGCTCAGTGTGGTCCTTTAAAGTCATTCCACTCTTTTTCCTTTGACATCTGTTTTTAGCTACAGATATGTCCTTATAGCATCCAACCCTTTTTCTTCATTACCTTTCAGGCATAAGGATAGTTCAGTATGTTTAATTCAGGAGCATACTGTATTCAGTCTAGTTTGTGTGGTTATTCATACAGCTCCTTGTTGAGATTTTGTGAACTTCAGCAATGCCTTGGTAACTCAGATCCTTACAATTTTTTTTTTTCCTTTTGTCATTTCTGATTGTGGGGGAAAGAAGTAGAATGCACACGTTACATACCACCAGAGCTTTTATTAACTACATTAAGAACAAATGAGCCACACTTTTCTCACAACAAAAGTATGTTGGTCCAGTCCTCTTAAAGTGTTTCCTTCCCCCCACCCCCCCAGAAAATACTTCCTATATTTTCTTTGTCCTAACACTTATTTTCATTATTCCTCAAGTTCAACAACTTCAAAAATGTTGAGAGCCGCATACTGCTAGATAGCTTCTGTGTTTTACTGTGCAGACATTCATACTCTTGTCTGCAAATTAAGGTATGTAGTGGAACTGGGATTAAATGCCAGTGGATTCTACCTAAAACTACACTGCTGAGTTATTCTTTTTCCACATAGAAAAACAAACATATGGACTTGTGGCCAATTTGAATGGAAAAAAATTAACTTCAGTGCAGTGTTTTGAAAAGATTAAATTGCTTACTCTTTGCAAAGAGTAAATTTTTTTGAGTTGGGTGTACAGAGATAAATCTTCAGTGGTATGTTGGCTGCCTGTACCAAACTTAATACAAAGGAATTTCCAATTTTCTTAAGATAAAGGTCTTGTCATTCACTTGTTCATCTTATAATGCCACCTCATTTTTTAAAAACAAGAGATAACTACAAAGTGAAGATTGATCTATGTTTTAAATGTGTCCTAGAAATGGGTACCAATCTGAAATTTTAGATGACCTAGTGATAAAACTTCCTGAACAACACTGCACCTTGTAAGTCCAAATCACAGGGCTGTTGAAATGCCAGATGAACTTCAAGATAGATAAACATAAAGTGGTGGACACGTGGAAAAACAATACTAGCGTCACATATAAAATGGCAAGCTGATCATAATTATGCAGCAGCTGGATCTTAGTTTATGAAACATTTGTGCAAAACTTTAGCTTAATGCTCTATAGAGACCAAAAAAGAAAATCGGATATTAGGAATTATTTGAAAAGCCATACAAAATAAAATGGAGATTGTTCTTATCCCTTTATCTCCGAAAAGATGTACTAGAACTAGAAAAGGGTAAAAAGGATGACCAAAGCATGGAACAGCTACTTTATAAGGAATAACTGAATAAGGTAGCATTTTTCAGTCTGGAAAAAAAAAAAGGTAGTTTAGTAAGGGTTATGGCAGAGGTTGCAAAATCACTAGCAGAA
>NW_009259319.1:885613-886515 GCF_000687185.1 Egretta garzetta
GGAATTCTAACAAAAGAGCCAAGGCCAGGAGGAGCCAAGTGCAAAACAAGCAAAATTCTTCAGACAGCAGCTAAGTTTTCTGTGTATCTCCTCACTACAGGATGTTGTCAATGCAAAAACAGGACATTAGTTCAAGTGGAGCCCTGGACTAGTATTGTAAAGGAAATCTACTGAGGGTTGCTAAACAGAAAAAAAAAAAAGGAATTCCCTGTCCTGAAATAAATCAGTGACTAGGAAAGTATGTGGGGGCAGTCTCATATGTGATTGTTATGTTCCCACTAATCTCTGGACACTGATGGTTGAGGTCCTTTGAACAAATAACGAGGTAACTGTGGAATGCTGGTTGAGTTTGTTCTCATGTCAAAGCCAAGGGCCTGTTTCCAAAGATGCTGCAGGCTTCCATCTTGCTGGTTCCCGTGGAAAACCCTCAGTATGTCTTTAAGTCAGCCTGGTGTTATATTTTTGTTAGTGTATCTTCAGATGGGATTGCTATGGATACAAAGCAGTTGCAATGTGTCTTAGCAAAATAATTTTCCTTGCAGAATGGGGAAGTTTTGTAAAAGTGAACTTTTTTTCAGATGAAAATGGGAAACGTGATGATACCTCTGGGCAGTGATGCATCTTTATCTGCAGAAAGCAAAGGAGGGAAAGTTGAGAAATATATGAGCTAGTCAATTCAGGGGTCCACTAGCTGCTTCAAAGCAATTATATTCCAATGCCTCATTTGCTTGTCTAAGAATATAAATCAGGATATATTTTACATCTGCAGCCTTTAGAGACAGAATGTAAGTAAGGATAAAATGTGATTGGTAGAACTAGAAATTTGCTTATGCAATTTTGGATTGACAAAAACTTCTCTCTTCTATTCTATTGATTAAAGTAATACCTGAATTCCTGGGACA
>NW_009259319.1:890064-897053 GCF_000687185.1 Egretta garzetta
AAAAAAAAAAAAAGTCTAATAATTTAAGTATAGCAACCTATTTGTAAAAAACTCTCACATTACATTTATCTCTCTACCCTTCCCACATAATAAAATTTTTTTATATAGGAGCTGCCAGAATTTGTAATTACAAATGCAAGGATTTTCACAGAAAAGCAGTTCAAAGACATGTCCTTGATCTTGTCATAGTAATCATCATCCCCTGAGGTTAGCATTTTACTGACTATACTATTACTTTTCATTAATAGAGAAGACAAGTTCTGTGGCAATAGCCATGCTTTCAGCACATCATTAGTGAGTTTCAGGAGAAAATTATATAATAGCAGTAACACAAAGCACATAAGGAGCCCTTAAAAACAGACTTTTATTGAATTAATGAAAAGGCAATGATGTTAAGGAAGCCAACCAATTAGTAATTCATCCCTTATGCTCCACCTGATGGTGTAAATGGTTTCTATTTCTGGATGGAGTAAGAAATCTTATTTTGCCCCCCAAATCCATATGAATCCCATTTCTAGAAATGTAATATTCCTATCTTAAAAGATGCACAGGGCTTCTTTAGGGCTAACACTCAAATGAAATAAAAGTTCAAAGCTTTGTAATTGATAACTAGTGGAAGAAACCCTTAATAGATCAATAGTATAGATAGAAACATAAATGAAGCCAAGCGAATCTTATTTTGAATGCGAGTTAGCAGCAAAGTTATTTTTTTTAGGGCCAGGTTCTGCCTTGATTTCTTATCTGTGAAATATAGTTCATTGATCTCAACTTTCAGAGAAAACATAAAATACAGTGATCAATCCAGTGCACTATTTATAGCTGGAAAAACAAACAAAAGCAATACAAACCTGAATATAAATTTTACTACTGTAAAACTTGTTATTTCCAACAGGAAAACAAGATTTAGGTCATGATGGATATGATTTGCTTCTCCTTAACATTGTAATGAGAAACATGCATTCAGAACCATTTTCATAAGAGCCAGTATAATGGGACACAAATTTTCAGTGAATTCTCTAGCTTCTACTGTACAAAACCTACTTGGTTTAGGTAGCACAGCTGTAACTCTGCCATGTAGCTCTGTATCTGATCAATTCTTCAATTTCCTCAAGCAAAATTTTTTAGTGTTGATGGGCAGAATGCTGTTGATTGGGTGGACAACTAGAAAGCCAAAAAGGGGAACATGGAAAACTGCAGAATCTGTTCTCCTTGTTTAGTAGAGCGACAAACTCGAGCACCTTCATAATTATCCATTAATCAAACAATCGGTTTTATAGAAAGTGGAAAATGGAAATATACTCACACTCCGTAGAACAAGGCTGGAAAGTGACTCCTAGAATGTAAATAAGGAACACAAACGGCATACTTTTTGGTATGTAAGGGTAATGGACAAAAGGAACCCTTGTGATTTTGGATAGTCAAAATTAGGGTATGCACAGTATTAATGGCAGACAGAGAGACTAAAAGATTCCTAAGGAAAGGTTGCACATGGGAGGTTTCTGTGTTGCAATGGAGAGAGCCCTTGACATGCACAAGAAATCTGGCTTACAGAGATTACTGAATATGCGATCTCCTAATAAATAACAGGATATTCTTGATAATGTCGTATGACATTGAAAGAAAAATAATGGGCTTTGGAAAGAGCTGCAGTGATTCAGCAAGCTAATTAATGAGTCCCATCATTCTTCTCCCCCACATACTTTCCATTTAAATGATCTCCTACCGTATTTGGTGACCTTTGACCATACTCAATACAATAGCACACAAATTAACTTGGTGCTATTATGATTTTGTCTCATCTCTCAGACCAGAAGAGTTTCATGGGAAGCAGGCAGAATACAGACAGTGGTGGGATTTCCTCTGGAAAACTCTGAAGGCCATCATCTGACATGTGGGAAAGAGCAGCAGCCCTAAGAGATGATGAGGGAGGCAGAAAAAAAAAGTTTATTCTGCATTTTTACCAGCTGTTTCTAATGAGCCTTCCATTTTTTGCTTTGCTGTTCACATAACCTATTCTGGAAATGATTAGGGGGCAGAGTGGGTGAGGCAGTTACTGAGGAACAGCAGTTAGAACAATGGTTGGAAAACGTAAAATTTGCATTGAATAAGAGTCACCTTGTTAGTACTCTTCTTGTGCTAAGAATTAGTGCTTTGTGGCTAATTCACTATTGATTTTCTAAGGTAGAATTCAAACAAACTGTAAACTAGAGAACTGGATTTGAGGGCAGGGGATTGGGGGTAAGAAGGGTAAAAATCTAGATTCAGGCAAAGGACTATTCATTGCTCCTCTTCAAGGGAAAGGATTAGGAAGAACTACAAATATTGGTGAAGCCAGATCATGAATCATTTAGCAGCTGGCATAAAAACCAACTACAATTTATAGCGTAGTTTGTGATATATTAGCAAATGCAGCAGTTTAAAAACCCTGGAACTTGGCTAATTGCTGTTATGAAAGGAAGTGGAAATATTGCAGAATAGCTTAAAACACATAAATAGTTTATTTGTACTCCCTGACTGTTACATTAAGAGAGAAAAATAAACACAAAGATGCAGTGCCTGAAAAACATTGAAAATGTTTACATCATAGTGGTATTTCTTCTATTTTTTTTTTTAATTCAACTTGCAGAGTTATGGAGACATTTCTAAAACAAATTGAAAACAGAAAATAGGGTAAAGAGAATATAAGGAAGTTTATGCCACTGAAAAAGAAAGTTACCCTAAAAAAACCCTCTTTGTATTAATAAAAGATCAGCTTTCAGTTAAATTAATTACAGTTGGAATCATATAATGAAAATAAAGAAGTGGCCTTGTAATAAAATCAATATATTTATTTCTAAATATTCTAACACAAGTATCTAGTATTATTTTCAACAGTTACTGGGAAGCTTAACTTTGAAAGTGATTATGGGGCAGAAAACCTTTTCAAATACCTTTTAAAATTTTTGCAGAAATCTTTTTATCCATTATTCTTTTTGCTAAACTTCGAGCTTTGTCATTTTTACCTGTCATTTTAAATGAAAAAATATGTAACTTCTTTTCACCCTCCTGGATAAATGACAAAGTGTTTGCCATTGGTTGAAGCAGGTCTATGACTAAATGCTTAAAACAAACAAAATCCTCTCACCAGATCACTTACTAATATATCAAAGTCAAGAATTCTAACATTTTGCCACAGTGCCTGTGTTTCTGTACCTCATCACATGGTTCTCATGCATGTGGCCTTTTCAGTCCTTTCACTTGTCAAGACTCATAATTTTTTCATTACACAATTTAATGGGCTAATTCCTTGGTTGTACTAAAATAGATTTTGATGCAATTGAGGCATGGCAGCAGGGAAGATCTACATGTCCCCTTTCTGCTTTTTTTGCACAACTCTGATTTCCCTGAGCTTTTAAAAGCTCATTGTTGTCCATTAGTTTGGAAGGGATCAGCCTGAGCACAGCTCTTTTTCACATCTCTCCCTCATGTAAGAGTACTCCCCCTTATAGGGAGTTCTTCTGAAGAAAAATTGAGAACAACAAACTGCTGAGAAGTCAGCTCAACCAACAACTTCAGGACTATAGAAAGAAAGTAGAACATCTGTATGTGGGTCGGATGGCATAAAGAACTGAAGCCTGGTTTTGCTTTTTTATTTAAAGTAATGGCATTCTGTCAACTGCTTAATGTGTGATGTATGAGGACTGTGTATTACAGGGATTCTCAGACTGGGCATGCTTTTTGGCACCATCATTAGCAATGACAACACTACACCAGCAATCACACGGGTTCCTGCTTCTTTGCTGGGCCACAGTCATGCACAGCAAAAAGCAAGCCCCACCTTTCTCTCACATGGTGTTAACAAGTCTAGGTTCCTTATCGTGCTCTCTGTGTTCAGAAGAAGCCTATGAAAATCTCCTTGTGGTCCCGAAATCTTGGAACCTACAAATGTACCTCAACCCCAATCTGCAATGCATACTGCTAAGTCCAGCCAGTTAAGGCCTTCTCCTTCACAAACAGTGAGTGTTACCAAACTGCATGAACTTTAGAACAAATGAAAAGTACCCAGTGTTGTTTGTTTTCTCTGTTTGTAAGCACACACTCACAGCAGCCAGGAACAGATGCCCTCCACTGCCTCTCCACAAAGGGCTAAAAGTTGGCTAAGTGACTCTGTAGTTTACTATGAAGCAGGAATTTTTGTATCACACACTGGGAACTCTTAACCTAAACAAAAAGATTAAGCTAATGGTTAGTCAAACAGAATTTAGATGATCCTTAAGAAAGAATTAATTTAATGCAGCAGCTTACATTACTGCCTGTTTAGCTCTATTTTTAGCTGTTGAGATCTCCTTAGGTACATGGATTAAGTTACGGGATCCTGAATGGCAGAAATTTGAAAGGACTGTGATCAAGATACTGCAGTGAGAGCAGTCATTCTAAATGAGCTTGACTGGCTCAAGTCGTATGACAGTGGAAAAAAGACCAATATTTAGAACTGACTATGAGTTTAAAACATTGGACAGAAGGAGGAATCACATGATTATTTTCTTCCATGTATGTGAAAAGAACAAAGATCTTAAAAAACTGGAAGAGCCGTTAAGTAGTTAAAGGAAATCTGAACTGTAATACTTAAAAGCCAGAAGTTATGCCTGTGCGTTTTTTTACTGCAAGTTCTTAATTTACTAGTAATTAAATATTTTAACATGTCAAGGAGGAGTAAGTTCATCAGAAAAACACTGCATAAATGAAATTGTGTAGGCCTCTGCAAACAGCTATTGAAATCTTAGTGCAAAACGATGAATATTAAAATGAAAGTTGAAATTTCACAGGGAATGAAATATCTTGTCAACTTTATGATAAAGTACTTCTTAAAAAGGAAAAGCTTTGGAAAGTTAAGAGACATGGCATCTGGCACACTCCGTTATTTTGTTCTGTCTGCAGGCATTTTCAAAGGATTCCATGAAGGCAATAATGCTCAGTCTAGGATTAAACACTGGTTAGTAAGTACCTTTATAAAGTTGAAAAAGCCACAGAATTACTTTCCTATTTTATGGTCTTGACATATGGCATAGTATGTCCGTATTGTTCTTCATGATTAAGAGTAGAAACACATTTTATATGTAGTAATTACCCACTTTCTTCACACCTGCAGCCCAGCTGACTGTAATTCTAATCACCCCAAACAGATGCATTTTTGTTTAAAATTCTGAGATGTGGAAGACACCTTTCCCTTTTGCCGTTTGCTTTTCACCTAAATCCTACAACTAGAGATTAAGTAATCTGTTGAGTTGAACTAAAGGTCAATGAACTGCACTTCTTTTTTTAAAGTCAGAAATCATAACTTAACTGGAAACATACCCTACAGCTTTTACATAAAAAGTAAGTCTCCACTTGTTAGGTGTTTAGAAAAGGTCAGGAAAGGCAATACTAGTATTAGTGGGAATGTGTCAATTTCTGATTAAAGTTGATAGAAAATATGGGGACAGATTCTACAAAACAAATCTGGAATCACAGATGACTGAAAGACTTGTCTTTGTCTCTGCTAATTTGCTTGTAAGAGTAGAATGTTTAAGCGCCTTACGATCCTGTAGTACTAATTGGAACTAACTATATGCTCGCTCCCCTTTGATAAAACCATCTTTTACAGAGGGAAACTTTTAATGCAAGCCAGCACAAACCTCTCTGCATTGTCCCAAGCTTGCATCTTGTATGACGCTAGAGAAGACCAGGTGAACTGCTGGAAGAAAGTTATGTGTTCTGAAGGTGAATCCTTGCTCCACATGGCAAATGAGGAGTTACACATTTCTGTGAATGAATGACAATGACGTTACTGAGGTCTGCCTTACATACCAGCACACCACAAAATACTTAGCACAAATACAGGACAATTATTAATGCGCTTAAGTTTCAAGATCACAGTTAAACAGCAGTAAAATCTTTCTTAATGGGAATAACAGCACAGAATGCCTATGGAGATTTTTTAGCAAAGGTAATTAAATGTCTACCGAGAGTAGGAAACATACAGTTGGGGAAAAGAAGACTGAGCGAATGACTTCTTAAAGTCTCTGGCAGCTACACTGGATTTAATTCTTTGTTCTGCAAGGATTTCTAGAAGGTTCTGGAAAGACGCAAACTTTCCCTAAAAAATTACTTGGGCAAGTAATACTCAGGATCTGTTGGAAGCTCTAACACTTTGCATCCCCTCTCCTCCATATTTATAATAACTGTAAAACAAGCTGTTAATAGAATGTTAAAGCACTTTTTAAGTCTTCAAATGAAAAAAAAAATCCTTTTACATAAAACCTTAGGCCCTCAGTGGCCTAAATGCCACTCTACCCTGACAGGAGAACAAAAGGGCCTGAAGATCCTCTTTTTTTTGCACACGTGTCGGCACGAAGTCGATTATCGAGCATTAACAGGTCTATTTTTTAACACTCACATCGTAGCTCTCGCAGCCATCAAGCCAGAGCGCGGTTCTGATTTCCCCCTTTCCTGCACGGAGGCAGAGGGAACGCCCGAGGCCCGCGCGGGGCTGGCAGCGTGTAACCTCTCCCCGCCTGCAACTACGGTGCCAAACAAGCGGGGTTATCCCTGCCAGACGGGGGGACTGCAAGACGGGCATCAGCATTTTGGAGAAGCTACCGAATGTGAGCGGCCCCACCTCAGAGGATATCGGCGTTTTGGGGATCGGTGCCCCAGCAGAGGGACCGAGGAGAGCTGCGCTTCCCAGGAGCGCCGCCGCTGGGCTCTGCAACCGACTCAGCCGGGGACGGGCCAGCCTCTGGAGGCCAGCCCTCCCCGTTTTAAGCAGCCACCTTGGCCCCTACTAAGGAGAGCGGCAACGCGCATCAGCTCACCGAGGCTCAAGGCGAGGGAGGCGAGCAGCTCAGGCGGCGGGGCTCACCGCGCGCCTCCTTCGAACAGGGTCTCTTAAGTTTTGAGGGGAAGCAGCGGGATCGGCGCGGCCAGGGATCGGCAGTCAGGCGCCTCCCGGTGCCCAAAGCGCACCTAAA
>NW_009259319.1:897943-911471 GCF_000687185.1 Egretta garzetta
CCCTCCGGCTGCCCTCGCCTTCTGAAGAAGCGTCGGTGCCGGCTCCTGGGGTTGCCTGACTAATCGCCGACTCCGGCGGCGCCGGCGGCGGTTAGTGCGACCGAGCACTGAGCTGCCTTTGTGGGAACAAGTGAGTAAGTTCGTTTTCCGGTTCTGTAGAAGCAGGTTGCTGGTGTGTGCGTTCGTGCTGGCTTGGTTAGCGGATTAGTGGCAAACCGAATCGCCAGTGATTGATTTTTTTTTTTTTTAAATTATTAAATGTATTTATAAATGCGCTTCAAATATAGTGGTTTTAAGTTTGATTCATTAAAATCTCGAAGAGTGATATTTAGGGTGATTTGCTGTGAAACTTTTACAGAGCTTATTTTCAGGCTTCCCTGTTGACTTTGCTGGCAAACCCTTACTGGGTGTTAAAGTGACATGCTATGTGTAAAAGGAGTTGGAATATAATCAAAGATCTTTTTCTTAAAGCGTTTTGTATTAAATACATCTTTTGCAAGTACGTATGTACTTACATACTGTGTAAAATTATGCTTTATTTTGCATGGTCTTGAGGATGATCATAAGTGAAGCGCACCGTTAAGGGCATTAAGTGCTGCTACATGGGTTATGACTACTTGTAGGGATAAGCAACGTATCTGCACTGTAGATTTACACCTTTTCTGAACCCTAATAAATGTCTAGCAAATGCATTTTATCCTGAGCTGCGTTGGGATGTTAAAATCCAAGATGGGAGCAATGCATTTTTTCCTTGTAGAGGGAAAAGATGAGAGAGAGGTTTCTTTGTTTACTATATCTTAGGAGATGTCTTCTACTGACCTCAACATCCTTTTGTCAGTTTCTTTTGAATGGAGCAGTTTCAACAAGTGAAATGTTGTGGAAGTAAGTGGTATTTTATTGTGCTGGCCTGAAATAGGGAAATTACCTGGCAAATGTCAGACTAGTTCATCATCTGAGAATGACTTTCAGCTAATGAAGTTAATCTTTTTTGTCCTGCTCCTGTACTTTTGAATGAAATAGATGTGTTTGCTTATAAAATGTAAACGAATTTCAGAATCTAGAATACTAGCTCTGATAGTGTCACCCATCTTGTTTTCTGTAGGTTTTTTTTTCTGTGCGATCAAGATAAAAATATTCAAAGTTAGTTAGGAGATTCAACCTGTTTGGAAGACTTGCAGGCCCTGTCTTAATAGCCTTTCTGAAGTTGTTCTTCCCTAGAAAAAGAAGTCACTGGACTTGCAAAAGAGTTTTTCCTCATCCAGTTTTCTTATATACAATTAACAGTACTGAATTTACTGCCTGTGGTATTTTCTCCACTCTTTAATAGTCTCATAACTAGATTAAATAAATTTTTAAAGCTGATGTGGTGTATCAAAACTTAAGCGTCCCAACTGCATCCGCAAAGTGTGTCCTATGAAAATAGGGTTGTTTATGCTTCAGTAGTGGCTATGCTAACTTGTTCTGTGATTAGAAGTTTCAAAGTTGTAACATGTATTTAAGACCTTTGTCTTAAAACTGTGTTTTAATAAAGTATTAGGAAGTGTCCTGGTGCTTAAGATTGATTTAGTTTAGTTATGACTTTGAGGCAACAGTAGATCAAATGTGAGGAATAGGGAAGTGGCAGTGGTTACTTTTCTCCAGTATCCTGTAATTACAAAAACCAACTTTCTAAAGAACAGGGTACTGATCAGCTGTATTAACTATCTCTGTCTAACTTTTCCTAATAAGTCATACGAGCTAAACATTTTTCTTAAGTCTGTTGTAAACAAAACATACACTTCTTGTTCTTTAGGTTTTTCTTTTAGCTGATGGTTTTGGAATGGCATACGCAAAAGTAATAACACAATTAAAGGCGCACACAAACCCCAGGAAGAATAACGTTGGAGTTTAGGATGCTGCTTCTTCACAGTTTAAGCTCAATGATTCAACTGGAAACTAACTGCAAGAGTTTTCAGTCAATCCTACGTACCCCACCCACAGTTGTATGAGCGAAAGAGCTGACGCAGTGCTGAGAGGAAGAGTGGGACAATGCTTTTCAGCAGTGGACTGTGGTTAGATGATCGTGAACTGATCGTGATACCCGGGGGGTTATTTAGCAATGAAAATGGGATAGTATATTTCCAGGGAGCAACTCAAGTACCCTGGAAGAGTAAGCAGTAAGAACTATATAGCATGTTTGCTTTGCTTCTGGGCCTTTAACATTCTTTAAAAGTATTTTGAGACTTCTAGATAATTGTTTTACCTGATCTATTAAAAGTAAAAAAGTAACTTTCATCTAGTTGTTGTATACTTTCTGACAGACCTTAATTTGAGTTTTGTTTTTTTTTTGCTGTGCAAACATTTTAATGCTGCTGCTGGGCTTGTTTTCCTGAGCATAGTTCTGAGTCGCCTCCTAGACATTGTCACGGGAGTTCTAGGAGTTTGTGGGCCACAGCTAAAATAGTTCAGTAGAGAAAAATATGTGTAAGCTAAATAGCTGCATAAATAAAAGCAGACTAGTAAGAAAGCGGTTAAAAGCTAGGCTGATGATCACAGATAAAGACAGTGACTAGAACATCTGTCCCTCCCTGTGACCTTAGGTAAGCCACTTATAATTTAATGTCTCCTCTTCGGCAGAGGGAGGATGTATAAGAGGAGACATTACACACTGGTCTGTGCTATAAAATTAGTTTGGATTTTGGTTGCTTAGAGAGCTTCCTGAAAGCAGTACTTTCAGGAAGGTTCTGAAACTCTTACTAGTAAAGTACTCAGCTGTGTTCGAGATATATAGATGAATTTATTTTGATCAGATTTAGCTCACATGTTACATCTAGTGCTCGATTGCTGATATGTTCATTACGTTTAATGAGTAGGAGGATTCTTTCTGAGAAAAGGTGCAGAGAATATTTGTAAATATTGAATGTTCAACACTTTCAGAATATTACAAGTGTGTTTACCAGTGCATTCTCCTAGGATGTTTATTGAAAGCATTGTCCTTCATCTGTTGCATAGAGCATTTTTGTCTGAACACATTTCACTGTAGTTGCCCCTCATCCGCTCTTCTTCTCTCTCTTGTTTATTCCTTTGTCTGGCGTTTTTGAGTATAGCTACATGTAACAGCTCAGCATACATTTCAGGAAGGCCTTTTAATACAAGATAGATAATACCCACATTTGGCTGCTCAAAGAGGGATATTTTACACAAAATAGGTGTACCCTGTAGGTATGGAAAGATGACTTTTTTTTTTTTGCTATTTGTGCGTCTAGTATCTTATTGCTGCCTTGTGCAGTGGAGTTAGGAATGGGAGGAGACCTATTAAAGTCAGTATGTTTAATCAGTTAACGGTAGGTCATAGAAGTCAATGACAGACACACAGGTAAGATTTGCATACTTCAATTAAGTTTATTACTTAATCTGACTTAATACAGAATATCACTAATGTAATTACAACAGTGTTTTCCTGTGCTTTATGATCTTCCCTGTAAGCTTCCTAGCCTGTTGAACTTTTAATGTACCAAGACTTTTTTAATAACTGTTTTAATTAAATAAAACCTGTTGGTAATTTAATGACATTTTCCTAGAAAAGATTTTTTTTTTTCCAGATTACATGGGTGTAATTGCCTGTGTGGGAATTTATACTCTTCATCAGCCACGTGTTTAAATTACGTTATTTTTGATGGAGACAGGATGTGGACTATAACTATGGAGGATAATGTCCTCTTCAGTAGTGCAAAAATACAGACATGTTTTATGACAAGCAGGGTCTAAATTCCAGTTTAGAGTGTGTGGTTTGTCACACTTCCTTGTCTCTGTGTTTATTAATTGAGTAATTCTTGAGGTGCCATGCTCTCTTTATTCAGTAAACCATGTACAATAACAGAAAGTTGATGGAACAGTTTCAAACAGAAGCATAGTTAATGGTGATGCTTGGGTGGTAGTTAGCCTATGGAGGTCATGGAGAACAAGTGTGCTGTCTTTTAAGGGATGCATTAAACATACCTGTGAAACAACAGTCTTAGAAATTACATTGCAGGCTGTTGGGAAGGTTGTTCTTTCTACTACCAGGTATTTCTTCCCCTGCCCTATTCCTGGCTGTAGAGTTTTGTATCTCCACTCTTGCTCTGCATTGGTCTCTTGTGTCCTCCACTGAGTTGATTCAGCTTCTGTTCAGTAGCAAGTTACTGTTGAGTGTGTGAACTTCCTACTAGATTAGCGAGTCTAGCGGCTTTACAGAGGTGTTTGAGTGCTAGCCTAAAGTAAGCAAGGAGAAGCAAGTACCTGGGGCCAGATGCAGCAGGAGGAGAGCCATCATGCTGACCCATTATATTGTCTAATTGCATTTTTCAAAACAAAATTTCAGACATAGATTGTCTGTATTGTAGCCTTAAAACTGGTATTTTTGGTTCAGTTTGTCTTTAGGCTTAAGGTGCTAATTACCTAGTAAATGTTCATCTGTTACGTTCTGAAGGCTGCATGGGTTGTATTTTTGTAGAAAAATACTGATGTGCTTCAGAAGTACAGGCTCCATGGCAGATTAATTTTGTGATGCTGGAACTTGTGATTTAGTCCAGGGTAGGACACATCTTTGCAGCCTAGACGAGAGGACTATTTAAAAATTCTATTGTTATGTGTACCTTTCTGTATTTAATGCACCAAACATTTTCCATTTTAGATCTTTATATTTGGACTTATACAAAGCAGCTTGCACTTCTGTATGTAAAGACATGAAAGACTTTCCATGTTTCAGTAGCTTTTTGATGTAATTATATAAAGGAATCTTATAAAGGTATTCACTATTGCTTTAGTAGAGTTCCACTAGCTTAAAATGAAGTCCATAATTAATTTCAGATGATATTGATATTGTTGATGTCAGTTTAAATGAATGGAATGTCCATATAAGTACAGATCTCTTAAATTCTGCAGTAATCTTGGGAAGATGAATTAATGTAGAGATTGCAGCTGGGGACACGATTGCTCTAAGGGTCATGGGAGACATGTTTCACTCTAACCTCGACCACTAGTATTTTCTTATTTGTGCCTTGCAAACACTGGCTTCTGAAAACAAAGAAATAGGGTATAAAATGTTCTTCCTTTCTCTCTCTGTGGAGGATTGTCTCAAACAATTGCTAATCATTCATTTCTTGCAGTATTCCAGGAGCGGGTTGCTCAATGTATCAGGTTATGAAAGTTTTTACTTGTGTTTAATACTTGCTGCCAGTAAGCTGAGGGATCTCTACATTTAGAGAGATAACAAATGATGAAACTTTAATTTACAGGTAACAGTAAACAGGCAGAGAAGAATTTCGCCAACAGACAACAGGAAGGCAGAATGGCTAAATGTACTCTTAAGCTTTTGCCAGACTTGAGAGATAAATGTCTCTGCCACCCAGAAATGCTCTTCTAAAGTTTGCTTTTAATTTTCTGACTTGGAGCTCTAGGTAAAGTTTGTTGATTGTACTTGGAATTTTCTTCTGAAAAAAAAAAGTATTTTTTAAGGAAATAAGGTATTTTTGATCTGCAGTTTTCTCATCTGCTGCCTATACAAATGTGGAACTGGTTGGGCAGTTTTAACCAAGCTTAGATTTTTATGCCTCTGAAGATATGTTCCCATAAACTTCATAAAAACCAATTTAGATAGAGTAGCTATTTGTTAACTATCCACAGTGGAGGAAGGACGGTTTTTGTTTTGTGTGGGAGCAGCTTGAGAGCCAGTCAGCAGCAGTACATCTCACTCCTTTGCTGAATGAGAAGTGAAGGTAAGAGTTCTATTGTGGGAAGAAACTTGTGGTTTTGCAAAAAAGAGCTGAAGATGCAACAGAGGGAGGCCTGGGAATACTATGGAAACATGGAAGGTATCCAACAAGCTGCAGTTACTGCAACGAGAGTGTGTGGGCGTTGAACGCTAATCTGTAGAGAGCTAAGTTTAGCTAACATTGTTGCTTTTGAGGAACAATTTGCTTAGTCTGAATTTATCTTACTCTCCCTGAGTAGTAAATCAAGAGTTTACTACACAGTGCCCACATCAAGATGCTGACATTTTCTCATTCTAGTGCATGAGAATTTTGTTTTAAATTAGAATTGGGGTAGTTAATTGCCATCAGTTCTTCACAAAACTGATGTCAGTAGCATACATGTTATTTTGTTCTCAGAACTTTTCATTTACACCAGATTATTTCATACTCAGTATTGCTTGGTTTTGTATAAAACTCTGTGAGACTTGTTTTTTCCACTGAGTTTCACAGGAAGTCATTGCATTTTATGTTAGATGACTAATAATGAAGTTAAGATCTTAACTGTGGTTAAGTTGTTTTTGTTTTTGTTTTTTTTTTCTTTCATGTCACTATGCATCTTATGTGTTCAATACGAAGGTGGCAAGCATGCTTCTAATTGGTGTGGTGTCTGAGGCATTTTATCTATAACATTTTATTCCATATTAAACTTACAAGGCAAAAAGAAAACTATAGAAGCCTTTTTGAGAATATAATTCTGTAGTTTCATTTTAATAAGACGTTTTCGGTAGGCATTGCAGTGAAAGCCATGCATGTGAGGGGAGAGTGGCAAATATATCTGATAGTAAAGTCCTTGGAATTCACTGCTGTAGGAGGTACCTATCTAATTTATGGAGACTATTAAACCAGTAGAATCATTTGATTACTGTGTAATTTGTTATCATCAGAAAACCTTGACATATTCATAGTTGCAAAACTTACTCTGGAGATGTTTTCCTGAACTGTGGGTTATCCCTTTCCTTATGTGCAAAGTTGGCAGAAACATCTGTGGTTAACATCTGTCGTAAGGTTATGTATTTTCAGTGGCAAAACCACTGTCAAATTAAGACTGAAGTCTTTCATACTAGTTTCTGACTCAAACAGATAAAGGAATAATTTGGATTAAACCACTTGGCTGATTTGCAAAATAAACACAGGGAAAGACTTACCAATATGGGGAAAGAGGGGAGGGAAAAAAAACCCCCAAAACAAAACCAAAGAAGAACTCACCCAACTAACCAACTTACCGATAAATTCTGGTATGGTTAAGTTAAAGCATGTGCTTAGAGTTTTGGTGGGGTGGTTTATCAACCTCTTCATTGTTACTTAGTCAAGTTTTGCTGAAGTCTAAGGCTTTTGGAAATGCCATTTATAACAATGTAATGGAGCTGACAGTTTGGAAGAAATTCTACAAAAATTGAATACAGATTGTGTTGAAGTCTGGGCTGCATGAATGGAACAAAACTTTCCTGGAACCTGCTCCATCATGTTGATGAGAGATTGCTGTGCTGCTGGGCACTGGAATTCAACACAAAGTGACTTTTCAGCTTGTAATTTCTGGGTTTTCTTTGCTTCTGCCCAGGAAAAGGAGGAAATACATGACTTTAACAGTAAGTAGGTGAGTAGGATTGTGACTTGGGCTTTGTCTGAGCTGGGGGACTAAGGACAATTTCCAACCTCTCAGACCCCACTGGCCACGTATGGAGGAGCACGCTTTAAGCTGCAGTTTAGTACAGTTTAGTTAGACTAAAGTAGAAGGAGAGCTATAGGGGAAAAAAACCTCAAGTGATTCAGGAACAGCTGAGAGGGCAAATGAATTTTGGTAAGGTTAGAATGAGGAAAGGCGGAGGTGCTAACACATATTCTCAGTAGTTCTGTGTTGTCAAAGCCTGTGAAACTGAAGTACATGCCTCTGGAGGTCTGACCTCATGAAAAGGAATAGTGTTGAATACTACTGGTAATAGATGACTGTCTTATGGGATCAAATCGTGGTCTGTCAAGCATGAGCATGTGATGTCTTATTTTTTGGGCTTGTTTTTCAGGAGTGTAGCATGATGATTAATGTCTGATGTGACTGCAGTTGCAAGTTGAAAAATTCCAGAGTTAAAATAATTTAACTTGAATTTCGCTCCTCTCTAAGGTCTCACAGTAGAATATGACTATGTAATTAAAGATAAGGGTGAGGAGGGATTGGTCTCAGTGAATTAAATAGGCTTTTCATTTTGAAAACTGCTATTCACAATCAGTGTGGAATGCTGGAGCATGCTATGTACTTTATCCTATCCAAATTTTAATCTGAAAACAGAATTAGTGTCTTTCTGACTCTTAGAAAATGTTTTTTTTATTCCCAGTGGAGGACACTTCACCATCATGCTTAGTTTTGTCTTCAGACATAGTTATGGTGTTAGATGAAATGTAATGCTATCCTTGATTTGTTTTCTAACTCTTAGATGCGTTCAACTTTACAGTTTCTTTAGCCTAGGTTTAAGCTAATCTATACCTTTCAGTTGTTCTGCTGTAACAGTTGAGTGCCGATGGTACAATGCTTGATGTAGAAAATTGAAGCATCCATTATGTGGTACTAGCTAGCTCAGCATTAGCTTTCTATCAGCTTTGGACGGTATATCCTGTTTTAAGTGTGCGTGTGGGTGGTGGAAAAGTGAAAAACCAAACTACTAGAATGCTGCTTAACCATCAGTTACCTCCTTTCTCAGCTCTTTAATAAATACGCTTTAATACTGTCCTTACTAGATTTTTCTTAATTATTCCTTGTGTTATACCACTCCTTTCTTAAAACTGACTTTCAACTGTTACTCTAAATGATGATTATATGAGCCTGCAACAAGGATGCATGCACAAAAATTTTAACCAAGTAAATCCATTCACTTGTGTGGACTCCTAAAGTGAAGTTGGTGGGATTTTGTGGTGAAAACCTATAATGAAGTGTGATTTGTGGATTAGGGCCAAACTTTTCTTCTAGGTCAGTCAGAAAATACTCTCTTTATGCACTGAATAGAAAATAGCAGTCTTCAGTTGATGTTTGTTTTAAATTTACAGAGATGAAGAGATTGCTTGGGGATCTTAACTGTTAATGTAGTTAGTCCAGTCTGTCCGGAAAAATTGTATTGAGTTAGTGTGACCCTGAGTACTGTACATGTCCTCTGATGTGACAGTATTTTGACCAGACTGGCAATTGAGCGGTGGAGAATGCTGCATTATTGATAGTTAGCTAGTAGGCTTTCAAGTGACAAAACTAAATGGGCAGATCAGATACTAAGGTTTGGATATAGATCCAGCTTTCTTCATGTAACTTTTAAACCTTGGTGCAAGAAAAATTACAGTATTTTAACTAGAATGGACTTTTAAAACAAGCTAAAATAAAGCTAGGTATATTTTTGGTTATTTTTGTATGGAGGAAGATTTAATTACATGTGTTAATGAATCTGTTTTCTGTTAGATTTTGTGCATTGAAAAAGGATTATATGTGGCCATATGCAGTTTGTTGATGAACTTTCCCTAGGGAAATAGCTATATATGTGTAAATCTAAAAGCTCATTCTAGAATCCTGAACTAAAATAATGTGTGGCAGTTGATACTGTAAGAGGGAAATGTAATTTTAGATTTCTTTTTTATATGCGTACAACTTGACAGGAAAACCTCACTTTTTTAGAAGGCCTGTCTGTGAAAATTCTTATTCACGAGGCAGCCAGTCATACTTACGTTGACTTTTTCACATAGGCTACTTATTAGAGTGAATTTCATTGGTATGTCTTTGTGGACTGAGACTGTGTGTATGTAGACTCGCATTCGATGACATAAAACTACATTGGGGAGAATATTAGTAAAATCTGTGAAAGTAACAGTTGTTTGTTTTTTTTTTTTTAATCATGATTTTTGGGAATGCTAATCTCATTTGCATGCCAAAATTCATAAATTCTGTTTTTGTTTTGCTTTGCAAAACTGTTCTATTACTCTAGAATGGGTTGATATTACAAAAGGTAGAAGCAGGAAATGACTGGACGCTGCCTAAACAGTACAGTTGTCTGAGGTAGTAATAGAAAGTGAACAGAAGAATCTGCGGAAAATTTAGACTTTTAAGTAAAAAAGACAGACATGGTAGTGTAGAATTGTCTTGAGATAAAAACGCTGCATTGTTGAACTGATGGTAATGCAAACGAAATTTAAGTGCACATGTGATCTGTTAGTTGCCTTGGAGTTCAGAAGAGCACAAATCAGAACAAAAACGTTTTGAGGCCATGTACACTGAGAAACAAATTGCACAGCTGAGCTCCTTGCATGATCTGTTATAAGGAGATTTCATTTGCCTTTGAAATTAGGGTATTATGTTTGCTTTGTTAAACACATCTACCTTCTGAAGTGCGAAAAGTTTGATACGCATGTGATCAAGAAGTAGTAGTGTTTTGCTTGTTTTCCCTCTTGGCTGCTGAAACTCTCGGGAGGATTTCCACCTCATTAATATATTGCATAATTTTTCTTCAGAATTAATGTAGCAAATATGGGATCTGGCCTTCAGTATTTTGAAAGGCAAGCTGGCTGAGAAAGAATGTGAACAGTGGGTTTTAAAGGCCTGAATGTGGATGCTGCTGAAGATCTGATTCGGATGCATCTTCACTTCTTGTGTGTTCCATATGTTTCTCATTTTCTTCATGTAGAGACACCAGTCCTCTTACATGAAACTGAAAAAGTCTGTCCTTGTTTCTTGGATTAGTTCACATCTGCTGCAAAATACTAGTGCTTTTTTTTGGGAGGGGGAGGGGAGTGCTGTTACTTCAGAGGATTTGCATGTTCCTTTTACAGTGCTTCCAAGGTAGTTGGCTGACGAAGTCAGAATTATAAGTACCTAAGAAACAGGAGAATAAAACATTCTTAAATGAATCAACTAACATCTGAAAGTATGATGAATCTTGAGGTGTGCTAGAAGTGGTAGAAAGGAGTGAGAGTGGATATTTCCAAGCCGTATTTTGTTTTTTATGTTAAAACGTTTAAAAAACTAGAAAATTAAGCTGCATTAGATGTGTCAAATTTAGACTGAAGTTCCCTGTGTATGGGAATCCCTGTCAGGTGGATTACATTGTTGTGAAGTTTTCATTATGTTGAGGTTACATTTAGAGAACACCTTCTAAGAAATGTAACATGATACAGTAATGGGCAATATCAATACAGGTTATTGATAGATGGAGAGAGAAATTGTATCAGGACAAATTTGTTTGGAAATGTTTCTTCTGTTTTTCAAAGCTCATGTCATGAGTATGTAGCATCTGTGGAAGTTCTATGGACTGAATATTTCAGCAATCATTTTGTCTTTAGTTTTGACTGATATACTAATGTTTTTGCCTTTTTCTGCTTCTGAAATCTGGAAAATGATGAAATAATATTCTTAGGTCAAAATAAGATTGGTTACATTTTAATTGAGTTATGCAATGAACCTTTTGATATCTGTTTTTATTTTGGAGTTTGTATATGAAAGTATTTTTCTTTTCAGACTTAAATTGGCAATAAAAGGTAACAACCATCGAAGTGTTGTTATTATCAGCATCTCTTTATACAAAAAATAAAGCTATAGACAAATTTATTTGTAATATAAATTGTTGGAATAGCAACTCTACTTTTTTGGGTCACATGAAGACGTGAAGGTTTGAATTCTCTCACTGGACTAAATTGAAAATAATAAAATATTTAAAGATTAAAGAGGTGGGGTTTTTTTCATTTTAAGGAAACAATGAATCTTACTAAATCATACGTAAATTTAGATATATTTTCCAATTTAAATTCTATCCCAAGAGGTTTTTGAGGTTAGAAACTGCTGTTCTAAACTTTTAAGGGCTCTTCAATTGTGAACCTTTTTGCTGTGGATTTGAAATTTCACAGGTGTCCTCTGTTGCTTGGGGACATGTAGATAAAGATGAATGAAAATGATGCAGTTGTCTTAGAGCTAGGCTAGAAAGAACAGCTTAATCTTTCCATGAGGCAAATACAGAAATAGTTGATTAGATATTTGAATTATATATTGATTGCCTCACAACAAAGCTGTCATTCTGCTTCATTTCAGATTTGTCGTATGAATTGCATTTTTTCTACTGTTAAATACTTCTAAAGGAGTTAGAATAATTCCATGTTACTCTATCTGTAGTCCAAATGTATTTGTAACGTTCAAATGAATATTGGAAATTGAATGTGATTGTCCTCTGTCTCAAATAAGGGCTATTTAGTAGGTAAATTATTCCATAAAAACTATGTGTGATGCTAGAGGAAGGCTAAAGGAAGGAAATCTGTGGTAGAGGCACTAGAAACTTTCTCTGCACTCTTCTAGAAGGTGTGGGGAGAAGCTTTGCTGCTTAGATTAATGTCAGTGCCAAAAAACATGAGACCTCGGGAGTAGAAGTATGTGAACAAAGAAGTTTGAGGGGCAGGACAAACTGAAGATGCATGAAAATGGTAGGAACCTGGGTGAATTTTTAAATGCTTTATGCTTGTGATAAATGACCGAGTCCCAAATAGGGTTTCAGTCAAAATTAACAGTTTATTAAACGAATAAAAGCAAGCAAACAGCGCTGGGTGCGCCGGGAGCCTCTGCTCTACCAAGACGCACACCATACAGGTCTTGTTTCTGGTTTATATACCCCCCAGCAATAGGCGGGTCTTAAACTCCTTTTGTTTTGGTCAGTACCAGAACCGGTTTAACCCCCCCCCGGTGGGGAGCCGGCTGCGGCCGATGCCGCCCTGGTGCCCAGCCAGCCCCCCTCCCCTTCCCCCTGTGAGGAGGCGGCTGGGGGGGGTGCAAGGTAAGAACTACATACATTAACCTCTCTGCTCTTCTTAGGCTTGTGGTTATACAAGGGTATGTCATCATGTGGCCCTAGCACTGTTCCATATTAACACGAATCAGATGGACATATATAACAAACCCCCATTTTCTTTTTCCATAGTATTGATTCGTGTTTTTCATTTCCAATCGAGTTAACACCTTCCGAATTGGTATCAATTTTGGATCTTCTTTCATTATAACCAGTGAATGCGTTTTCTCTTTCCCCGGTTCTGGGTCAACAGGTGCCGCAGATATTTGCATTCCTTGTATAACTGAGTGTATTAGTCTATTAAAACGAGATATTAAACATGGAATTAATAACAATCCCCCACATATCCCAAATACAACTATCCCGACATGTGCAATTTTCATTTCTTTTACAGGCTCATTTACAGCTTTTCCTTCATTATCCATTTCTAAACAACAATTACTAAGATTAAGTTTCCACAGATACAAAGCAGTTCTCATAACAATGAGTTACCGAGATTTACAAATAGATTTTTAGCAACTGTGGGAAGTTCATGTTCATTCCTGTTTCTTTCATGATAAAATACCTCACTTGTTCCAATTAATCCTTTCTACCCAATATTGATAAGGGAGTTCTTTTGGATCCTAGCATACAGTCCTGGTGCCTTTTCTGCATACCCTTGCAATTGAAGCTTTCAGGTTCCCACATTGATAATCATATCCCCAGCCTGCAGTATCCCAGCATATACAGGACCATCCCGCAATTGATGTCTCGCTGTATTGCTTAAACTGGACTGGGTTTGGTTATAAATGCAGCTTCCTTTCTTCTGGTCCTTACAGTCATAGACCATGGTCTGGGTTAAGAAGCTCACCCCAAGTAGGACTAGAAGAGGTCCGGTAAGGGCCACAGTGATCGGCGGTCACAGCCCAAAGGGGGTGCAACCCTCGGCAGACCTTCCAAGCCGCAGCACCAGGTCCCCATCCCGCC
>NW_009259319.1:915899-957574 GCF_000687185.1 Egretta garzetta
TGGGGGGGGGGCTGGGGCAGATGCCGCCCTGGTCCCCAGCCAGCCCCCCCTCCCCCTGTGAGGAGGCGGCTGGGGGGAGTGCAAGGTAAGAACTACATACATTAACCTCTCTGCCCTTCTTAGGCTTGTGGTTATACAAGTGTATGTCATCATGCGGCCCTAGCACTGTTCCATATTAACACGAATCAGATGGACATATATAACATGCTTAAACCAGAGGTGTTACTTTACCGTTGTTCCTTTTGTTTCATGGAATCTTTTCCTCCTTAGCTCTTGTCCTACTGTATGCTTTTTCTAAAACTAGAGAAAAATGTTAGTATACTGATACTAGCAGTGATATTGGATCTTGTAATTAAACTCTGAAAGGTAATGCATATGATACCTAAGGGAGCAGTTATGACTGCATCTTTCATTCAACTTTGTCTTTTCTGGACAGTGGAATGTTTTATTTAGTAGCTTCAATGTGCTCTTAATAGGTTTATTTCAGAGTAAAGCTGGAAAATGAAAAAGGAATGAAGTAGCTAGTAAGTTCTTATTTTAAAGGTGATTTGCAGATTTGGATGTGAACATTTTTTATGACATTCACCTCAGAATTTGTGAACTTGCATGTAATTACAGTGGTGCTGCTGCTGCAGGCTCAGCCATTTGAGAGATGTATGAATAAAGAAGGTGCTTAAATGAGTAAGTCTTCTACCCTACCTTGTGTAAGGACCTAGAAAGTCATTATTGCTGCAGAGTAGGGTTCTTGTTATTTGGGATATAGTTTTTGGGAGTGTTAGTTGGGACACTTTCAACTGAGATTTAGAGAGATGTGTAGCTATTTCTCTCTCTAATCTATGGATGTCTGAAATGGTTGCCAGGTGTCACTTCTTCCTGTGTGCCTGTCCCTGTATTAGACTTTGAATTTTAGCAGCCTGACGCTTTCTGGCAATAAGTTGACTTTGAATCTAAAGCAGACTTTGAATGGGATGTTCTTACGTGAATGTGACCGTGCAAGAAATTAAAATACTTGTGTGATAATAAAACTCAATAGTGCTTTAAGATTGCCAGCCCAGCTGGGGCTTTGGGATGTTTTTCACCAGTAGATGTGAAAGAAATTGTGTTTGAGTGGGTGTGTATGATATTTGATAGTGGTGCAATCTAAAAAATGGCAGTTGTTTCCAGGGTGCTTGACAAAGGAGAACTTTAATACGAATATGATTAGAAGATTTGATCAAATTTTTGTAGACTTCTGTAATTATACTTTTCTCTTATAGCTGGTGTTGCACTGCTCTATTAGGTTTTGAGTATTGAATCAAGGAGGAAAAGATTAACAGGATTTAAATGAAAATTTCTCCAGTATAAGTTTAGGTAAAGATTGTTTTGCTTTACAGATTTTCTGTAGCAGCATACATTTGATTAATATATAATGTGTTCTTTTGGGTTATGTGTGAACTTGGAACAATAGCAGCAGAGCTGTTGAGTATACGAAGTGTATAATGGAACAGAAGACATGATAGAGCCTGAATATATTTTTCTGACTCACCTATTTATTCACCATGTATATAATATTACAGTGTTTTTCTTCAGTGCCTTTGAAAAATTTTCTTTAGACATTTAGGCAAATACTCTTTAAGTATAAATTGTTCAGAGATCATAATCTATTTATTAGAGGGGGGAAAACTACTTCAGTTTTCCCACAGTGAATTCATTTGGAAGTGAGATATTTGCTTAATTTTAATTTCTATATGACTAGTTCTGTATGTATCCTTCGAGAGTTTTCAGTTTCAATTCTTCAGGATTATACAATTACACAACATGAATTTAAATTAAAAACAGTTTGAGTACAGTGGTGAATTGAAGGATTGTTTATGTTTACACACCTGTGTAATTCCATTAAACTCATTGGGTTGCTTTCTATGTAGAATTTTTTTCAGCAGAGAGTACAAAACATTTCAAACAAGCTGGATTTTTGGAGTTGGAGTCTCCTTGTCTGTTATTAAGCAAGTTTTGTGTGCAATTATCCATTTGTAGAACATATTCTGTAGAGTAAACATGTCCCTTCAAGGAAATAGTTGTCTGTCTGTCCTCTTCAAATAGCACAAAATCGCTCATCCAACCTTTAGACAGGAGAGGTCTTTAGGGAGTGGTCCATTTAGTCCTTGGCTTTGTTGAAGCAGTATTTAATCACCTGTTGTAATTCAGAAGGAACCTTGTCAAGTGCAGAAAAGTTTGGAAGTGATAATGCATGTAGGTGAATTACAGCTTGTTCATTTAAAGGAGCAGAGGAGTGAGCAAATCCTCCTGAGCCAGGAGTAACTGCTGTAGTTCCAGAGCAAGCAGTTTAGCCACACCAATGTGTTGGTGAATCCAAGCTAGTAAGTTTTGCCTTTGACTTCTTATATCAAATGTGTTAAAGCTGGTACTAGCAGAAATAACTAATTCTCTGTGGACCCAACAAATGCAGTTGTCCTCACGTGCTTCTTCATTGGCTTCTTCACATGGACCAGTAGCCTGGCTTTCTTTTGCCATCGATTTTGATTTATGTTTCTAAAATTGAACCCGAGATTCCTTTTAGTCTTCTGCAAGTGTTACGTGTATGACTGCTCTCAGGCAGCTGAAACATGTATCTGGCCATTGAATTCATTCTTCTTCATCTTCACCACTTCTCTCCTTGCTTTTCAGGCACTCTCTATACAGTGCTTGGGAATGTCTTAAATTCCATCAAATACATAAACCTGCTATTAGCTGATGTTAATTTTGCATCTTGGTTACTCTGACTGTTTCCTTACACGTCTTCCAGTCTTGTTTCACCTTTTACCATGAATCTATGTGGATTGTAGATCTGATTTCTATTTAAGATCTAATCACTTTTCCTGCTATGTGATGCGATTTTGCCTTTTTTCATAGCTTTCTTCGCCTTCTCTTCCTCTTAATACTTCAACATAAATAATAATTTCACTCCTCTGCATCACTTTGTTTTGGCTTTGGAGGTGTGTTTGCTGTTATATTTAATAATATATTTTTTGATCAAGAACGCTTATTTAAATCCTAACAATATTCCCTGATGTCTGGCTGAAGCTTGTGGGTGAAGTGTTCTCATTTATGTAGGCAGAGATGAAAAACGAAAATTAAACAGAAAATCAAGCTGTGAAATGAGGATGGCACATTTTTCAGGCAGGTTGCATGTGAGGAGAATATAGCCCATATAACTAACACATAGCAAGAAAAGGATTATGCAAATAATTTAGAATGCTTACACTGTATGTGTTATTTTTTCACTTTACATGATGTACACTTTTGAATGGTGTCTGACTTCTGAGCCCTACAAAATATGTTGAATGTTCAAAAAAAATCTGCTGGGGCTTCCTTAAGAGTTTAGGAAAACGAATGCAATTCCCATAACTTGTAACTTACTTTAATTCTGTATCAGAATTTTTTGCATGCCCAAGTAATTGCAAATACTATATATATCTCTTTGCCTTTTAGTGCTTTTCCTCTAGAATGTGAGCATTATGGTGAAGAAAAGATACTGCCATCAACAGTATAACTCTGTCATAGGTAAGTGCAGTGTAAATGAACAAAACCAAAGCCTTTTGTATTTCTAAGGTAAATACTTTATAAAATGTGGTACAGGAACTTCAGTATGAAGAAAGTCTAAGTGTTCTCCTTATTTCAGGTTAGCTGCAGATTATTTTATTAGGAAATATAAGAGAACACTTGCGTCTTGGAGAAACAGTGACAGGAATGCTTGTGTAAGTCTTCCTTCTGACATGCAGTGTGTGGAAAAATGTATGGGGCTTCTGATGTTTGTTTAGCAGGAATCTGATAAAAGGAGCTAATTTCAGTTTATATAAAAAAGCATACCCCTAATGTAACTGGAATATCTGTTGCTTCAACAGCAGAAGGAAGGCCATAAGTTACCATATAATAGATTCGTCCATATAATAGATGTGGTTTTGGAAACTGCAATTTATGGTGGTGTTAATATATTTGGTTGTATGCATTGTTGCCTTAAATTTCACTAAAATACTCAAAGCATTATTTGATCATTATGAGAAAATATGTTTGTTTAGGAAGGAATTCAGTAATCAGTTTATTTACTGTTTAATAAAGTATTTTATTGGTTTTTATTAGTTTTTTTTGTTTTGTGATTTGCTCTCAAAATGCTAGTGCCATTTACAAAACTAATCTACTTGATAAATACTGAAGCTTATACTCAAACTTATTGTTATCCCTTGCATCTATTGTAACATTTTTTCTGTTCCTGCATTCTCAGTTTTTAAAATGACATCTGGCAAGCAGCTTGTGGTGGGTGGGTCTGTGTGCAGACATACAAGTTTCGGAAGCAGCGGTTTCTTAAATTGAAAAATGTGTGGTAGGCTATTTCTCCTGGAAGAACTTGCTGCTTTTTAAAAAGGCAGATTCTCACCTATGGTGTTTGGAATTTCATGAAATTGAAAGATGACAGTGTTGCCTTTGTAAGTGCACTGGGTGCCTGTGCCCAGGTGCTGCCAGGGGACTGCAGGGGCCTTTGAGGGGTGAGGGCTGGATGCATTGCAGGGCACAGCTGAGGATGGTGGCACCTCCAGGAAAACTTGTTTAAAAAACAAATTATAAGAAAGGGTGAAAAAAACTGCACAGCAGCTGTGAGAGAGGAGTGAGAACATGCATGGACTGTTGTGCAGGGTGGACTGTTGCGCGGGGCAGACTGTTGCAAAGTTGAGCCAGGGGGAAGGGTGTTTTTAGCTTTCTCAGTGTTTGTCACAATCTTACGCTATTTTAATTAGTGTTAAATTAATCTTGCCAAAGTCAAATCTCTTTTGTGTGTGACCATAATTGGTGAATGAGGTCCCTGTCTTCACTGTGACCCATGAGCTTTTTTTATCTTACTTTCTTCCTGCTGTTACTTTGAGGAGGGGGAGTGAGAGGTCAGCTGGGTGGGCTTCTTGCAAAAGATTGAAAAAAAAAAAAAAAAAAAAGACAAAACCTGATTTTTCATAAATTAGCTCAGTTCTTGGAAGTAATTTAAGTTTAAATTGCTATACCTTCAGTCTCAGTGAAGACTGGAATTAAAAAATACTGGCAATAGTTTCTTTGTCAGGATTCTGTTCCAAAT
This sequence comes from Egretta garzetta, assembly GCF_000687185.1. Classification (NCBI taxonomy): domain Eukaryota; kingdom Metazoa; phylum Chordata; class Aves; order Pelecaniformes; family Ardeidae; genus Egretta; species Egretta garzetta. Next base: position 920,998 of record NW_009259319.1, read on the forward strand.
TAGCTTTTAAATTAATAAATTAACTTATATATTTTAAATTGGTTAAAGGAGCATCTGATTTTGTATTTGCGGAAGTATGTAGTGTTTATAATGAGACATTTTCAAATTCTGGGGCTGTGTGTTTATTGAGTAACCAGGAAAAATTCTGTAGTATTAGTATAAACTGACTTGAGAAAGTCTGTTGCCATTAGTGCCTAATAAACTGCTATCTAAAATATTAGACTGTTAAGTTGTAGAAGAAGGTATTTGGATATTTCAAAAATGAAGATTCTAAATGTATTGCAAGTCCTCATCTCTGGTATCTTGATACTGTTAAGGGGTGGGTGTGGTTATTATTTGTTATTTCCCAATTAAAGATCTTTCTGTGATCATAGATGGGTTAAAAAGAGGTATTGTGGAAATTAATTCCTCACTGTCAGAGCTTCAGTGTTAACTGCTAGGCTTCACCTGGACAAGCATGCACACAGAGCAGCTAATGTGCTTTGCATAAATACTAAATAATCTGTCCTCGAGCTCCGAGCTTGGCTTCTCTGGTACTGTTGTATTGCCACATGAGCTGAAGCAGTGCGAGTTGGAAGTTTTTCTGGTGATGATGGACTTTCTTTGGCTCACAACTGCTTTCTTAGAGATCACCACTGTCTCAGTGCTGTGACTGAGTTTCTGGTGCCCTTTGTCCTCACGTTGCCTGCTTGTTATTCAATGCTCCTCACGTATCATGATTGCCTTCTCAGCACCCTCAGAACCCAGCCTGTTATAGCTAAATTTTCTACTCGGCTAGCAAAGCTATGTGCTATGCTCAGGTGATAGTTAAATGGGGAAATCTGAAATAAATGACAAATCTGGAACTGTTTTGTCCTTCTAAAATGAAGTTGTGATGCATTAGAAGAATACAATTTTAAACTCATTTGTTGTGTGATTAGGTATTGTATATGTGTTAACAGGTAAGCTGTGGAAAACTTGCAAGCTGAAAATCCTATTAACTCTGAAATCGGATTTGGATTTCTTCAGCTTTGCCTGCATACTCAGTCCCTTCTGTAATTGTGCTCTGTTGTGGAGCCCATTGGTATCACTGGTATGAACTATTAGTGCCTTTCTAGCCTTTTGCCGTTCAAAGATATGTCTTTCAGCTCTTGGTAGTATGAAGATTTTGGTATGTGGAAAATAGTGCCAAGATGTTTGGCCTTCCATTGCTACTGAAATTACCAAAGCATTGTGCTAGTAACTGTCTATGTTTTGTTACTGCCATCACCAAGGAGTAACATGCTGTGCTTCAGTGTGTTGCTTCTATTTGCTATGAAGCCTGTGTATCAGCACTAAAAATTCTAGTATTATTTACCTTGTTATTTTCCACTGGAGAACTGGTAAGATATGGAACATAAGTCTTTTTTCTTTGGTACTTAAAATATTCATGCATCCTGCTACATCAAATGTACTGACCTTCTTTGTAAGTACTAAACTGTGCCCTTAAAGTCCTACCTCAACGCATTCAGTTTCTAGTTTTCTTATTTCTTCCATAGCTTTTCCAGCACGGTGGGTGAGGAAAAATTACTTACTGTTTCCCCTTGAGTCTGTTCCTATGAGACCTGTGGTTTGGAAAGTGACTTTAGTATATCTAGGTGTGGTACTTTAACCTGCAAGATTGTTATAGCCAAATGTGCTTGTATTTTTCTCTTAAATGCCTCTGTCTATACTGTACCACATCACTGCATTCATAACTCACAGCTGAAGTTCTTTTTGCTTGCATTAAGTAGGTCTACTGGGACTGGAACCTGCATTTGTGTTTTTTCATTGTTCTCAAAGCAAGTCTTTCATTCCCCCTTCCTTAGTAAGGCGATCATGTTTGTTCTCTAAACAAATTTCCATGTGCTTCACTGTTCAGGTGATAGGTTAGTCAGCTGTTGGTCAGTGATTTTTAAATATCACCTGGTTATGACCATGCTGTGAATATCCATGATCAGCAGATGCAGTTATTTGCATGGTTGTTCATATTTTTTAGTATCTTTTCTCTACTGGCTCTTTGATTTCTAAAATGTTGTAATAAACTGTGATGTGAGTAATAATTATACTTGGTGAGAAATGGGTTTAAGAAATGGAAGTCTTCTGTTCAAAGTGTTAAAATAAGCTCCTGATGACTATCTTTAAAATAGGCTGTAGCACATGTGCTACACATCTTAGTTTTTCAAAGGATGTTTTCTTTTACAGCAGTGTATTCCCAACATTGAAGCAAAATAATTTTGAACAGATATTTAACTCTCCCTGAACTTCTGGCTATATAGCAACCAACCATCTTCAGAATTCTGGAATTTTAAACCACTTTTGTCAAACAGAAAACAATACACACTACTCTTATGGGCAAGATAAAAATAAAAGCTTTCTTGGGATTCTGTGTTGCAGCAGTAAGCCAAGATTATGTTTTTGCATTAAATCCATGCCTGGGCAATGATGCTAAATGGTGGGCAAGGGGAGCGGGGAAGCAAATTTACGATGTAATTAAATGGTGCAGGGGAGAATAAATAAATATATATTATTTTCAGACTCTAGGAGTTACTGAAAGAACTGAAGTATGCTTGCCATGAGTTTATAAATTGTGCTTCTCAGAAATTATAGTGCAGGAAAGATAATGGAATAATTCTAAGTTGGAATATCTTTCTATAACTTCTGTAACTGTGTAGCTTGAGCATCTCATTAGATCAACAGATACTACAGGGGAAAAAAACCCCCACAGAAATAAAATGCTTTCTTTTGCAGAGCTGGCTTAAGGTGCAATGAGTGTCTAAATGTTGATTTTAAGTGTGTCTGCCTAGTCAGGAAGTAGTTTTGTTGGGTTTGTTTGGAGTTTTTTTTTTAATAAGTTGTTGCATTAAGCTTTGAGGTTTTTTTAGTTCACTTCAGTCACACCAATATCACTTACTGTTATGTGCTAAAATTGGAGGACTTAACCTTACGGTAGTGCTTTTCATAGAGGATCTGTAAAGCAAATATAATTAGTTATAGCTTAATTGTGTGACTGTTGAAGGGCAAGGTAATTTTGTACAAGAATCTGACTGTATTGAATAATTATGTTTTTCTTTAACAGAATTCCTGTAAATACTAGTAAATACTGCTGGCGTGCATTCTGGAGATACATTTTTGCTACAGATATTACCAAAGCTTTGCGAATGGGATGAACACGCTGCTGTTGACTACTTACTGACAGTAACCAGCTTGGCACTTTACCAGTGATGTTTCCATTCTCGCGTTGTCCAGTTGGAGTTTGCTTATACTGATTCTTAAAAAGAGAAAGAAATCAAAGTGGAGTACCGTAAACTTGGCATGGATACTAAAAAGAAAGACAAGGACAAGCCAGATGAAAGAATGCCACGGCCTAGTGGGAGGTCAGGCCATAATCCACGTGGAACTGGTTCTTCAAATTCTGGAGTGTTAATGGTTGGACCTAACTTCAGAGTTGGCAAAAAAATTGGATGTGGTAATTTTGGAGAACTACGGTTAGGTAAGATCCTTGGGTTTTTATTTCAGTTTATGTTGTTCAATGCCATTGTTTGCAGTCTAGGTGTGAAAATGTCTACATGAACACACCATACAGCTCTTCAAACTACTTTCAAGCTTCAGATAGGTTAAATTTGCATTGCACAACTTTTGTGGCTTGACCCCAGCCAATGAAAGCTCTATCACATATCAAGAATGTCTGTAGCAGGAGAATTTCTGGGGCTAAAAATGTTTCATAATTGTGTGCAGTGCTATCCTAAATTCAGTCAGTTGTCTCTTCCAAGATGCTGGGAATTACTTCCTGGTTATTGTATTTTGCTACCTTTCTTGGCTTCCTGAAGCAGTTTATTCAGATGGATTTGGGGCTAAGTGTATGTGAAACACATGTTTTTGCTGTGGGTTTGGCTTATAGTACTGTGGTCTTGGAGATCTCTTGCAGACAGTGTAGCAGGCACTACAGTGTTTTTAATAGCAGCAAACTTGGATTTCTTGGTTTCCTTTCCACCAGCAGCAGTGTGGTGAGGCTAAACAGTGAGCTGCTGTTAGACAGGGGCAGCGAGAATCCATCTGTAGACAGAATCTGGGAGATAGGTGAATGACCTACTGAACTTAGAAGAATTTGGGCAGCAAATCTGGAAATTTTACTGTTTATTAAAATAGACCCTAAATGATGGGTGTGTGCTTTTGGAAGAGCATATATTTAGTTTTGGGAACTTAAATTGCCATGATGACAGTATCATTAACCAGGGTTTTCAAGATCTGGGGATTCTGTATGTGTTAACAAATGTAACTTGACCCTTAATGGCAAGAATTTATTTTGGTATTCCTGGAAGGCTTGAGTTAATACACTGCTTCAAGGCTTGAAGAGAGCTGGGTTTGAAAGTAGAGTATTTGAGATTAGGGTGGGCTATGTAGGTGTTGTGTTTCTGTTGATCTTTCGCCTCTGGTAAAACTACTACTCATTGTCCTTCAGACAGTGTTTATAATATAGTGCTTGTGTAAAATATAGTATGCTTATGTATGCATGGTTAGAACATGCATAAAATATAACATGTTTTTAATATAGTGCTTTCTGGGGGCCTTATATCTAGTCTGAGTCAGAATGTAAACAAGTTTAACATATTAATACTGTAGAGGGGGAAAGATAACATTGCTGGAGCTCTTGACTGGGGATACGGAGTTTAACATAGTGTCAATAAGAGGTACTCTTGTTGTTTCTATTAATAGTTAAACAAGATTGATAATTTTGGCCTTTACAGTATTATATATGTGCCTCTGCAGTTCACAAGTCAAGCTGAAACTCTTGTCTTCAACTTGTCCTGAACTTTTCTAAACTGGCTTTCAATGATAATTTTTCTTTTAAACTTCTCTATGAACTAAATCAAACCAGTATAATTAATGTCACATTTACTACTGAAGGCAACTGTAAACTAATAAAGTTATTTTTTGCTGTCTGTTACTTTGGAGTGGTCACAATGTACAAAGTTTATTATCTAATTCAGACCAATATCAGATTAACTCATTTGCTTGCAGCAGATACAGAGTGAAAACATCTATTTCATTCTACATACAATATTGAAATAGTTAAGTCTGATTAGTACTGAATTAAAATAGGACAAACAAGTAAAAGAAATAGGAGGAAGATAATAGTGTAGTGTACTGTTCTGCAACAGCCACCAGGACAAGGGCAGGCTTTTCCTTTTCAACATCTGCTTTTTTGCATATATAATAGATATTTTAAATCCTTACTTATTGTTGTTTGTGGGGTAAGATGTTTTAAATGTGTTACTAAAAGCAGGAGTTAAGACTGGTGTTACAGATTCTGATTTATATTTGTTATTTTTGCATTTACATGACTACACTAGCAAGTAACTTAAAGTGGACATCCTTCCTACAAAGTTGTACACAAGCACTTAATTTGTTTTGTGTACTTCTGCAAACACGGATGTATTTTGAGCATGGGTTGAATCTTAAAAGACTAATTCAGTTATAAATCTGTAGTCACTGTAGTTCTTCCACCTGAGAAGAAAAGAATAGCCAGACTTCTGTGGTGGCTTGTGGGTCAAGTGGTAAATTGGCTGTATGTAGCAAATGAGTGTCTGTGATGTGCAACCATTAACTTGTAACAGACTAAATGGTTTTGAATATTGATTAACAAATCTTAAGGCTCTTCTGAGGTACAATTAATATGAACTGATGGGGTAGTAAAAGAAAGCTTGTCGCTACTACATGTGATGCATTATTCAATACCTGTTCTGTGCTTAGAGATAGATCAACAGTGGTGTCAAACCTGTTGTCTTTCATATTTTAAAGAGACAATTGTCTTGAATCACCACATGGGAAGTTATAATGTCCCTTCTGATGTTTCTTCAGAATGGTAAGCCTGTCATTACTGCATTTGGCTACTGGAACCCAATATCCAGTCATTTAACTGTAACTGGATTTGTTAGCTGCTACAGTAGCTGATTTATATATCTGGTAGACTGAATGAGTAGGGCCCCTGCAAGAGTTATTTTTAATGTCTTCTAGGTTGTAATAGCATGCAAAGACATGGAAGCAACTTCAAACAAGTACACTTTTTGTCAGAAATGTAACTCAAATGTTCATAAGATAAGAAATAACTATTTCAGATGCCTAGATTTTCACTCTTGTTCCCGGATAGGTCTTGGAATTATTTTTTGAATTTTGGAATTACCTTTTGGTGGTCAGATTAGGGCATGCTGCCCATACTGATGCTGTGTTTATTATTGTACAACCTTCAAGTAACTTGATATTTTTAAAGCTGATCCCTTAATGGACACGAGATTTTAATAGATCTTTTTTCAGCTTTTCAAGAGTACTCTATTTCTAAAAACGAGGATTAGAGCTGAGATCATAGTCTTTGACTATAAATGTAATTATCTTCACAGGGAACCTTTTTTGTCTTGATCCATGTCTTTTCCCTGTTTGATTTCTTTAACAAAACTGAGCTAAACCTGAAGTTCAGACAGAGAAAAAAGTAGGAATGTCATTAAAAATAATACACACCGAACTCATTTGAAGACTGTAGAGAAACAGAAGGTGTCAGAAGTGACAACTTTTTTCCTTTATCTGTTTTTTAATTTTACACCTATAAAGCTTGTTTAATATTTTAGTCCTTACATACAATTTCAAGTAATGCGTGTTGAAATATACTTACCCAGTTACAGAATCAATTGTAAAGCAGCAGATGCATTTTCCAAATGGTGTAAGCATTTAACTCTAATATTCTTGCCTTGTTTGTCCTAACTTTAAGCTTAGTAAATTACAGAATTGAGGGAAATAAAATAGTCCTAGTTAATTCTGACTGTACTTAGTGTCTTGTGTCCCAAAACCATATGATAATTTTAAAATAAATTTTCAATATTTTCAGCAATTAATACGGAAATGTAGAATATCACGTTTCACTTACAGTAATACACCCATTTTCAAGCTTTTCTAGCATATATAAATTTTGCAAATTTGGTGTAATAGCTGTAACTCTTTCAGAAAAACTGCCACTTCTTATAATATTCAAGAACAAAGTTGTCTTTAAGGTATGGTATCAGCCTAATAAAGCCACATTTTTTTTAAGTCACTGACACAACACCTAGCACCTTAGATCAAAAATGTTTCAAAGACTTTCCTAAGTTTTAAATAACATTTTGCTTGAACATGAGAGTCAATGTCTCACAATTTTGTTTTTGTTCTTTTTTCAAGGAAAAAATTTGTACACAAATGAATATATGGCAATTAAGCTGGTAAGTTATTTTTTTTTTTAAGGATTTGGGATGAGAAGCTAGTCAGAATGTTCTTTTCATATATAACGGTTTGATTTCTTTAACTGAAATCCTTAATAGTCTTGTATGTTTTCAGCTGACTAAATGAAAGCAGTTAGTGATAGATGTAATTACATGCTTGGACAATATTGAATAAAACCAGTGTTAATTGTTGTCACTGTTCTCAGAGATAAACCTATGTGTGTTTGTGAAGTCAATGGTGATTGATTGCTGCTTCAAGGATATGCTCAGCAGTCCTCCTCATAGATTCCTTTTTTCTGCAACAAGTAGAGGAACACCGAATGTAATGTGAATCAGACATCAGGTGACTACAGAGAAGCTCCAGAGATTCTGCAGACTGCCTGTATATGTTATTGTTCTGGTTTTTTTTCCTGAATCTTTCATCAGAACTGCTCAGTTTACCTCATGTTTTGCTTCTGGGTACTTTTAACTTCTTGGTAAATGACTGGTTTTGTAACCAGAGTGTTTCAAGATGAAATTCAGTTGTTTTGCTCTTTGCCATTGAAGGAATTTGAGGACTCCCATTAATTTCTTGTTGCTGCAGTAGGATAGAACATTTTTTGTAGCATACTATGATGAATTTCTGGTTCTGTAAAGTCAAAAAACAGAAATACGAGGCTTTAGATGGAGAATCTAAAAGGCATTACAAATGTAAATAATAAACTCCTGAAAAACATTTGTATCACTATTCTTGCTTAGAAGAATAGTTACTTCAGGAGTAGTTACAGCTTTAAAAACGTGCAAATTGCGGTTTGTAAGAGCAACACTGGATGCAGTTTTGAGGATTAGCGTGTGTGCATTATACCAGATTTAAATTAATTTTGTTTTAAAATATCTTTAACTTATCCTGTATGTCCAGTAAAACGTGAAAACGGTCTGAGAATTCCTCTGGTTAAATGGATCCTAGAGTTTTACTATAAAGCACATTCAGAAGCACTTTGCAAGATAGTGATTATTTTTTTAAGCACAAATTACTCTATTTAGAGCAAGAGAACTTTATAATCTGATCAGTGTTTTTTGATAAAACCATTTTTATTATATATGTAACTTAATAAACTCAGCTACTATTTCAACCCATTTTAACTTTCGAAGATGCTATTCAGTGGCAACTTAGCTTGAAGTGTCATCACTGAATAACTTTGAAGTCACTAAAGAACCACTGTAGTAAAGTATGCCTGTAATTTACTACTAGCACTTAAGGAACTTTGAATATGTAGTTAACTTCTCAAGTTGTCCTCTTACATTCGTGGTATGAAAAGCTATAGTGTCTTTGCAATAAATAACACATGTAAGGAATCATAGTGAAAATCAGCACTGGAACCTGCATCGTCATTGTAAGGTAAAAATACGTTTATTAGCAGGTAGAACTAGTGGGTTCTCTTAATGTTTCTCCTTTTTTTTAATATATCTTTCAGCTCTTCTGAATTTGTTTCCAAACTGGAAGGGATTTGGGTCACAAGGTTCAGTCTCTTAAAAGCGGCTGCATTAAATTGTAGGATTTAATTGAATTTTGCTTTTTTGCTGTTTTTCTTCTTCTACTGGAGACAGTGCCAGAACTTTATGCTAACAGTTAGGTAGGTTGTACTTGCTCATGGTATACCATCCCTTCCCTTTTAAAATGTAAGCCTAACAGTTTTTCCCTATCACTGACACTTACTCTCTTTGTGTTTTGAGAGCAGTCATTGGGCCTATGCTTGGTCTTTGTTTTGTTATCCTAAATGAGGCACTCTTAATTTCCTAGCTGTTTTGTAACTGTTGTAGTTAGCTTTCTGAATGTGATTACTTGAATTATGTGTGTATTCTAGTTAGAGCAGTAACCCTTGGCAGGTACAGTTGTGGTAATATATCTTCTGTAGTATCCTAAAATTGTATTTGTAGGCCTCGGGGTAGCATTCTGTTGTTTTCTTGTGAGCAGTGAGACATCTTCTATGCCAGATGTTTTATAAATGGTAACCATATACTCTAGTGCAGGAGGATTGTGTGGTTTCTCTCAAGAGCATGAGTTATGGTGGCTGCATGTATATAGCAGCTTTCAGGAGTGCTTCTGATGTTAAAAGTAAATGGATTTTATAATCTACTGTTTTGACTTAAACTCTTTATTGTGTTGAATTAATATTTCCCTCATGGACAAAATTATACAAGTATGTTCCTGTTCATAATCACAGAATTGCAGGGGTTGGAAGGGACCTCGGGAGATCATCTAGCCCAACCCCCCTGCTAAAGCAGGTTCTCCTAGAGCGTGTTACACAGGACTTCGTCCAGGCGGGCTTTGAATATCTCCAGAGAAGGAGACTCCACAACCTCCCTGGGCAGCCTGTTCCAGTGCTCTGTCACCCTCAAAGTAAAGAAGTTTTTCCTCACATTCAATTGAAACGTCTTATGTCTCAGTTTGCACCCATTGCCCCTTGTCCTGTCGCTCTGGGCACCACTGCAAAAGTCTGCCTCCATCCTCGTGACATCCACCCTTAAGATATTTGTATGTGTTGATGAGGTCCCCTCTCAGTGTTTTCTTCTTCAGGCTGAACAAGCCCAACTCTCTCAGCCTTTCCTCATAGGAGAGATGCTCCAGTCCCTTTATCATCCTAGTTGCTCTCCTCTGGACTCTTTTTAGGAGTTCCTCATCTTGTGATGAGCAATAACCATTTGGTATACATGAACTGTACCTTTCCTGCTCACCTCTTCATTTATTGTTAGATTTACTACTTTTATTACATGACCCTGTACTTCACTTAAATCTCATATTCCCTATAAAGCTCTTTCCTCTCCTTCATTCTTTTCCCCTTTCCCTTTGACAAATTTCTCCATTGCCCAAATGTATCTCCTCTGCAGAATGCTTAACCACTAACAAAATACCACTAAAGGAATTTCTGCTTGAGCCGCTTCTGGAAATAAGTAAATGTTTCTTTCTGTCTTTGTGTGAAAGACATCAAGTTATGAGGTAGTCACTGCTGCTTTTAATCTGTAATCTTTAATTCATTGATTCATTAATCATTCAACTGTTATGATTTTAATCCTTAAAATTGTAAGTGGGGTGAGTGTGGAAAGAAGATTGCAGTTCTTTCCAAGGCTGGAACATTGTTTCCTCCTTTCTTGTTTGTAAAGAATTATTGCAGTCTAGAATGATACCATTTCGGAACCTCTCTAGAAGGCTGTAGTAAATCCAAATCAAGTGCAGCTCTTCAGTAGACTGATCTTTTCCTGTAACAAGAGCCCCACCTCTAAAAGAACTTTTCCATGAAGATAGCTTTCATTTGCTGTTGCTTAAGGAAATATGAAGCAGAGACAGAAGATATAGTAAGCAGGAGTTCTCACTGGATTACTAAAGCCATGAAAAGTAGGTAGTAGCTGAATGTTTATATTGTGCTTTGGGTTAACATCAGAGTTCTTGAAAATTTCTACCCTTGTGGTTAGAATAAGTAAACTCTTATTTTCTTAAAGCCCTTTAGAAGTGGCACATCTTGAAAATTCTGTAGTAGTTTATTCCATGTATCTGGCACAAAAATAATTGGTGGGAAAAAAATTATGAACTTCAGGCAGACTTCACATTTCAGGTGTCTTTATCCTTTTGTTTGAATGTGTAGGCATCCCACAAAAGAGAAAAAGGAGAGAAAAAACCTTGGTTCAGAAGAACCTTACTGATGAACTAAGGAGCTCTTGTTTCTGCTGCTTAGGTAACTGGCGCTTAGTAAGCTGCACATGAATTTTTTGATGACCCGGAGTCCCTCATTAAGAGAGAGAAGTGCTCTTTTGCAGGCAAAAGAAGCTATCTACATTTTAATATAGAAGCTTTGAAATAATTAGACTTGCATGTGAAAGCAGTGTAGTGAAGGTCATTTACAGAACATTGCAGAAATCCTGGAACAGTTCTTTCAGGATACTTTAGTGATGATCTGGGCTTTTTAAAGTAAACAAAATACACTAATTTCTTTGGGTAAAAGGAGAATTTGACTTCAAAGCCCTTTGGGATTAACATGATGTTTGAACAGTTATGTGTTCCCAAGCTTATTTTTAAGATGCTGAAATGTACTGAAATACTAATGAAAATAGAAAGAACCATGATTTGCCATTTCTTTTTTATTCTTGAATATGCTTTTTAGACTTATTAATAAAAAGAGTTAGTGGTCTATTCTTCACTCTTATGTTATGGTGGAAGGTTACATCTAACATACCTTTGTCTTGATTTAGCCTTATCTGTCCTTTCTCATTTATTAGTAGTTCACTGCATACTGCAAAGTGGAATGTGTAGGAACAAAACAAATTTTACGTGAAGAGCTTATTGTGCTTGCCCTCTCACAAGTTTTTGTTGACCAAAAGTTTGTATTTCCTTTGTATGTTTGGAGTTACTGACCAGTCAGGAAGATACCTAAGCCTCCTTACAAAGATAAGGCAATTCCAGAAAACTGTCAGCCAATAAATGGACTACAAGTACATATTACCACATCTTTTTTGCCATCACTGGAGGGAGTGAAAGTATTTAATTATTTGTTTGCTATACAGGGTTTAGTATATTTGTTTGAGAACAGTTGCCTTATGGAGGCTTATCAGAACTATTTCCTGCTAATGACTGGAACAAGCAGCATTCATTTGAAAAAGTCTAGATGTGTGTGTAGAAAATTGGAAGCTGTTTCTTTTCCCTAGGAGAATTTTTTTTGTCTATTTATGTAAGTTTAATACAGACAAGCTAATTTTTCATCCTTATTATGGGAGCATCTTGTAACACTGAGTGGTGATTAAGTTGTTAATGTACTATCAATTAAGGCAAAACTGTGTAATTGAACAAAATCAAACTGCCCATAAGCCAATGTCTTGTCTTAGTATGTTCAGCAGAGTTTAACGGACTAAAATATTTTCCTTTTAGCAGGTAGTATTGCAGGCTTTAATTAGAGACTATGTAGAGGGTGGTATGTTTTGTAACTAACAGACTCTATTATAGTACTGCAGGCAAACTAGTGGCTAAATTTCTGTGATTTTTCTAAAATGTTAAAATGTTTCATTAACATGCTTCCTGGTGGATTTACTTATACCTCTGAAAGTTGAGCACTAGAGGTTGATAGTTGTGCTGATTTGCTTAGGCCTGTTTGCAGTAAAGTGTCTTGTAAAGGGATGTCTGTCTTTAATACGTCACAATAAATTCCATGTATTCCCCTCATAAACTGTAAGTAGGACCATTTGGTGGCACAGTTAGTCATGCTGAGTAATTCAGTTTGTGAAGGATCAACATATTTTTGTTTTAGAAAGTTCTTGCTCACTTTGCACAGAATTCCAGTGTTCAGCTAGGATGAATGCTTTGGAGCATAAAAAGCATATATTAAATTCAATTTATTTTTTGTAGAAACTGTTACATTGGCCCCTTTTTACTTTCATTCATCAACCTTTGGCATCCTGGCAAAATCAAATACATTAATGTACCCTGACAGGGCTTTTGGCTGTAGCAGTAGCAGCAATTTGAAACATCTGAGTGTTTGAGGGAGATGGGCTGAGGAAGAGGACTAAGTTTCTCATGACTGCACATTGGCTCAGGGTTTTTATGGCCTGGATGTGCCACTGGGAAACAGCATAGGTTAATAAACTGTTAACTTCTGGAGAAGGTGGCGTGAGGAAAGAGATGAGCACCTTGCTCAAACTTTTCCTGAAAACTGACATCCAGCGTATCAGTTACTGCTGATAAGTGTATTAACAATCTTACTAATTACATGCTGCAGTTGTAGTAGAAATAATGCACAGTTAATGTCCAAATTCACTGATGCATTGGAAGATGTTACATATCACAAGAAACTGGACATATCTTCTAAAAGAAGCTCTAGGAAATTACTGTAAGAATCTTCTAATAAAGTACCTTTACTTTGCAAAGGGAAATACTTATGAGTTAGGACTTTCATTTAGGCTGGTTATGTGTTCCTGTGTTTGTTGTCACATCACTTTAATCTATAAGGCTTAGCAGCATTAGTATGTAGAACACAGCAGTAAGATTTTTATTAACTTCTGTAAATTATGTTGGGAAAAGAAAGATTTAAACTACGGAGTTATTCTGGTGCCTTTGTTTTGTATTTATAGTTTAGAATGGTGCTACTTAATTTCTGCTAAGCTGTTAATATTTGGTGGAAGGATTTGTTATTTTTTTGTCAATCTTAGTATAAACATTTTTTTTTTTTTTAATAAAGGCACATCTATCATGTATAGGAGGTGTGTTGACAGTTCTTTTCATCTGTTAAGCTGCATATCAATGCCACCTTTTGAGAGCTGCAAGACACATCACCCGCATGCTTTGGAAAGACAAATTATTTTTTAGCTATTGTGAGTCTGGGATTGGATTTGCATGTTGGACCCCAGTCCCATGGAGCAATACAAGATGCAGACATCTCTATATGCTCTGGTGTCACCTGACTGAGGTTTAGGTTTCTTAATATTAGTCATTTTGGAAGAAACATTAAAACTTTCCATGTGGTTTGGAAGCAGTAGGGTTAGTTTGGCTGGTAGTAGGTTAGCGTATTAGTTTTTAGGCTTTGGCAGAGAGGCTTTGTTTTAAATGTTGTTTTTGTTTTTAAATCAGGAGCCAATGAAGTCGAGAGCACCACAGCTACATTTGGAATACAGATTCTACAAGCAGCTAGGATCTGGAGGTAAAAAGCAGTATCATGCATTTTACTGTGATGTAATCCAGGATCAATTTTTCACAGTAGTTTTCTGATTTAGGGGTATAAATCTATTTGATGAAGTGTCCCTAGTTACTTAAAGCAGAAAAAAGCCCCATGAGATAGTGGATTAATGTGTAAATTTTTCTAGTATTACTTTTTTGTTCTACTCTTTAAAGTGTATGTATGAAATCCTAAGATTAATAAGTCTTAATTTGTGTCCAGATGGGTGTACCTTAAACTAAGAAGTCTTGGAGTATTCTCTGTGTTATCTTTGAATAAACACTGTGAATGACCAAACTGCTAATGTACTAATCGCATTTTTATTTAAAGTTGCTATGATACTTGAATAGCTTCAGTCTCAGTTTTACTTCACTTCCACTGATACAATATATATTGCTGCTTACTAGTTCTAAGCCACTTAAATACTTTTTTGAAGAGTTTGAATGCAGTTTAAGATTTGAATCCTCATTTTACTCCCTTTGGAGCTTTTACACTCAGAAATATTCTTATGATGGTCCCCTCATAAGAGGGAACCTTTTGCTTTTATAGGTGAGCAATATCTAAAACTTCTCACATATTTTTGTGCCTCTCACACAACTGTATGTAGCAAGATGTAAAGCTGCTTAAACTAAGAAAGCGAGTACAAATCTTCCCTAAATCTGTTATACCCTAGGAAAAAATCTTATGATATCTTTTCCTTGCAAATGTACCTTTAATTCTAGAATAGTTTTTTGTAGTCATGTAGCTAGTTACTTTTTCCATTTTTTACTAATGTAGTTTATTGTATAAAATGGACTACTAATAGCTGTTTTCTACATGCACACTTGATTGTTTTTTCTTCTATCAAAGGCAGCGTGGATTTTGTAACAGTGATTTTAAAATTATGCTTAAACTAGAATAAAATACTATTTAAGCTGAAAAGTCATCTCTGAAAGCCAGGGAATACGAAATGAACATGCCTATACCACTTGCATTTTGTTGCATTGAATGTGTGTGTTATGATGAATTTTAATACTTCTAAAATACTACTTTCAGAAATTCAGGATCATATGTTCATTGATACACAGATTGGATAGTGTTTCTCTAGTTGGGTAGCTTTCAGAATTTTGTGCTCTACTTTAAGGACTCTCTCCAGGGAAACACTTTCCAATACTTTAAATTCATACAGAGCTTCTTTTGATGCTGTAGTACGAATGCTCTGCAACCACACGTCTTTAGAGATAACTATTTGCAAGATGTGATGCTGTCTATTCCTGTTCAGAGATGGAAAATTAACTTGTAGAATGTCCAGTCAAGATGCTGAGTCTTACATGCTTGCTAATTGGAGAAAGTCATCAGGGTATAATGTCTGTTTTTTCTAAGTAGTTGTAAATTGTCAGCATACACTACACTAGCATTGTGAATTAGCTGATAAGCGGAAAGCAGAGATCTTAACTGGTTAACTAATGAGACATGGCAGCCTGCACGTTAGGGACAGTACCCAGCTGTGAAAACCAAGGTGTAACTATCTAAAATTGTAAAGTGCTGTGCAGTGGAGGTAAGACTAAAGCTCTAATTACTAGTTCAGACTGCAGAAAATAGGCAATGCTTCTCAGAGGTTGGAACCCTCATGGATTTTATTGGGAAAAATGTCTTGGCAAATATAAGTTTGTTTACCTTTTTGGTTACCAAATAAGATTGGGAGACTGTTTAATGTAAGAACGTAGGCGAGTCAAAGTTAGTCTGCTTTACTTCAGATATAGTTCAGTCTGTAACCCTTTTTGTTGGTTGCAACAACTTTATTGCTTTCTCTGTTGCCTCACTGAAGTATGGGAGGGGAGAATGATCTCTAATTCTTTGCATCAGATTAGCAGACCTTGGGGTGAAAACAAGATAAAGCTGATGAGTTAATAGCCATCTTTAATATTTATTAAGAACCTTGTTATAGATTTCCTCTGATTTTGAAGTAACCTGCTTTTCATCCAAAGTGAAGGCCTCCCCCAGCAGACATAGGACTCTGTAACCTCCTTTTTGAGTCTTGTTTGACTTTCTCAAGCACCACACTTGAGATTAATTTTAATGGGTTTTATGGCAAAAACTCATCATGAAGAAAGTAATATTCATGCTCCCATCTTCTTAGAGAGAAGTTAGAAAAAGAATTGTTGATTCCTTGTCTTTCTGGAGCACTCTTCCCATCTTTTCAGGAGTTAGGCTGTCACGCCCAGGAAGTTACAAGCCCAGAAGATTCTCTAAGATTCTTACAGAAAAAAAGTTGCAGCATTATATAACTTCTGTCTTCATGTAATCTGAGGCAAATGATTTTACTTTACAGATTTTTGTGACATGCATGTTCACTGTCAAGTGTAGATTTAAGAAATGTTATCACATGAACAGTTAGAAAACTTTTTATGGTGGTGGAAAGTGATGGACCAAGTGGTAAGTTTACGAAGCAGCTAATCCTGCATAGAACAGGAGATAGTAAAAATCTTACGCCAGATCTATCCATATAGATAGTGTTGCTTTATGGGCAGTGGTTGTACTTTTGTCAGAGAGTCAATTGAAGGAAGTGTATCTTTGTTGTGCAAGCGGCAGAAGAGTCCGTTGTAGGACGTATAAAAATAGCTTTTATTGCTGGAAGAAATGTGAAGTATAATAATTGTGACCGGATAAATAAGTGCATATATGCTGTACTAACAGTTCCAGTTGTCTGGAGCCTTCTGGCTTCTAAGCTTCTAAAAATCCATGTTTGCAGGCTTTTTTAATCATGGTGAATCATAAGTCTTTTCCTTAGCTGTTTTTGTTTATTCACAGAAAACTTCCTGTAATTTGGCTGATAGCTTTGTACTTGAGCGTGGACTGCTTATTTTGCATTTAATTGTATTAGATATCCTTTGCACTTGTTTTTGTCATGTGTACATGCAATTAATAGCAAGTGACTACTAAAAGATGGTTTCAGGAGCAACTGGTGAAAAGGGGATAGTACTCCCTTTCTTTCCCAGTTTTGTAAGCAGACCCAATATTTCCTAGAATCAAAACTTCATTTTTCACAAGTAAGAGCTGTTAATTCCACATGTTATGCTACAGTCAGTCATGCTTAGTTAGAAATAACCTGAAGCTTAAGGGATAAAATACCTGTAGCCCCTGTGAAATCCCAATTTATTTGGGGGTGGCTTGGGGAGGATGGAGAGGCATTAACATTTGAAAGGTTAGTTCTGGAAGAAAATGAGATTTTCCTGAAAGCAAGTAAAGAAAACATTATTGAGCAACAGATTATCTTACCTTCTAACCATTTTTAACAGAGCATCTTAGTTCTTCCTCTGATCTTGTGAGCGCCCTTGATTGAAGGAGTAGCATTTTGAAATTTTATGTTTTCTTGGTTCAGCCAATATTTGTCTTCTACAAGTCTATTTACTTTTATAATATCCTTTCTCTTTCTTTTCTAATGACCTTGTGACTTAAATTTTTTTACTATTATTAATACTGATTTCTGTGATAAGAGTTTTGCTATTCTGCTTCTTGAATGCCATGAACATGGAAGACATGCTTGAGTAAAAAAGATTTGGGGGATCCTTTATTTTTCTGCTCTCTGAAAGAAAAAGATGATAATAAACATAAAATATGGTAGACGTGCAGTTTTTATACACAATACTTTTGAACTGAGTGTTCATTCTTTGTATTTAATAGAGTACTTTTGACTTGCATGAAAAAGCATTAACAATTCAAAACTCTATTCCTTTGGAGAGAATTTGCTCATAAAGAAGGTTTATAAACTGTACCTTTACTCTCAGATATGCTTTTTACTGAGCATGCCTGTGAATGTGCAGTAGCATGCAGGTTTTTGTCAGGAAGAAAGTGAAGAATCTTAACAGGAAACATTTTATGTACTTTTGGGCTTTTTTTAAAACATTTTTAATTACATGGGGAATGGATCTGAAACTTACTAAAAATAGTTCTTAAATTGGTTTAAAGATGTGGCTGATTTTGGTCACATCATTATTTAGCTTTCATTTAAGTTTTATATACTTAGAGATTTTCATTAAAATTGCTGTTTCTTTTTTTAAAATCTTGTCATTCAGTAACTGTGAACATGCTTTCCTCATGAAGTTTGAGATCATTCAGTCAGTAGGCAGCAATTTCTAGTCAACTGAATGAGTAACCTACAGATGGAATTTAAACTATCTTTAATTCTAATAAAATTTGTTAAAAGTATTTTTTCTTCATATCCTAGCATGAATGATAAGAAAAACTGATACATTATCGAAGCGCAGTACTACAAATAAAGCTATAGCTGAATTCTTACCTTCAATTACACTAAGACTTTTGGAATGAATAGAAAAGTTTTCTTGGTTTTTTTATTGTTATTTTATTAATCTCTGATGCTATCAATCTTTCTCCTCATGGTAAGAAGATGAGCTGTAGATGCGTTTCATGTGCTATGCTGTAATTCAGCTGCACCTAAATTCAGTGTGCTTTCCTACTAGGAGAGACTGAGAGGGTGAAATAATCGGTAACTGCTGGCTTAATCTGAGTATTGAGCAGTAAAGCTGAGAATTTTTTTTAATGTGGGATATTTGCAATTCACAAACATTATCAGTTTAAAATAATTTATTTCTTTGAAGGGGAAGGTGTTTACGATATGGTTCAGTTCCCTTTTGCAATAAGGAGTCTGTGTACATATTGAAGAAGTTACATATTGTTATGTGTTGAAGAGCATAAAAACCATTCAGTTTCCATTGTCTGATTTTTTTTTTTTTCTCTAACATCTCTTAATAAATCTCTGGGTCACTAATCATAATGGCTGGGAGTCTTTACAAGTGAATGAGGACTCTTGTACTTACTGATCTGACAAGTGGAACAAAAGAATGGCAGGTGGCTCCTGCTGCTTAACCTTGCCTTAGCAAGAGCTTGTCTGCAATGCTGCTGTTTTACTAAGAACAGACTGTTACTATAGTACCTGTCTATAGCAACAAGGGGTATCTGTTGTTAGATTTTAGTTTTTCAGTTGAGCTAATTTTTGAAAGAGGCAGTGGTCTGTTCAGCTATGGATTACCTTACTTCTGAAACTGCTGTATTAGTGTTTCAGAGAAGGCAGATGCTCAGTATTGTTAATGTTACTTTATTTTTCTTTTATACTTCTGTTCTTTTAGCTGGTCTAGTTAACACTTCCACTCTTAAAATTGGCAGCCGAACTTTTTCTTACAGGGTTACTATTAGCTAGTGTATGTATAAGGTAATATATTTGCATACTATGGGAAAAGGTATTGTATTTTAAAATGTTAAGGCCAGTGTGAAATAAATGCTAAGTATTGCATTCTGTACTTGAGAATCTTTTCCATGGTTTGGTACTAACAGTCATATGATAAATGTGCTCTGCTATGTAAAAATACATTTTTTCAGCTTTGAGGTCATGAGAGCCTGCCTTAGAAATAACAAAACCATACTCCTTGGACAGTGGTAATGAAAAAGCTACTGATACATTAGTGGCTGAAGATTGCAGTGCTGGCATAATGTGGTTCTGGAAGGTACAGAAATGTTACCAGATCACTTGTATATGCATTGGCTAGTAAATGCTGTTAGTGTAAGAACAGGTCTGTATGTAATCTTGAGAAGTTGCAGCCAGGGAAGTACTAAGCAATTGTGCATGGAGGCCAACTGCTGTTGCAGAGGAGTGGAGTCTGTTCACCATTTTGGTAATCAGGCTCAGCCAAATATTTATTTCAGCATTTTGAGCATGTCAGGATTCTCCAGACTGACTGTGTTTTTGGTTTGGGAATGTAGCCAAGTCAGTTTGAAATACTCTGAATTCCTGATTTTTATTTATTTTTTTTCTGGTGACAAGTGCCTTAAGACTTGATATTAAACACTTCTTATATTATACACAGTTTAATGTTGACTGCTAGGGTAGATGTTGCTGTTAACAGTTTTTCTTTTTCCTTGTTTTCTGTGTTGAAAAGGTGTTTGATGGGCTGAAGGCCAAAATGGAAGTTCAGTAGTTCAGTGCTTTTTCCTGTAGGTAAAGACAAAAATATTTATGGTAAGGAAAATGTGGTTCTTCATCTAACTTCAGACCAGCTTGAGTATGTGTGAGATTTGAATGCTCAATTACATCTTTTTCAATTTTTTACACAAGTCTGTTCAGGATATAGAATGCATGAGGCAGATACGGGCACTGAAAGGGAGGGTTTTGTATTTAAGCTAGTGATAGGTGATTTTTTTTTTTTTTAATCTTTTAGTGTGAACCACTAAAAATACTACTTTTATATGGGAGAAGAGAGTGGGGTTTCAGATTGCTATTGAGATCACCTTTAGCCCCTCCCCTGGGGCATAGCTATGCTGCCTTCCACTTCAGCCTGTGGAAGAAAATGCAGCACAGCATAGGTTCATCACAGTGTGTCAGCATCTGTGCTCTGCTATAGCTCTTCCCAAGACAAAATTATCATCACTTTATTATGTCCTCTTAATTCCTTTCTTAATTGGTAGATTGTAATTTCTTTACTAAATTGATACTCTACCATATCATGTGGAAGTATCTCGATAACAAGCCTGCTTGACTGTAGTGCTAGAAGTAAATAGTAGCTGGATGAATGTGAAAAGTGATAATTTTTGTTGATGGATCTTAGAGAAACAATCTGGAATAACATCCCATTTTATATTTTTCAAAATATTTTGGGACTGGTGTCCTGTACTTGCTGTCACAGGATAAAAATTATGGAAGTTACCAGGTTTTGAAGTGAGTTTGAAAATAGTATTTTTATAAGAGGACTCTAATGCGGTATGTGTGCAAACATGTTAAGTAATTGAATGTTCCCAATACTTAATTAAAGCAGTAATAATTTTCTGGAGCTTCAGATTTTAGAATATAATTTTATCTCTAAAATAAGTGCATTATGTTTCTAACAATCAGTAACAAAGAAAGTTGAAGACAAAATGCCGAGCTGTTAAACTACAGAGTTAGCAGGTAACTCAGTTCAGGGTAGTCTTAGTTTTACATAAGTAAATAAACTTTTATGAGTTCTTATGTGTGTGTCTTTGAGTAGTCTCACTTCATAACCTGTCCATATATCTTGCTAACAGTCATTCAATATAAATGCAAAGTGAATTATTTTAGTTACTTTGAGCTGTACTCTTAGGTAGGTAGCTGGGAATTTGCTCTTAAACCGAAAACTGATTTTTAAATTCTTTTTAGTAATGCTGTCCTGCTTTATTACTCTTTTCTACTTTGACTTGGGTTTTATAGGAGAACAAACAATAAACAGCTAGTTGGAAGTGGGGTTTTAATCTATTAAATAATAAAAATACAGGGCAGATGAACTTAGAAAATCATGCTCTGTGCTTAACTTAAACATTCATTGTAAAAAGCACTTAAAGTGAATCAAGTAATTAATCTCTTGACTGAAGAGGTGTCAGTTCATATGCACTGATAATTCTGTGTACTGATGGCTGCTATCGTTTTGTTGTGAGTTGTCTGGGGAAAAGAGCTGATTGGTTTGAGTTTCATTGCTGCTGATACTCTTTAACAGGAAAATTGAGCTGCTCAATTGTTAATGTGAATGTACTAATATTTACATTTAAGTGAATGGGTGATGACAGTGATTACGAATTTATTTTTTTAAGTGTAGTCCAGCAAAAACTAGTTAAGAAATGTTGCTGGCAATTTCTGTTCTATGCCAGTCCTTTTTAGCATTTGGCTTAAGGAAATGTACAGAATTTTCTCAATTTATATTTACAGTATTTTTTTTTCCCTAGAATAAGTGCAAGAGATCTGCTAAGAATGGCAGCTGCATAAATTTAAATGTAACTTACAGGTGCATGTGCTAATGTTTCTGAGAAACAATAATTACTGACCATAAGAAGCCTGGTGGTATACAAAAATTTGATTTAATCTTGGAATATAACATCACACACAGATTCTGGAGATTAATCAGTGTTTTTGTATGAAATATTATAGCTGTAATTATGAAGGAGGCTTTCTGGTACTGTCCACAGAACGCTGAATGTTAGATAAATGCATACTTGATTTAATAAGGGTTACAATAAAAATACATGTCTAATTCTGTTTTAGTTATGTAAATAGTTATATTAGATCTATTTTAGTGGAAAAATCTATTACATTACTGTTTCTTATGTTTGCAAACATATTCTGTAAATAAGAAGTGTAGTCTGAAGTGTTGTGGTGTGTGCCTCCAACATGGCATTTTAGCGGTGCTGAAGTCATATTGCTTGTATAGTGTCTCATTCCATATTTAGAGTTTTACAGTGCATGGATGATCATGGTTTCAGTAGCCATAAAGTGCTATGTTTCTGGAGATTATATGCCCTTATTTGTATGCTGCTTTGGTTTTGTGTATGCATGGTTTTGTGTTATGCTGCTTTGGTTCAAGTTAAAAAACACATCTGGCACTATCCTGGATTTTGTAATCGCTTACTTCCACAGGATTCAGGCCAGATTCTGTAGCGTTAGTAGGGAATGCTTGTTTTTGTGGCAAATTGTTGAAGTGCATCTTTGACAGAGTACCAGTACAAATGTCCGTGGAAGATGGCTGTTACTGCAAATCTTTGATCTACCCAGGGTATTTTGCTTGTGTCCAACCAATTGCCACATGTGAAAATTAAAACTACAAATGAAAAGGCAGTGGGGTATAGGAAGCTGAATACAGAATAACTTGTTCTGCAAGCGCAGTCTTGTGTATTTTACTGGCACTTACAGATTGATTTAACAGACAATCTAAGCAATAACGCAGATCACATCAGTAGTTGTGTTTCTTGACTGGCTTAGAGGAAACTAAAAGGAAACTAATATTACAAGAAAGTGAAAATCTGCTTCCTTGCTTAATAGCTTTACAAATTTAGGTTGCATTTTACAGAGATACTTTTCAAACATGTGGATCAAAATTAAGTCAGTGGTAGATTGGGAACACAAGGTTAAGTTACAAGTGATGTTGCCATTGACCCATGTGTTATATATTTCTTTGACAGTCAGTCTCTGCTGCTTGTTTATCAAGTTAATTTTTTTTTCTGAATGAGGACACACATTCAATAATTGAGGCTACTATGTAGTATCTGTGTTAATGCAAATAGCTGGAATTTTTGCTTAAAGATATGGATCAGTGTTCATGCTAGTCATTACGTATATTAGATAATTGCAGTGAACAGCCTGTAACCTCAGGCTTAAATCAGGTTTGATGCTGAAGTACTTGAAAAATTTAGCAGCCACAGTGGATAATGGTCAGGAACTAGCGTGGTGGGTTGACCCTGACTGGATGCCAGGTCCCCACCAAAGCTACTCTATCACTTTCCTCCTCATCTCGGCAGGGGATAGAAATATAATGAAAGGCTCATGGGTCAAGATAAGGACAGGGAGAGATCATTCACCAGTTACCGTCAGGGCCAAAACAAATTTGACTTGGGGAAATCAGTTTACTTTATTACAAATCAAAATGAGGTAGGGTAATGAGAAATAAAACCTGAATCTTAAAACACCTTCCCCCCACCCCTCCCTTCTTCCTGGGTTTAACTTTATGTTCTATTTCTCCATCTCCCCCAGCAGGGCAGGGGGATGGGGGTTAGGGTCAGTCCATCACACGCTGTCTCTGCCGCTCCCTCCTCCTCAGGGGGAGGACTCCTCACACTCTGCCCCTCCTCCAGCCTGGGGTCCCTCCCATGGCAGACAGTCTTCCACGAACTTCTCCAGCATTGGTCTGTCCCTTCCATGGGGTGCAGTCCCTCAGGAGCAGACTGCTCCAGTGTGGGTCCCCTGCAGGGTCACCAGCCCTGCCAGCAAACCTGCTCTAGTGTGGTCTCCTCTCTTCACGGGACCCCAGGTCCTGCCAGGAGCCTGCCCCCGAGTGGGCTTCCCATATGGTCACAGACTCCTTCAGGCACCCCCCTACTCTAGCATAGGGTCCTTCATGGGCTGCAGGGGAGTCTTCACCAGGGCCCATGGGGGAATCTCTGCTCCAGCACCTGGAGCACCTCCTCCCCCTCCTTCTTCATTGACCTGGGTGTCTGCAGGGCTGCTCTTCTCTCATATTCTCACTACTGTCTCCAGCTGCAATTGCACAGTTTTTTTCCCTTAAATATGTTGTCCCAGAGGCACTACCACTGTCACTGATGGGCTCGGCCTTGGCCAGTGGTGGGTCTGTCTTGGAGCTGGCTGGCCTTGGCTCTATTGGACATGGGGGAAGCTTCTGGCATCTTCTCACAGAAGCCACCCCTGTAACCCCCTGCTACTAAAACCTTGCTACGCAAACCCAGTGCAATCAGAAATAACTTCTACTTGATTTTATTTATTTTCAAGACATTTGACAGATACAGTTGTAATCTACCAGTAAAGTTTTCTTTATTCTAATGTTTTTATCTTGACACATCCAAATTCCTCTAACAATGACAGCTTTAAAAACTTTCTGGACATCATGTACCTAAAGCATTTGAGTCTCGATGGGTAACAGAGGTTCTATGCAGTAACTTATTATTCAGTACTAAGAAAGTAGGAACAGAAGAAAACAAACTTGTTTTCTACTCTCAAATATAAAGTAAAGTGTAAGTCTGACTTACTAATAGTAAAATGCTGGTGGGATTGCAGTGTATACAATTATGGAAAAAAAAGACTAACTGGAGGATATGTGCCCATTATTTGATATTTTGATATTTTTTATTTTGATGGTATTTTAGTGATGCAGAGTTTTTATCACAGCATGATAAATATATATGAATACTTAATGCAGTTTTCTTGATCTGATAAACAGAAGGTGGTAATCTTCTGTAGTTAACTTTCAGGAATTTTTTGGAAATAAGCTCATACAAGGTGTAGGAGAAGTGTCGGCTCTGCTGTTTTCTTATTTGCTTGTGCTGGCATCAGTAGCATTATCTTCCTTGTGTGGTTTCTTTGTAGGAACAATTTTAAGCAGATTGACTGTTTTCTGAGGGGTAGTTTAGTGATAATTAGACAACAGAAGCCATAGATCCACTTAACTGGGCACATGTAAATTGCAGTAAGCCAAAAGTGAGCGAACAAACAAATATGCTACTGTCACAATCTCCACATTACCAGTCTTCTACTAGGATCTCTCCTGTCCATGCCGTGTGTGACGCAGCTATCTGACTGAGTGAGGGCTCCAGTGTCAAGCTGTACCTTTAATATTAAAAAAGCTAATTTTTTTATTTTTAGATAAAAAATAAGCATACCTTCTCATATTTTTTCTGGCACTCCAGTGCTTGTGCACTTCTTGTGTGTGTGCACTCTATTTTGGAGACTGTTGGTGTACAGCAGCAATGTTTTAGGTGGCTAATGAAAACTAACTTTTCAAGAAAAAGAAACTGGAATCCAAGCAGTATTCAAGTAGTGAAATTCCAAGTCAAGACTTGATTTTTGCCGTGAGTAAAATGGGATTGAAAGTCATATTGGTTTAAAATGGACTTAGAAATTTATGACGGGGTCAGTCACATTAAGTATTGTAGATGGCTTTAGTAAATTGAGTCCATTCAAATGAAAGTGTTTTACTTGTGAGCAAGTGTAAATATCTAGGGATAAGCAAATGTGACCTGAAAATAAGGATACGGTATTCAGTGTTATAAACCTATAAAGGAATTGGATGTTTTAGTATTAAAAGTAATTTAGTGGGAGTATGTGAAACTTTTTTTGGTTACAGGTAACTTTCTTCATTATCAGAAGAATAGGAAGTTATTTGTAGCTTTATGTAGTGAAATCAGTGTGATAAGCATTGAATTCTGCACATAATTTGGGGGTGTGCTTCTTTTTAAAAAGGAATTTTGAGAATGGGGCAGAAGATCTGTCGAGCTAATAGAAAGGTCTAAGAATAAATAGTCATCAAAATATATTATTGAGCAGGATACCAAAGAACACTGACTTCTTTAATTTCACAGAAAGAAGACTGGGATGTATCTTACAAGTTCCCAGTATTTCCTTCTTACATTCTTGCACCAAAGGGCTTCAATGATTGAAGCAGACTAATCAAAATGGAAATAAAATACAAGCTCTGAATTGGTAATAAGTGTTGGAATATCCTGTCAACAAAAGGGTGAATTCTTCATTTCCTAGAAATGAAAGTTTCTTTGTTTTTCTAACTTCCCTTATTTTTCTTAAAGATTTATATAAAAGAGCTTACACTTTAATCTCTATTGTGGGGGGAAAAAATGCAGATACTCTTTATTAGTAACATGTTACTTTCTGACTTTTCTTCTGGAGACCTAGAGACATGAAGAAATAATGTAAGTAACAGAATGACGTTAGGTTATTGTTTTTAAGCAAAACCAATAAGACTAGGTTTTTTTTTTAAATCAAAATAAAGTTGTAGCACTTTGAACTGTTAATATGAAGTTATTTTATAAACACAGGGAATTTTAGATGTAATAACCTGTATCTGCCTTACAGAAGTTAGTAACAACACGTTAAACACAATTTTGGGGTATTCTGGAGTTTTCTTCTAATCAGAAGATAAGTGTTGTAGGTAGAATAAGTACTATTCTTGTCATGTTAAGTAAAATGAAATTGATCACAGCTGAGACACTTAACTCCCTGCTCTGGATGTATACTTAACAGGACTTGCTGTGGTGCTCTTATGATACGATGTGGTAGAATAAAATGTTAAAGGGTGTTTTTGACATCTATAAACATACTTCTGAAATTGGCAACTTTGCCTATAAATCTGACAATGTCACAAATTGCTTTCTACAAATGTTTCCTTTTTTTGCTAGCACGTAGTCATGCAAATGAGTTCTATAAATCTAGACAAAGCCCCGAAGTCTTCTGGCTTCTGTATTTTTGAAGTGTGTTAATATTTTAGAATGTTACAAAGATAGACAGAGCAGATGCAATGGTAATAGAGTAGACAAACTTCTCATGAGAATATTGTGGTGTTAATGACTTCAAACATGCAACTATAACAACAGAGATTCTCAGAATGTGTCTCAAGCCTTTACAAGTGGTGCTCTTTTCTTTTTCTTTATATGCTCAGGTGTTTTGGGGTTTGGGGTTTTTTTGGACTTACATTTCTGTACTTCTGTTGGATAACAATTTGCTGCTGCAGATACATCTGTGTTTCCAAGTATAATTTCACCATACCAGAAAGTGGAGGAGGAAAACGTGAATTCTACAGTTATAATATCACCTTATGTGTACAAATATATTTTCTGTACTAATGCATTTTCTGATCCATTATCTGATAATCTTTCTAAAATTAAAACCACTACTTGTACCATGTTCTGATGTGCAATGTGGTCTATGCTTCTCCATTAGTAGCAATAAGCTACTCTTATGAACTCTTTCTGAAATTGGTATGATTATGCATGTTAAGTGTATTAGTATAGGTACGGGTGTAATTATGCCTATTTAAAAAATGAATGGAAGCTCTAATCTTCAGAAAGTTGAACAGTTAAACTGGATTTTTAGGGGTTATATTTTTATTATTCTCACTTGTAAGAAAAGAGATTAGTGAAAATACTCTTAAAAACTGCTGTGTTCATTTGCTCTTAGTTTGGTGGTGTGGTTTGGTTTTTTTTGTTTTTTAACCCAAAGCTGAGTGTAAGTAAAACTGTAGTAAGCTGTAAAAAACTTGAGACTTGCTGTACCTCAGAAAACACCCAGAGTTAGGGATGTTTTCATTTTTAAACTTACATTTGATCTGCAGAGAAGGAAAGTTAAATCCAGTATTTCATTAGGGTATTCTGAAAATACGTTTTGTAGTTCTGTATAGTACAGTATTGTAACAATGGGCACCGCAGAAAAAGGTCACATGAAAGGAAAACTACATTTTCAGAGTATTGAATATTTTAAGTAAATGAAACACAGAGGATACCTACTGAAGAGCAAAAAAAATTGAGAATTACTACTTAAGTGAACAAAATTTATTCTGCTGAATGAGGTCCTATGCATATGAGGAACTGCAAGATGAATAGATGCATTGATAGCAAGTTATTTTTAATTATAGTTACACAATGGATATGTACAAAAAGGCAAACGTAAAATTGGATCATAAGGCTTTAAATATTGGTATTTCCCAGCTTCTAGATTGCCTTGATTCTTAGGACAGGTGTTTATATAAAACTATAAAGTCCAGAAGTGCAGAATATTTTTGTATTGATTTTTGGAATGTATGTGCTGTTCATTGTATTGTGCTTGTTCATCATATTGATAAGGTATGTGAGTAGACATGAAGATACCGGAAGGTGAAGACAGAACATGGCATCGTTGCTAGCGTAATTGTAAATGCAGTGCTTGAGAATATTAAAGAACATTTCCAGGCTTTTGATACCTGCATTTATTTTGTCAAGTATTCTTTCAGGAAGCACTTTCTAATGAAGTGGGTGATCTTATGTGCACTGCTAACTGAAACTGAAAGTTGGTTATGTCTCTACTAAAGGTTTAGATACCCTTAACTGATTTGTTAAATGTATTTAACTGATTCTCCTCCTGTGCCAGGAGAAGCCTTGTTATACATGCTTGTTATGCTTCTGTTCAGGAAAAAGAACAGAACTAACTTTTTCAGGTAACATGTAGTTTTACTAGTCTAATCTGTGCACATCAGGAGACCTTTGTTCAATGATTCTGGTAACAGACTAGATAGTAAGGGAATCTTCTTAGTGCAACGCATGTGACTTCTGGTGCTAGTTTTCAAGATGTTTATGGCCTCGATATCACCAGCCTTCTGAGGAAATGTGTACTGTAAGTATGTGTCTATGCTAGGTTTTATGGAACGCTGCCATAGGAAACTCAACAAAACTTGATTTTTGACACAATAATAGCCTTTATTTTTAATGTTTTTTTATGAATAGCAAATTAACATATTTTTCGCATGTTTTGTGATGGAGACACTTATATAACACTTACATATACATCATATATATACACATATATGTATGTGTGTAACATATATATATATCACTTATTTTACGTCAGGAAAGTGTTGGACTTAAAAAGAAGGTATTGGAGTAATGGTTCACATTTTAGAGTCCATGTAAGATTTGAAAGCAAATGTAGCTTTAACACTAAATTTGCCTTTTGCCCTTCTAAGTAGGTGTATTTTATACCTGTTTACAGAGTATTTAAAAGATTGTTACCTGAACATACAGTGGGATATTTTTCTTCCCATGTATTGTGTTTGGAAATGATGTATGTTCTGTTCTTAACATAATTTTTATTTTAGTAATTTTCTAAGTTAAAAAAACCACAATAACAACTTAAAAATTTGTATTTGAAAATGTGTTTTATTCTAAGATCTTTTTCTAAATAATTTTAATGATTTGACAGTAATAATAGAATTTAATGGATTCTTTCTGACATCAGTTTTGGAAAGGATTTAAGGTGGTGTCTTGTGTGATACTTCGGAATTGAAATCAGAGTGAATCTTTACTGTAGATTCCCTTTGAGACTTTTAAAAGTTCCCTTTGTCATTTGTTCTTGTGATTACATTAAAAAAATCCCCAACTGTCATGTGTTTTGAATTAGTAAATTTCAATCTACCATACATTGTACTAAAAATCTAGATTTAAAAAACTCCAGACTTCCACTCTGTGTTTAGATTTTTAACAGACTAACTCACACTTAAGAAAAATGTTTTCTTTTATGTGTTATCTAAACAGAAACCAAAAGTAATGGAGGAAGAGAAGACAGGAGAAGCCTTCCAGTGTAAATTTACATAGAAAATGCTTGTATTTGGAAAAGAAATAATACTAACAAGTGATGGCTATAACAACTTGTCATCTATGATATTTTTATTTTGATGATGCATCTAAAACTTGACTTAATTATCTCATTGCACTTGAGGATTCATTAATCTCTCTTGGATTTTTAAATGTTTCTATAGATAATAAGGTGGCTTTATTCTTGAATGTAGTTTTGCCATAGCCTTAATTTTAAAAGTTTAAAATAAATGCATGTTTTTTTGAAAAGGAGCTTATTTCAACCTCTCTTCATACCTTTTTAAAATCCCGTTTCAGTTTACTGTTACAAAACCTAACAGATTTTTTTCATAAACCTCTTTAAGTCTTTCAGAAGTGAGACATGTAATATTCACAAAATACTTAATGAAAGTGGTACTACCTTCATTACTCCTGTTGTATCTTTTAAGATACCTTTTTGAGGTTTTATTGTGGCTTTTGTGTGAAAAATGTATTTATCTTCATATCAACTTGAAATTGGGTAGGAATTTTACTGATATGTTCATTAATCTTATTTAACACCTTATAATTACTTTGTATCTTCATTTTACAGATGGAATACCTCAGGTTTACTATTTTGGCCCATGTGGCAAGTATAATGCTATGGTGCTAGAATTACTTGGACCTAGTCTGGAAGATTTATTTGACTTGTGTGGTAGGACATTTTCTCTTAAAACCGTTCTTATGATAGCCGTACAGTTGGTAAGTAGAATAGATGTTAATTTGAGTGTTTATTAGAATAAGTCAGTGTTCAATGGATTAAGTGCTTATTTCACTTAAGAGATTTGCACTTTCCATGCTTTAAATTGGTGTTGGTGGCTACTAAAGAGCCTGTGATACAGTTTTATCAGGATTTACAGTTTTATCATATGTCACTTTCATTTACTTTGTTCTAGTTTTTCAAGAATCATTGCATGAATGGAATTCCATTGTGTCTGAGTTCTCATAATCACAACCTGAAATAACTAATTTTAGTTTGACATACTCAATTAAAAAGAAAATCTTCATGAAATAAAAATTATTTTAATCCATGAAAGCAGTTGGATGATGGGACTTAGAAATAGCATAAATATATTTCCTGGGCATTCTCAGAAAGAAAGCAAAAAACCAAAAAATCCCTCATCCCTTTCAGAAATGCTAAAATAGCACATATTTATTCAGTGAAGGATTTTTCCCCATTTTTAAGATTTCCTCATTTGTTTCCCACCTGACGGTGGGTGGAGGTGGAAAGAGAGAGAGAAATAAGGCTTTGCATATTTACATTGATACAATATGTTTTAAATGAGTCTTTATGAAATATTAATGATTCTGAATGTCCACTTCCCTGAATAGGTAGTGATATTTTTACCCATGAAGGGTAAAAATAGCTGTTTAAAACGTGACTGTAATTGAGTAACAGGCCTACAGCTATATACATATAGACCTATTCAGCTTATTTACAGCCAAATTGACAAAGTTCATTTTTTAAAATGCTCAAATTACCACAGATCCAAAGATGATCTCTTTAATACTTGCTGTTCCTTTCTGAATACATAAATTTTGATAGAAAGCAATCCAGCTAGTATGGAGGTTATATGCATATTGGTGAACTTTCAGTGCTTCTCTTGTTTATACCTTTAATATGTAATAGATCTACATGGAACTTTGCTGCTCACTGCTTGATGACATGATTTCTGGTTATAGTTTTAATGTGCACAAAACATACTTGGTGCCAGCTGTTCTTAAAGAAGATAACTTCTGTTATATATTTATTCATGTCTAATGTACAGTGTGAAAGTTTCCAATACACAATGTGGTGTATCTGCTTAGGGGATGTATATAATTTTCATTTATTTTAACTGGGAGATACCTTGCTAAGAGCAATAGCACTTTGGTTTTAGGCAATAGGAGGGGTGTTTTCCTCTAAATATAAAGTCAATGTAAGATATTTAGCTTCTACCACAATTTGATGCAGCAACCTCAAGCTTAAACTAAACTTCCTGTCCTTTTTTCCTTTTATTAAAGATTTCTCGTATGGAATATGTCCATTCAAGGAACTTGATATACAGAGATGTAAAACCTGAGAACTTCTTAATAGGACGACCTGGAAACAAAACCCAGCAAATTATTCATATTATAGATTTTGGTTTGGCAAAGGAGTATATAGATCCAGAAACAAAGAAGCACATACCGTACCGAGAACACAAGAGCCTTACAGGAACAGCTAGATACATGAGTATAAATACACATTTAGGAAAAGGTATGTGTGCTTTTAAAGTGTAGAAGCAAGGATTCAACAACTATCATTTGTCTGAAATCATCTTGTTTTCAAGTTGTAATTTTTCTCAGTCTGTACTCATTAAGTACTGCAAGTTTTGTGTACTGTGCAAAATTATAGCTTGTCCTTATGGAAGAACTGTTTATGGGAATAAGGTTGTCTAGGTCTAATCATCGTGGTCATATCTCAGAAAATAATTATTTTTGTTTGAAATTCATAAAAGAAAGATGAGGTGTATCTTTTTGTATCATAACATCTTCACATTAGAAGTATAGCATGGTGGGGTGGGTCATTACCTTGTCTATAGGCAAAAAATTTTTTATTTGATCAGTATGAGGCTCTTCTGCCTGTTCCTGCTTTTCTCTTGGTGCCTGCCTTAGTCTCAAAATAGAGGGATGAAACACCTGTCTAACTTTCTTGACTACTAAACTGGCTTCAGATATGCCTTTTTCTATGAAAATGTGGGGAAAGAATGTATTCAATTACTGTTTAGTGCATTCCATGGCAAACGTAGATCTGTGTTTATAAAACATCATTTGCTTCAGGGCAGCAAACTTGGGAAATTTACAGCATCTCCAGGCAAAATAAAGAATGTAGAGCTTTTTCCAATTAAACAAAACCTGCCAGTCTTCCAAACAGATAGGAGGAAGACTTAAGCAGGTACATTTAACTGATGATAAAAAGATGATGTTTTTCTATGTTGATGTTTCAAAAGGGTATTGATTTCACATGGCCAAATTTTACTTTATAATTTAAAATTAGTTTTGAATTGTATTTCACCTGACTTGCGTCTCTGCATCCTCTGGCTTCTTTGTTTCTTCACAAGCAAAGCTGAAGAATTTAATTTCATGATGTGCAAACGAATTCTGTCATTCATTCCAGATTTTGGCACAAGTTGATTTAGCTTTTTTCATACAGATTCCTAAAACAACCTCAAATTTCTCCATTAAGTAGGGAGAAAAAAACAGGTGTAACTATGGCTATGTTATGTATCCATATGTAAGCTTAACAGTGCATATAAGGTCCCCAGATTATTAGAAATTTACGAAATCACTGAACTGGACAGTTGCTGAAAGGTGATCCCAGTAGTTTGATAAGAGTTATATTTAGGTACTGTACACCTACATTTAAATAACTTTTAACATTTACACACTGTATTTTCTTAGGGAAATAAGAAGAGTGCTGTTCAACTTGCAAATGTCTTGCCTTTGTAACATCTGATACCTGATTTTGGAGGCAGCCTTTTGAGTCGCTTTAAAATCTCATTGACAGTCCCTGGAAACATCTTCACAAGGTGGCTACCCGCCTTATATGCATGATTTGAGGGAGAAGTTCTGAAAATAAAACAAAATGATAGTTGCTTCACTTTTTAAAGGTGGGAGATTGGACTCTTGTGCCCATCTTTTCAGGTTTTTGGAGTTGCTTCTATAGATAGTATGGAATTAGTTTAAATAAAAAATTTGAGATAGTCTCTGCTAAGTATATGAAAAACTGGTGTACTTTGTACTTATGCATCAGGAAAGCACAAATTTCAACAATGTTCTTTGTCAATGAAACACAGTTAATATCTAGAATATAATCAAGTATTGTGAAAAGCAGTTGAGACATCCTGGAATACAGCTTGCATGGCTAAGCTTAATAAGTGGGTTTATATGTAATGGAGTAGCTGTGAAAGAGTTACCTGGTTTGCTTTTCTTTTTTGTTTTTTGGTTTGGTTTGGTTTTTTTTTTTTTTTTCAGACTAAAGCTTTTGTACTGTTGTGGTTTAGCCCCAGCCAGCAGCTAGGCACCACACAGCCACTCGCTCACTCCACAGTGGGGTGGGGGAGAAAATCAGAAGGGTAAAAGTGAGAAACTCATGGGTTGAGATAAAGACAGTTTAATATTAAAAGCAAAAGCCACGTGTGCAAGCAAAGCCAGGAATTTGTTCACTACTTCCCACTGGCAGGCGGGTGCTCAGAAATCTCCAGGAAAGCAGGGCTCCATCATGCCTAACGGTGACTTGGGAAGACAAACGCCATCACTCTGAACGTCACCCCCTTCCTTGTTCCCCCAACTTATACACTGAGCATGATGCTATGTCTGGAATAGCCCTTTGGCCAGTTGGGGTCAGCTGTCCTGACTGTGCCCCTTCCCAGCTTCTTGTGTACGCTGAGAAGTCTTTGACTCATGTAAGCACTGCTTAGCAACAATTAAAACATCAGTGTGTGTTGTGGTTTAACCCAGCTGGCAACTAAGCACCACGCAGCTGCTTGCTCACTCCCCCTTCCCTCAGTGGGGTGGGGGAGAGAATGGGGAAGGAAAAAAAAGAGGTTAGAGCTGTGGGCTGAGATAAAGACAGTTTTATAAGAGAAAATAATAATAGTAATAATGAGAATGGTAAGAGAATATACAGAATATACAAAATGAATGATGCACAATGCAATTGCTCACCACCTGCTGACTGATGCCCAGCCCTGCGGCAAGCAGCGATTACTCCCTGTGCCTTCTGAACAGCCTGTAGCCATCAATAGCTACATTCCAGTCGTGGGATTCATCCCACCAAGTTTCCGTAATGGCAATCAGGTCGTAGCTTTCTAGCAGCATGGTAGCTTCCAACTCCTCCTGTTTGTTTCCCATGCTGTGTGCGTTTGTATAGATGCATCTCATCTGAGCTGTCGGCCTCGTCACCTTCACAGCAGAACAGCCCTTGTTTCCCTTTAGGTGTTTCACGGGCTTTTCCTTGTTGGCTCCTACTACCTCAGGAGCCTCCATCTCACGTCTGCCAGGCTTCACCTTTGCTGCAGTGCCCCTGGCACACTGCTGGGCAACTGTATCGCCCAGTGTCTCTGCCCACCACTGGAAGGAGCGAGGAAAAAATAACCTGCGCTCCAGATTCCTTTACTAACTGCGCCAAGGCTTTGAATTCTTTTTGGATCACCCTTGGGCTACTTACTGCAACTTCATCAGCACCCATGTGGAAGAGCAGTAAGGGATAGTAGTTCAAGGGTTGGACCAGGCTAGGATGTTTCCTAGTGGTGTCTCTAACCTGGGCTCCTTGGAGGCAGCAGACCTCCCTAAGAGCAGGGCCAGCCCAGCATATCGGACCCTCTGTTCCCCTCAGATGGGAATCTCCCACTACTACTATTACCTGTCTCTTCCTCCTCATGGATGTTGTAGTAATATGACAGGGAGGTCTTTCTGATCTTTGTGCCTCCTCCGATGTGGATAGGTCAACACCTACCCCGTCCACCGCCTTGTCTTCCACCTCTAGAGCCTCATACCTGTTATGCAGAGGCACCTGGGGAGAAGCGGTGGGCCAGGCAAGGGGTCTCCTCCTGCCCTGACTGCGGACCAGTTTCCACTTACTGCTTTCCATTGAGGCCCTTCCTTCATCCTGTTGGGGGGAGGATACTAGTTCCCTTTGATCCCGGGACTTTTTTGGTGGCTGTTCCTGCGTAGATTTCTGGGAAGTCAGGGTGCGGCTCCACTAGTCTATCTCCTGCTCCGCTTCCCTGATGCTCCGTAGCCTGTCTACCTTAAGTAACAAAGTCTGCTTAAAATTATTACAGCGGACCACTTTCTTCCATGCCTACAACAATCACCTTCAGGGACACTCGCCATGGCTGGGCTTCCTCTCAGCAGCTGAGTTGCCTGAGCTTACCTCGGGAGTTAGGGGGGGACCTCACCTTGCCTGTGCGCCCTGCCTGCGCAAACTGCCCGCGCAAACTGCTGCACCATGCCCTTCTGACAGGATTGTTTATTAGTATTCTTTTCAAATAGTTTATTCTCTCTAAGTAGAATTCAGTGATAAAGCTTAAGAATTTCATGGTCTTTAATAAATTGATGAAAGTAAATTTTACAAGAAATTGCGTAGCAGTTTACTGTAGGTTCTGGATTGAAACATAGAGCTTGAAGTGCAATAACAGATTAAAAGTTGGGTAACTAGCTGAAGGTGGTGCTTGTAGAGGAAAGAATGATGATTGGTAGTAGTTGTGGAAAGGAAGACCAAATGGATAATGAAGAAAATTATGACCAGCTACAGGTTTCAGCATTAGGTATTAAAAGTAACAAACATTTCAGTTTATGGAAATCTAAACTGTACTAAAAAACCTGTTGTGTTTCAGGGGCTGATGCACAAAGTGTTCAGTTATCCCTACCAGAGGGCTGCAATTTGAGGGTATAAGGGGAAGGCCAAACTCAGTCTGATACTCATCTTCCACAGTCAATAGCCTCCAAATGTTGATTTTGTTAGATGTTGGCTACTTCGGAGCTGACAGCTATCTTGCTTTCAACTGTCTACCCACATGTTTTCATGTGGACTGGGGAAAGGAGGGGGAGAATCTCTCCTTATTTCTGATACTTCAGAGCATCAGGATATTACCCTCATTCTGTTTTGTGCAGCTGCTGGTCTGAGTCTCAGAAAAGGTCTCAAAATTAGAACGTACTGGTAATGCATTTCAGTAGTGGACAGTTTAAATATCAGCGTCCCTATTTGCCATAGCATCATGGCCACTGTGGTTCCTTTCCTCATTACAGAAGTGTCTGGTGACCCTTAGCAAGTAAAGAATGATGCCAGTATTGTACTACTAATCATAGAATGGTTAAGGCTGGCAGAGACCTCTGCAGGTCATCTTGTTCAATTTCCCTGCTCAAGCAGGACCACCTAGAGCTGGTTGTCCAGGACCATGTCCAGACAGCTTTTGAATATCTCCAAGGAGGGAGATGCCACAGCCTCTCTGGGCAACCTGTGCCAGTAATACGTGTTCC
>NW_009259319.1:957587-975939 GCF_000687185.1 Egretta garzetta
CCCTACTTCCTCAACACATTAAATTGTTACTGTTCTAGTAGTTGCAGCTGTTGCAGCTGGAAGTTTGTCAGATGGATAAAAGGTTTATTTATTAACTTCTTTATTTAGTATTTATTAGAGGTAATGGTCATGGGCTTAAACTAGTAATTTTTCTTGTTTTACAGTTGTCTAAAAATAGGAATCTTTTTCCTTTTCCAGTTAAATTTATTTCCACAATGATACTGAAACCATATCTGAGAACTGTTAAAAATCAAGTATATATTTCAGCAGTTTCTTTAGTGTTTGAAGATGGAAGGAGAATCCTATCTTTATTATACAGCTGTATTTACCAGAGTGCTACGGTATTTTCTACTTATGTCCACAATGATGACCAGTTTCTCATGATTCCAAGTCTTGTATTCATTGATGTCAGTGGGTTTTGAAATTCTTGATAAGCAGCAGTATGTTAATTAAAACAGTATAATAGCATATTCCAGGTAATTTAAATATAATGAAAGACCTTCCACCTCACTTACCCATCCAAAAATGCATTGTATACGAAGCTGGCCTTAATTCTATATGCATTCACATAGCAAAAGGATCTGTAAAAAGTAACTGAACTATTGTAAGATTGTCATGTTTGCTAGATTTATTATTCTTCATCAAGACTGAAACTGCATTGTTGCTAAGCCATATTAGAGCCAAAGAGCTTTAAGTTTAGATGAAATTATTTTTCATTTAAAGAATAATCATAAAATTCTAGTATTTCCTGATACAATCATGAATATTTAATGCTGAGAACACTTCTGAAAACTTGATAGCAGGGTTTGAGCTCCCTAAACGTAACTTTCAGAACACGAGTTCCTCAAGTAAAGGAAACATTCACTTTATTTTTCATGCATGGTATAGCAAGTTGGTGTCATCTTAAGGTGATACAACCCATTTTAAAATAAAGTAAGCTTTTTTAGTCCTTCTTAAATACGAGACACCTCCCCCCCATCATTTAAGAAAATAAACCAAAACATAAAACTGGTAACTACTTGAACATAATTGACTTTTGAGGGGATTACATGTCTGATATTAACATAGGAATATAGTAAATAACACTTTCTCCTTCAAGGGAGAGTTTTCCACTCCTTACGTAGAGTCTTGATCTCTGGTTGGACAGGTTTATTTTTGTCTAATGGGAACTTGTTTAATATGTATGAAAGTTCTGCCAAATTTCACTTACGTATTCTGTAGTTCTGTACCCCTCAGCCTGATGCAAAGCCAGGGGGAAGAGTTGGTAGGTATATACTGGCTCCTCTGGCAAAGGTAGCTGTGACAAAGCCAGTACTCTTTTCAGTAGCTTGTCTCACTTTATATCGTGGTTTAACCCGGCTGGCAACTAAGCACCACGCAGCCGCTTGCTCGCTCCCCGCCTCTCCTCTCAGTGGGATGGGGGAGAGAATTGGGGAAAAAAAAGTAAGACCCGCGGGTTGAGATAGAGACAGTTTAATAAGAGAGGAGAATAACAATAGTGGTAATAATAATGGTAAGAGAATATACAGAATATATAAAATGCACAATGCAATTGCTCACCACCTGCTGACCAATGCCCAGCCCGTCCCGAGCAGCAATCCCTCCCTGAGCTGCGATCACTCCCCGAGCTGCCATCACTCTGCCCGTTACTGACCAACTTCCCCTGAGCACAACATATGGTATGGAATAGCCCTTTGGTCAGTTTGGGTTAGCTGTCCTGGCTGTGCTCCCTCCCAGCTTGTTACGCACCTGGCCGAGCAGGAGAAGCTCAAAAAGTCCTTGAGCAGTCTAAGCACTACTCGGCAACAACTAAAAACATCAGTATGTTATCAACATTCTTCTAGTACTAAATCCAAAGCACAGCACTATGCTAGCTACTATGAAGAAAATTAACTCTATCCCAGCCGAAACCAGGACACTTTACCATAGGAAGTTTCCTTCTTGCAGGAGATTCTCAAATATAAAGACAATTCTTAAATGTAGATGGATAAGGTTTAGAATGCCTTTCTTTACAGTGGTATTGCTAAACCATGCAAAGGAGCACAACCTCACGTAATAACTCTGCTTCAGTTCAAACTCAGAGCAGTTCAGATTGTTCTTGACCTGATTATTTTGCAGGTGTTTCTTGGTTGAGAGAGAACTGTTTGTCATGATCTTTTAGGCCTAACAAACACTGAACAAACTATGAATGAGGCTCTTACTTTCAGTCTCCTTTACGTGGAGTTTTTTTTCTGTATGATCTGTGATTCCCCTCTAAAAATGTTGTATTTTTTAATTGTTGCAGTGGGACATATGGAACACTGAAGTTGTTTGAGCTCTGTTGTCCCTTTGGTTGCAGAGACAGTGGCATATAGGATAAATTGAGCACTGAAAATACTGGTAGTAAGAGAAATTTTTAGGGCAGTATGTTTAGGCTGTAGGTAATATTCCTAGCAACTTGAATGGTCTGGTAGCAAAACTAATGCACGTATTACTGATTCTTAACTGTCCGAGGTGTCAGCTGACCCATGTAAAAATTAAGTGTGTTTTCAGTAAAGGGGGACTGTCAGGTTCACATTCTTTTACAGGTTGATTTCAAGCATGCATTTATTGAACTGTAACTTGTTCTGTGTTGGTACGTATGAATAAGAAAGTATGTTGTGCTCTGATCAGAAGTACATTTTAGGATCCATAGTGCTTAAAACTCTTGTAACAAGTGCATAGTGAAAGACTTTAAATGTTTGCCTGTATAGTTGAAACTTGCACAAAATTACCAAGGCCCACGCTTTTGACATGTATATAGAAGGTGTTGTATAGCTATGAACATCATGTAGCCAATTATGTCAATAATACTTTGTTCCAGAAACATACATTTGATCAAGGGTTTCTGGTAGTTTTGTGCCAAGCTGGGAGTTTGTATCTGGAGTAGAAGGTATTTTGTCTATGTGAGAAATAATGTGGCTTTATTCAGGTAGCTATTTGAAGGAAATACAAATATTCTGCAGCCCTTATCAGCATGTGGCTGGTGCCCTTGCTTCCATAAGCTAATTTCTCTTGGGCATAAAATTATGCTGCTTTTCCAGTTCCCTTCATTTTCAGGAAGAGAGAGAGGGATCCCAGAGAATGTAGATTCTGACTGGGAGCTTAAGGAAGACAAAAATCTGTGCCTGTAAAAGTCCTACAATTTCCTGTATTTGCTAGAAATCTAAATTGGTAATTGTTTTGGGATTTCCCTAAGTTCAGAAAAACAGCATGCTGAATTGTTGTCTAGGTTATTTGGCTACAGGAAGTGTAGTCACACAAAGTTATTGCTGTAATATGGCTATCGCTAATGGTCTCTGGGGAAGCAACAAATGTCCTTGGTTGTATTGGTCTTTTCTTGGTGGTGCTTAATTATTGAAGAGGCAGAGGTTATCTTACCATGAATACCTGAGACTCTTTTGAGAATGACACAGCTCTGCTCTTTAATGCTAATTGAAAGACAAAATACAGTCTGTTTCTTTAAACAGTACTTTTCTTCAAGCAAAGCCAACCCCTCCCACCTTACCTTTGTAGTAGATCTACTCTGTTATCAGACCTCTCATATGTTCTAATTTAAAATCAATTTTCTAGGGGCCAGTCTTTTTTGTAATCTACACCAGCAAAAATAATTCCACATTGGATCAGTTTTAATGCATTTTTTTTATTATAAGAAAAATAAACGTTTGCACTTTAAATTATATTAGCCTAAATCCTGGAATTTTTCCAGAAACTCAAAGAAAAAAAGTGTGTTCTGCAGTTACAGGCTGTGCTTTGTGGTGATGACCCTCCAGGAGTCCTAGCAACTTTTACTTGTCACTGAGCCAGTGGTGCAAGATGAAGTCCTTTTCCAGACCTAGGACCCCCATAGGAAGTTCACTAGTCTCCTTCTCAGACCCACTGAATTATCTCTGGACCTCAGGGGTGAGACTGTAACTGCCTTAAATAAATACCTTTTTCTGCGTAAACTAACCTTATAAATCCAGAATTATATGAAACAACGTTTCTAATACAAACTGAACTAAATAAATCTTTGCTCCCTTACTTAAAGGTATAACTGAAAATGGGATTTTTTTCCATAAAGTGCACATTATTCTTAACAGAACAGTATGGAATACAATATGTGCTTATGATAAAGCTGGCATACAACTTCATTTTTATGAACTAGAATAATTAACTTCAGGAGTCATGATTTTGTTCAGAAAGGGATGCTGCTCTTTCTGTCAAATTATATTGCTGTATAGAATCATATCATTTTTAGTAAGAGTACAAAATCTGGGTGATAACTTTGCAATTTATTTTTGCTAAACTTTATAGACCGACGGTTCATGGTATGTAGATTGTCCCTTTCCATTTACTTTGTGATTACAGTAATGAGTCTGTATATCAAACCTTGTAATCATCCCTGTAGCTAATACCGTGTTTTCTGATCCAAATAGATAGTATGTTTCTACTGTTTCAGCATTCCTACAGAAAGCAGTAAAACCTTCTTTGGACGGGGAGTGCAGTGTGTAGAATGGATGCTTACTGAAGACTGAATGTCTGTTGTTTGACCTGTGTTACGGAGCTAGGCTGCTGAATGAGGTTCTAGTTCTTACTAAAATCAACCTATTTGGATTGAGATGATTAATTTATCTATAGCTTGTGAACTAAATAACCGGTATTAGTTTCTTACTAATTTAGCTAGCTTCAGGTGACCTTGAGAGAGAGGAGACTGTGTGCCCTAAAGCTTTATTGTGTGTTTGTCATCTTATGATCGTATTACCTTTTAGGCAACAGATCCTCTCAATCTCATTAAATTGTGATGCACTAGGATTGGTGTACATCAGCAGCCCTTCTTCCAGCAGGTGTTTGAAATCCTTTTGTATTCCAGCTAGTCCACTGCTAGGTCGGGATTTTTTTCCATTTGTTGGAGGCACTTGTTCCAACAGTAGCAATACAATCTGGGTTTTCTGTTTCTCAGGCTTTTCTTGAAGAATTCCATAGGAAAGGATATTTGACTACTATTTTTTAATTACTCCAAAGTGATTAGTGAAGAACTGAAGTGGATTCTAAATAATGAACCCCTTCCCCAAAAATTAAAACAAACAAAAAAATCCTTTCCATAGCAGATTCTTGAGAGCATTGTGAATTCAAGTGGTCTGTCATAGAAATAGTTACCCAGAACTATCCTACAGAAATACCTGCAATGGTCCAAAACTTATAAAAAAAAAAGTTAATTAGAGATCATTTCAGGGTAAAGATTGAAAGTTTCTCCTTTCATAGAAAGGACTCTCAGTGAAGGAGCAATTGCCTCAATAAGGTGTGTGTATTTGTGTTTTTTTTTTAAGAGGAGGTTAATTTTTCATCAGCATAATAGAAGTTAATGCAAAAGAGAGAAATTACTGTTCTTTAGCAAAGACCAAAATAGAACTTTCCAATGCATTTTTGTTGGCCATACCTTAGTGTTGCCCATAGATGGGCTGTCCGTTGTGCACTTTTAACATTTTTGTATGCTTTGCCACCATCTTACTGCTGATTTGTCTTACGTAAAACACACCCTGCATTGCACAAAATGTTTGTCATGAGCAGTGCTCATGAAGTACTC
Organism: Egretta garzetta; assembly: GCF_000687185.1. Lineage (NCBI taxonomy): Eukaryota > Metazoa > Chordata > Aves > Pelecaniformes > Ardeidae > Egretta > Egretta garzetta. The sequence goes on from NW_009259319.1 coordinate 963,172, forward strand.
ATTGTCTCCATGTCCACCCTATCTCATAAAGAGCACAGGATTTCTGCAGGCAACTGGAGTCAGTGTTTCCTTCATGTACTGAAACCTGTCAGGTACAGAACTCTACCGCTTATTCCTGCTTTCTTCTTAATCTACGTGCTTGCATCAGGATAGCACATGGTCAGCAAATGTGATGTTGCAGGGTTGGCAGAGAAATTCAAGTAAGACCAGATTGTCTGTAGGGCGCTTACTGAGAAAAGTGGCAGCAGTGGACAAGAGTGGCGGAGTGGACACAAACAAGAAGAGTGTTGGCAAGGGAATTGGAAACATGGAAACAAGTGAAGGAGAAATGACTGTGAAAGAGCCTCATAAGGCTGGCAGATGTGTAATGAAGTAAGGGGCTAGATGTAGCCCATGCTCTGAATTACCATACCTTTTTTTGGTATTTTCTTGCTGATTTGCTAGTATGTGTTTACTCAGTGTTCAAATGAGAAAATAGGGGTAGAAAACAGAGTAATAAGTAAATAGTTTTTTTTTATATGAAGATTAAGAATGGTTTTGCGGGTGCAGTGTATTTGTGGCAATACTTCGTGTTGATCAGATCAAAGCCAAGTTGGCTTTGCTAACTCCCCTGTGTTCAAAATCTAGCAAACATGTTTTCATTTACTTTTCTGCTCCATTTCTCTTGCTCTCAAAGAGCAAGATTTTGTCCTTGTGAAAATACCGAGTAGAAACACTGATAATATCTTGGTTTTCTGCTTTATGTCAGGGAGGAAATCAAAGTTAGAGGTAAATACTACCTGGTACTACAAAGCATAATACACTAACAGTTGTTTCAACAGCAGTACAGAATGAAGCCAGGTGAAAATGTAAAAATCTGTTTTCTACTAGTCGTTTAAAGACTTTTACTATTCTCTGTTATTTGTTTTCCTAAGAATAATGGATTTTATTTAAAAATAATCTGGAAAGTACTTTGAAAACTTTGAACTTTGAATGCACTGCATATTGCTTGTTACTTCCCTTTTTCTTTAACCTTTTCTGAACTTTTTGAAGGACTGCTACTGCTCTACTACAGATGAAAAAGTGTGGGCATGCCAGACATTGTCTTCTGTAACTTAGCTTTTAAGTCACCTAGGCTTGAGAGCAGGCTGTATGTACATGCCTCTTCACGATGCTTTCTGACCAAATAATAAGACTTCTGAGCCTCCTTCAGTCCAGCTTTGGCTTACTCAGAAATTGCATAATGGTTCCCTGGGAATCATGCCATCTTTTCTGTGATTTTATAGAGGGAAAATGAATTCAATTAAAGCTTTCTTAAATTGTTTCAAGTTCTTAACTAATGGATCAAAAAATGTTGGAATTAAAATGCAATTATATATGTAAAGGGTCAAAATATGCTTTAAAATACGAACAATTTCTTATAGCAAGATAATTTAAGGTACTGTTGAGATGAATATACCTGCAGTCTGCCATCTGCTTTTTTTTTTGTTTTAGCTGTGTTCTTAATGGAGTCTATAGTACACAAGAAGCCCCCTACATGCTCAGTTTGATTTGAAGTACTTCATACCTCCTAATTATTTTTACATAATTTGGAAGTTAACCTTTTAAATACAATGTAAAATTACTCAAGATTGAATGTTCTCATAATATTTGAATTTTGTTTCAGAGCAAAGTAGAAGAGATGATTTGGAAGCTTTAGGTCATATGTTTATGTATTTTCTCAGAGGAAGCCTTCCATGGCAAGGTTTAAAGGTAGTGGTTTTTGATACCTTCTTCTATCCTATTTTCAGATCATCAGCTTTTCTTGCCATGATCTTTTCTTTTTAAAGTTTGTCTGCAAGCTGTATAACTTCAGAAGCTTGTTTTATTCTTGTATCATAGGCTGATACATTAAAAGAACGTTACCAGAAAATTGGAGACACAAAACGAGCAACCCCTATAGAAGTATTGTGTGAAAACTTCCCAGGTAATGTCTACTGTTAATAAAAATGTGTATTGATTTAGAAAATGAAACTGGCGTAGATAATTGTTTAAGATCTGGCTTTAAAAATAAAATAATGCTTCCAAATAAGTGTATAATATACTATGGCAATAGATACAAGAATTATCCTTTGAAGCAGCACTAAGCTGATGCTGGTGTTCTAATATAGATTGTTCTAAAGAAAACATAAAAAAGTTATTATGATACATATTCTTGTGATGATCAACTAGTCTAGACTTACATCTTCACACATAAAATTTTGCAAGCCTTTTCAGCTCAAATCTGATATCATCCCTTTTTAAAACAAGCGGCATTAGAAACAGCTTGAAATAACATTTAGAATAACTTGCAAGTTGTTTCAAGTGTTGCTTCTGATTGTCCTGAAGTGCACTGAGAATCAGTGAGGTATTGGAAAATTGGAGAGAAGCAAATATTACATTTTTTAAAAGTTGGAGTAATCAGCTCAGGACAAGGGACACACATGACATGGACATGATTTTGCCAAAATTGAAATAAGCACCTTGAAAAATAATCACAGTGTCATTGGTAGGCAAAATGGATTTGCTGAGAACAGCTCATAACAAACCGGTTTGATTTCCTCTCGTGAAAAGAAATCCTGTCCACAGCAGGCCTTGTGAACAAGAGGCGGGTGTTTTATGTCATGAAATCTTAGTGCTTTTGCTTTTGATGGTCTTTTTAAGTATCCTAACAAGTAATCTTAAAAGCATAATTCAGAAGGATCTACTATGGGAAGAAGAGTGTAAAATAATTTGAAGTTAAGTACATTGTTGCCAAATTTGAAACACGAAATGGTATTCCACAGAGATCTATGCTGGGTCTGTTCAGTACTTTTGAGTGCCTTGTATAATTGAGAATGTTTATTAAACTTGCAAATGATAAGTTTGAAATTTGTAGGCTCAACAGTGGAGTTAGAATGGAAAGACCCTGACAGACTACAAATACAGTCTTAAAAATGTAAAGTACAGTTCAATAAATCACATTCAGAGTAGTATAAGAAGCTAGGATCAAATCTGAATTAAGAATTATTGGCTATGGAAAGATTCCTTAGGTAATGAGTCAAAGTCAGTTGGTCACATAGTAAATGCAATTGGACGGTGTCATGCTGCTATATTTTTAAAAACAAACAAACCAACCCTATACTAAATTGGATTATATAAACAGGAAATAGCCTGAAAGACACATGAAATGCTGTGTTCAGTCTACCTGATTCTGTAAAGCCTCAGATGAAGCAGTATGTTCAATTTTGGGGACTATACTTCAAGAAAACGCATCCTATTTTAAGGATAAACCCATAAAGAAGTAGGAGTGCTTATATGCCATATATACTAGACCTATCACCAAAAACTGAAGGCATGATGATTGGCTTAGTCAAGATTGTGAGGGAAAGAAGTTCTCCCGTACCTTTCGGGTGCTACAAACACGAATCGGTTTGCTATGGCCACAGCAGCTAGGACAAGGTAACGGATGCAATCCAAACCAGTTAAGTTTAGACTTGAAGTCCTGTGTTTCAAATATACTGAAGAATATGAAGGGGTTGCCATTGCCAGGGAGGCTATGGAGTTTCTTTTACTGGAGTTGTGTGAAAGCAAACCAGGCAGACATGTCTGTAACCGATTTGCTATGGGATAGGGTGGTGTACTATGTGGCCTTTTGGAGTTCTTTCAAACCCTGTGGTAAAAAATCACTCCATTATAATTTTTTCATATGTTTTTCATTTCACTTTCTTCTGTGTATTAAAAAAAATAAAATCAAGTGAAATTGGCTTTTGTTATGGAACTTAGAGGAAAATTGACAAATTCTTAAACATGGGGAAAAAAAAACCTGTTCTGGAATATAAATCTTCATCCAGTAATGTATGCATGTCTTTGCATGTTGATGATTTTTTGTGTGTGTGTATTTGCTAGAATCCTTTAAAAATTAAGTATGTAAATTAAGGTTTATATGGTGCAATTTCTGGAAATAATTATGCATTAGTAGCTCTATGTATCTAGTGGACTGTTTCCACCAAATTTAGTCAAGCACATGCTTGTTGTTTGGATCTGAAAAAGGAACAGGGAAAATATACTTGACCTTGGAGAACACAAAATATAAACTACTTCAATAGTACATAATAAATTTTCATAATAAGTATATTCTTGTATGGGGAAGTTTTTACATACCAGATATCTGAGTATTTTCTACCTTTTCCTATCCTTCTTGTCACTTATGACATAGAATATAATGAGAAGTATAACCACCATCATTTCAATTCTTTTCAGTCAGCCGGCAGACTGAGTTAGCTGATTGATGCTCCATAAGGCAAGGGAACTCTGTAGTATCAGTGAAAGATACTTTGGTCTTTGTCACATGTGAAACACCTTTTTCATCCCCTGTTCTGTGGAATTGTACTGTCTTTGAGTGTGCAACATTACTGCTGTTTCAAGCCTTGTATAAAATATGAACAAGGGTTTAAACTCTGGAGTTTCTACTTCAAATGCGTGATAAGGGTGGTATTTGATTTTTGGAGTCAGCCCATTTTAACAGATTCAGCTGCATTAAATGGCTCAGTTCCAGCCTTTATACCTCTGAAGACATGCCTTGCATGCTTTGGGTTCCGGTTTACATTGGGAAAGTATGGTTAAAGAGGTCACTAGCAATGTGTCAACACTTTTCTTCACCTTTTTCAAACACTGATCTCCTTGGCTGGTATTGCTGAAGAGTCTTCCTGGTCTGCTGAGCTGGTTCTTAGATGTCAAGGAATTCCTCCTATCCGCTGCTCCATCTGCTCATGCCTAAAATACACCTCTTAATACTCTGTTTTTACCAGAGTATTAAGAAATTTGGGATGTCTCGGCACCATTGTCCTGGGGTGCATTCTTGATAACACCAACATGATGTTGCCTCACAATTTTTGGTTATCAAGCTGGTCTAAAACCTTCACTTTCCCTTCTTCTATCCCACTATCTCTGAAAAACTTTAACTTAGCATAGCTCAGTCTTAGCACTGCCTCTGCACTTCTCCGCTATCCTCTGTCAGAAGATAGGCTTCTTACGGCACCTTGTTTGTACCACTAATGTCAGCTTCTCCAGACTCACTGGAATGTGATGTGTGGGTCAAGGTGAGTGTGCAGTGATACTGTTGTGCTGTTTCTGACATACATACCTCTTCATGGGATCTGTGAGTGCTGGTGGCATCTACTTTTAACCTTATTTGTTCTCTGACTTTCTGATCATATAGAAGTGCTTTCTCATGTACTTTGGGACCATGTGAACAGCTTTTTTGTCTTGAGAGTGAGGAGCCATTGCTATTCTCAGAATGGCTTGCCAGTGGGTAGTTTGCCACTCTTTCATGACCTACAAATGTTCCTAAAGAAGTTAGATTTTAAGAGCTCTTTCCACCTGGAACTCATGTCCCAGGACTTGGGTCGAGTGCTTCACCTGATCCACATTAGACTGTGAGAAACTGCTGCAGTACTCTATTCCAAACCATTGCAGTGTGATTTTTATTTTTCCTTTTTTTTTTTCTTTCTGTAACAGAAAGGCATTGATAGATGCAGTCTGAATGAACCAAAATTTCAGTATGGTTAGGTTGTTGCTCTCTTCACTCTTCCGCTCCTTTAGTTCTTTCTTATAACACCTGCTGGAGTGGAAGGACTGATAGGACTTGGTCTTTTGTGAAAACTTGTTAGCGTTTATGTCTTCTCATGTATTTTCACATGCCCCTCATTTCACTGATTTCTGAAGGAGTTATTGCAAATGTAGTCACATATCTGAGCAGTTTTTCAATGGGATTTGAAGCTTGTGCTTCAGATGTACATGAATCCTCCCTTTCAGCCCTTGGGTTCTTGTAGTCTTCTGTCCATAAGGATGCTTGTTCCTTAGACCTATTGTTTCAGAAGCCTTTCGTGGCCTATACCCATTATCAAGAATGGGACTTCTGTATGCTCTATTCACCTGCAAAGACCTTTATGCTGGAACTATTGTCTTAACTAGAAGGTTCTGGCTGCTAGTGCACAATCTGTACTTCATACCCTTTAACGACTAGGAGAGCTCTTTCCTTTTATCTTTACAGGTCCAGGCCTTTTCAGAAATCTCCCTGGTTGTCTCCACTACTGGGAGACTCTTATAATTTCCATGTAACACTACCCAAATGAATCTCCATTTGTATGCTGACATGGTATTTAAACAGCGATATTAAACTGACACTGGTCAGAAGTCATTCTACAAGAGTTCAGGTAACCTTAGTACTTCTCTGCAGTGTTTCTGTTCAGGATATTTGCCAGTTCTGATCAATACCTTCGCATAACATGATGCCTGAAGCATTGAGCGCTGCTGCAGCCTTCCATAATCATACTACAGTTACAGCTCAACAGAGCCTGTACTGAGTGGTTTTTGTCAGGATAATTGGAGCTGCCCACTTTAGAACATACGTGTGGATCATCTCTTAAAGAAAGGAAGGTAATATTCCAATAACAAGTGTTCTTTGAGACATGGTCTACCCTGTACATTCATATACCACCTTCTTTACCTTTCCTTAGGTTTGTCTTTGTACAACTAATTGCAAAAAAAAAAAAAAAAGTAGGGGCATTTTCTCCCCACTTTCTTGGCACACTCTGCACCAGGATTGGAAGGTTGAATGGAAGATCTCGACAGGTAGTGCAAAGGAGGGTCACTAGGTAGGATATGTTTAGAATATGGCAGTGTATCTTGAAGAATATTACTACTATTAAGTAACTTTTCTTTCTGGTATTCACAATTCTTCATGGTGAACAACTGTCCAGATTTTATGGTTAGAGGTAGAAGTTTGCTTTAAAATGTCATAAAAAGTTCTGGTTTTTGAATACCATTAAAACAGGTATGGTAATTACATATGTTTCTCATTTATACAGAGGAAATGGCTACATACCTACGTTATGTAAGAAGGCTAGATTTTTTTGAAAAGCCAGACTATGACTACTTAAGAAAGCTCTTCACAGACTTACTTGATCGGAAAGGCTATATGTTTGATTATGAATATGACTGGATGGGCAAACAATTGGTGAGTACAATTAAGCTATTAGTACTATACTGGGTTTTTTGCGTGATCAGTTTAAGCCAGTGTTAGTCGTAGGTTTCAGAATACACGTGCATCTCATGGCTGTTAAGAGTTGTGAACAGCTGCTATTGCAAACCTGTTTCCAGCTTGCAATGTTTCATATTGAGTCTCTTTCCAAACATGTACTCTTAATATGAAAGTAAATCTCTGTTCAATCCAAAATGACATTGTAGGAGTTCAGACTGTTTTTTGAGTTGAAGGGTTTTAAAACTTTACAGTTGGTTGTCATTATTGCATGTGTTTTCTTGCTTTGGGGACTTCCTTGCTCCCAGTATTTTTAAAATGAGAGCACAGTCACTTCTCTGCATCTGAGGTATACTTCAGATATTTATCAGTTCACTATGAAGAAACTGTCTATACTTTATATGCAGTTCTAATGAAATATGGTATATGTTTCCATCACAGTGCAACTATATTTACAGAAAATACTGTGTTTATATTCTTTAAAGAAAAGAATAAAAGGTGAATTTTGCAGCACCTCAAATTTTTCCTTGCTTCTTTTTAATAAGTAGGGAAGGGGTTGTGTGTGTAAGCTGGACAATTTCAGATTATACATTTTATCCTGAAGGTCCTTGTGTGGCTCTCTGAAAGAATCATAGTATTTTATTGCTAAATCTTTTTTCAGTGTTTAGCATTAAAAATTACTTTAAGCCTGTCTTCAGACTTTCAACAGAATGTCCTAACTGCTAACTGCAGAAAACAGCAGCCTAAAGTCTTTCAGAAAATTAATGCCTCAGAATACTCAGAATTGCTACTTCATGAAATTGTGTAAGTCTTGGTTTGACTCTTTTGGTTTTGTTATTATTAAATATCTAGTGAAGTTTTTGCTTTAATTTGGTAATTTTGGGTTATGAGAAACTGTCAGATTTAAAGATTAATCTCCATTACAAAGCAGTAACTTCTGGTAAGACTTAGAAATTTATTTTTTTTACCAGTTGCTACATATTGTTTGTATTTGTAGCCTACTCCAGTGGGTTCAATACATGCAGACCCTGCACTGTCTTCAAACAGAGAAGCTTATCAGCACAGAGATAAAATGCAACAATCCAAAAATCAGGTAAATCGCTCATGTAAGATTATCAGCATTACTTTGTCTTTTGTCTAATGATTTGTGCTATGTTGTTGCTTTTATTAGAACTCCAAAATAAAATTGACTGCAGGTTTTCTTTGTATTTTCTTTCATTTACGTAGAGCCTTGCTAAGGTACTTCTACATCTGTAGACTTCAACATGTCCTAAAAGGTTGCTTGTTTGATGCTATGATATAATGTAGCTTACATCAGTAGTGAATTTTCTCTCTGTGGATACTTTTTAAAATTTGTTTCAGTTCTCTGTTTTTAATCACTGTCTCTTCCTCATACACTGTATCATCTGTTGGGTTCGAACATGTATGTATAGCACTTCCACTTTTTTTAAACTGGGATAATGACCAAGGTGGTAAAAACATTAGGAATTTAGATCTGTGTCCATTTACCTAAGTTAAGTTACAGGTTGTGTGAGGGACTTTGTTTCTTACTAGGAATTTTGAGTTTTAGCTACTCGTCTATGAAAATGTATGTGTAGGCATATATAAGTATACAGATAATGTTGAAGTCTCTATAGGAATTGAGTATGTAGTGCTTCTGTGCTTTTAAAATATAATACGTAATAATTAATGCATGAATTGTTTATTTTTGGAATTTTTATTTCTTCTTTTGCATATATTCCTAATGCATTCAAATACTAGTCAACAGACCATAGGGCAGCTTGGGACTCACAGCAAGCCAATCCACATCATTTGAGGGCTCACCTAGCAGCTGACAGACATGGTGGCTCGGTACAGGTATTTTCTGCTTCTTTGCATGACTTAATCAGATATTCTGCATTATGTAATACTAGCTTCCCATAATGCATGACATAATTCCTGTTTTCATATTAAGCTTGCTTTTCAGTAATGTTCAGAATGGTTCCTATTGTTCCCTGCTTCACAATTGCTAAAATGAAATTAAAACAGGTGCAGAAAACTGTGGATCTTTTTGTATGTGGAATTTCTGCTACGTGTTTCTTAGAGAAAGCCTAAAACAATGGAACTATCTCTCTTTTTGAGAAAATCTAGACTTACATCAGTGCAACAGAAGTTTAGAGATACTATTTAGTTGTATTAGCAACTAAACCACTATTGACTGAATTCAGTGTTGTTCAAGTCACATTTTTTGTTCCCTAAGAAAACTTCAAATGGAAGTGTGAAGTAGTGATTTTTGCTTAAGCTTTATTACTTTTGTTCAAAAGTAATAGTTGTCAAAAACTATTTTGTCAAAAAACTATTTTGTCAAAACTTTTGTCAAAAAATAGTTGACTAGAAGAATGTTTCCTAGGGAGGTACTTCAAGCTTACGGGTGGAAAGCTGAGTAGAAACCACAAATTTTTTCTTTATTATTTATTTCATTTTCAAAGAGCTTTTTTTCCTGGTTTCCTCTTAATTTTACTTCTTGGTGTCTTGCTCTTTGAATGTATTCAGGGGCAAGTTGCTTGGGGTAATACATAAGGAAGTCTAAATCTAATATAGAAGAATTCAAAATGCTAGCTGCAAAGTCTATATGAGGTTTTGAGCATTCAGTCCAGAATAAAAATAATTTAGCTTTGTAAAGTGTTATCTGGGGAAATTTTTTTTTCTGCTGCATTTTTAATTCTGACAATCTAAGTTACATATATTTCTTCTGAAGTTCTGTTTTGAAAAAATTTGTCAATGCCTGAAGAATGAGAAGTCCAGGGTAAAAAACCAGTGCTGTAGTCTCACCAGTGTGATAATTCCGTATCTTCTTTAAATGCTTTGAAACTAAATTCAAACTTAACATTCTCTGGATTTTGCTGCTTTAGAAACTACCATCATGTGTCATGTAAGAAAAGCTAGTGGATGCTAATTATCACTATGCATCAAGAAAAGTTTAAAAATTGTTCTTTGCTTCCCATTAACAAATATTCTGCAAACTTTACCTGTATATTTAGCTTGAATAGTTGTCTCAACACCAGTTTAAAGGTAGTAATTTATATTTTGAGAACAGTATAGCAATGTGGAATCAAAATTGGACTTGAAATTGTATCTTTATTTTTTCTGTGGCAAAAGTGAGTCATTGCCCATCTCTGAGATTGGTTTTATGCTGATTTATCCATATTTCTGCAAGACAAGAAAATCTGGCAGATATTTGTATTTTAAAGTGACAATAGAATTTTTTTTAGGTCACTGTTATTACAGTCATCTGTAATGCTACTGCTGATGTCATCACTGGGATTCTTTTGTAGAAAATTATTAAAATGTGTTAGTGATTCTTCACTGTAACATATTAAGTTCAAGTGGACTGAATGTTGATATGTTGGTACATAGTTTTATGCTTTTAGTAATGAAGTTCATGTGGGAAACATTCAGGTTCTAAATGGTTTGTTCATTAATAGTAATCATTCTGGGGTTTGTATTAATTTAAGTTATCCCAGACTGTCTAGGCCTTTGTTAGAGATACACTAATATGCTTAATCATGTCTAATTTACTTTGTAACATCAGTTCATTGTTAAAGTTCAAAAACTACTAGGAAACTGAGTTGTAAAGGGAAGACCTTCAGAAATAGTTTACATCCCTTCTTCCACTTTTCTCTGTTTGGAATAAGATGAAAATGCTGCAGTGTGGCAATCCGTCTTTCTAGTTTGTGTAGCCTTTTTAATGAGAGCAACTTGTAGCTCCCAATAGTTCATTCAGCAACTTCCTGTGTCTTTATTTTTATAAGTTTGCCTCATATTTGCCATATATTTGCCTCAGTTTCTAAAAATGTCAGTTGTACAACACTGAATTGTTTCCTTCTCTGCATGAACTCCAAACTGCATATGCACTCATAAAGACTGTACTAATCTGTTTGTTAATTTTTTTCATAACTTGCTAACTGGTCTCCTTTGTCTTAGTATTTCTCTTCCTGTTTTCTCATTTGGAAATTCTTTAAAAGGAGGTTAGATTACAAGGTTGTGTTAAAGAGTTCCCAGTGGAGTGCCATGGGCCTTGAAAGGTGCTTAGGAACTGCTTGAAAGGTTAGATATTGGATGCAAGTAGTTTTGAGTTGCAAGACACCTCTCCTTCAAGAAGCCAAGATAGCAATGTGTTAGATGAAACAAATCAATGTCCCTAAACTGTTGTGAATTAAAAAGGTAGAGTGAATTTTTTTGATTCTTTTAACTGAAAGCTTTTTGCAGGTAAAATTTAGCATTCTGTAGTATCACTAATAAATTGCTCTAGGCATGCAGGCTGGCTATATTTTTTGAAGAGTGGAGAATTCAGTTACTGAGATTGCTAATGGAATGAAGGATTATTTTCTATCTCTCTTTTCAAATTTTTGCCATTCCTTATTGTGATTATAAGCATGAAAATAAGTAAATTCATTTTATGAGAGACTTTCTGAGTATTTTTTTTGAACACAGCAAGTAAAAGATTAGTTTATATGTTAATCCAAAACAAAGCATGGAACTAGCCTGAAGATTTACTGTTACCATTTGGGGAATAGGTATTCAGGCTTAACTTTGTCATATTACAACTGGCCCTTACCAAGCTTCTAATGGACCATAGATCTAAGAAACTAAATGTTCCACAATTAATATGTCTCATTATTAGGTAGTGGGTCTAGTATTGTAAGTTTGTTTACCTTATGGCAAAGAAGGTAGCAAGAAACAGCCAATGTGATGCATATGCTTCGTAATATATGTGCTCTTCAAATTAAACTTCCAAAGAACGGATTACATTTGAAGGAACTAAATTTAAACCAGGGTAATTCTGATCTGTTACCAAATTGCTTAAATTTGGTTTAGATTTTCAGTTTAGTGGTTAATCTCCCGCTTGTATGTGGGCAAGTAGTTTAAGTTAATCTTCAACACTGCAACACTTCTAATTTGAAACTTAGTTTAAAATAATAGTTTTAAGAAAACTAATTCTGTGACTATTAATGGAAAAATGTTCATGTGCTTTTTGTTAACAGAATTTTTAGGCACAAACCCAACTTTAATATCCACATTTTTTCACTACAGTTGTGTACAAAACTATTAAGAGATTATCTGTGCCTCCCATCTTTCATCAGGCTACTGAGGAAATCCAGTCCAACTCCAGTCATAAGTACAGAAATGAAATTAGAAATTCCTCCTTAAGCACTGTTAGTTTTGTGTATCGGTTTTTCTCTCTCCTTTCCACTATGATGAACCTTCCTTGTGTCTTATTTGTCGTACATCCTGCCTACAGAATTTGGTGTGTCACACCTTCAGTGTATAAGCTGTCTTCCCAGGTGACTCTCGTTCAATTTTGTTACATTCCCATATCTTTCTACTTGTATTTTGCTGATTCTTGAGATGATTGGCATGTAGTCTGAGAGAAAGGTCTAGTGGTTGATCTAACTTAGAATCATATAGAATCATAGAATGTTTTGTGTTGGAAGGGACCCCTAGAGGTCATCTAGTCCAAGCCCCCTGCAGTGAGCAGGGACACCGCTAACTAGATCAGGTTGCTCAGTCCAAGCTGGTCTTCAATGTTTCCAGGCGTGCGGCATCCACTACCTCCCTGGGCAACCCGTTCCAGTGTTTCACCACCCTCATTGTAAAGAATTTCTTCTTTATATCCAGTCTAAACCTACCCTGCTTCAGTTTAAAGCCATTACCCCTTGTCCTGTCACAGCTGGCCCTACTAAAAAGATTTTCCCCATCTTTCCTTTAGG
>NW_009259319.1:977167-983010 GCF_000687185.1 Egretta garzetta
TAGAGAGGAGCATAACAATAGTAGTAATAATAATGGTAAGAGAGTATACAGAATATATAAAACAAGTGATGCACAATGCAATTGCTCACCACCCGCTGACCGATGCCCAGCCTGTCCTGAGCCGCGATCACTCTGCCCGAGCTGCAATCACTTTGCCTGCGACCGACCAACTAACTGCCCCCCCGAGCATGACGTTCTATGGTATGGAATAGCTCTTTGGTCAGTTTGGGTTAGCTGTCCTGGCTGTGCTCCCTCCCAGCTTGTTATGCACCTGGCCGAGCAGGAAAAGCTCAAAAAGTCCTTGAGCAGTCTAAGCACTACTCAGCAACAACTAAAAACATAAGTGTGTTATCAACATTCTTCTAGTACTAAATCCAAAGCACAGCACTATGCTAGCTACTATGAAGAAAATTAACTCTATCCCAGCCAAAACCAGGACAGCCAGTCTCGCTCACCAGGGGGGGGTATGCTCTCCTTAACCATCCTCTTCTGGCTGACATACCTGTAGAAACCCTTCTTATTATTCTTTGCATCCCTTGCCAAGTTTAGCTTGAGCTGCGACTTGGCCTTCCTGACCCTATCCCTACACCACTGGGCAGCGTCCCTATACTCTTCCCAGGATGCCTGTCCCTGCTTCCACTGCCTGTGCAGTTCCCTCTTCCTCCTTAGTTTGACCAGCATCTCTTGTCTCAGCCATGCCGGTCTCTTCCCTTCTTTGCCCGATTTCTTACACCTGGGGATCGAGAGCTCTTGCGCTCTGTGGAACACATCTTTAAAGATCTGCTGGCTCTGTTCTGTTCCCCTGTCCCTGAGGACTGTTCCCAGGGAATCCTTCTGACTATCTCTTTGAAGAACTGGAAGTTTGCTTTCCTAAAATTTAGGGTCCTGTCTATACTCTTTGTTATTAACTTAAGCCCATATGCTCCAGAATCAGGAGTGTGTAAGTGTTAACATTGCTTCATTTACCCTTTATCAGCCTTTTACCAAATGCACTTTTTGCTCAGATTGAAAAATATTTTACTGATGTCAAAAGGAATTAACTTCTGGCATTGTAGGCTATTTTAGCAAGGTACAGAACTTTTGACTGTAAGATGAGACAGTTGTAGTCTTACTGATGTGGAACTGAGGCACTCCTGCCTATCTCTTGCACTCCTATAAATGTATCTTTTAGGGGTTTTTTTTAAAGGTAAATATTTTGCTCTGTTGCAGGTGTATTAGGTCTTGGTTCTTTATCTTACTGAGACTGTTCCTAGAGCTGTTTTCAGCAGTAGGAGACTAGAGTGAAACTCAGCGCATTTGTGATTCTGGAGAAGCATGACTGATGCTGGTTTTCAGACTTCCAGTACCCTTTGATTCTCTTATGCTTTCAGAGGTCACAAGTCTTTCCAGAAAGACTAACTTCACTTTCCTCCCATCTAAACTAAGCCATACAACAGGCAGTTATACCTGATTGGATTTGGTTGTGTATTTGGTGGATGTGTCTGGTGTGTGTAGATGGGACGGACTGAGGTCTCTTTCTCCTTGATTGATCTCTCTTTGATAGAAATTGACCAGAGGACAGTCTTCTGCTATCTGCTGTGAAGGTTTCTGCAAAGTTTGTGTCAAAGCTTCTTAGAGAAAACAGTCTTCTTAAATTAATAAAAAAACACATTAGGACAAATGCTGTCTTGAAAAGAAAGACTACTCCCACTAAAGGAAACCACTGTCAAGAAATACTATTCAATTTTAAAGTAAGTTTGAAGAATTTAAGGAAAAGAATCACCAAACAGATTGTTATAGCTTCTCTGCTTCCTCTTCTGTAAGCATACAAATGTGTTGGGAAAGCGTGAAGTAAGCTTTGTTCTTTGTTACCATATGGCAGTGCATTGAGCCAAGCAGAAGATTGTTACTGCTTCTTTAAAGCTGAAGTGAGCTTAGATGAGTATGACCTTAACTAACTGTAATCAAAAAAAGAAACCCATACAAACCTGTTGTAAACCAGGAGCTTTTTGTTTTTATGAGTTGCTCAAATCTTGCAGATGTTCTTTTAATAATTGCCAGAACAGGTTCCAAAGACATCAGAAGGGAGGTGTTGACAAATGCTGATGGGAACCATCCATGAATCTTGAATCAGAGTAGCAAACCTTTTTTTGTTGATCTACCTACCTCTCCAAAACAGACTTCCTAGTGGTGATAGAAGGGCAGACTATAGAAATGTGCTTAGATACAGTTTTGTTCCTGTCAAAATGTTTTCACTTTCTCTGAACTTTTTTATGTGTTAGAAGGGAAAGACATATTTTTTCAATCTATTGTTGAAAAATAATATTCATAACTAGATTATTAACGTAGGACGGATTTTCAGATACCTACTTTCATGTTTTCCGGATCGAATGAATAATGTGTATATGCTTGAGTTTGATCCCTTTTTCAGTCTGCTGTCCAAGAAGATAGAGGTGAATGATTGAACTGGCACTCCTGGAAGAGTAGTGTGAAGCAGAACGCCTGTGAAAGCTCTATAAGTGCTGGAATTGGGCAATGTGTTTGATATTTGCGTAGAAGTCATAAATGTCCTCATTTGCTTTTTGTAGAAAAAGAGGAGAAAATAGGAGTTCTTGCAAATACCTGTCCAAACTATCACTTGTTCTTTACAACAGTCAGGAATGCTAAGGTGTATAGGTTTGCTTCCCATCCAGAAATAGGCATATACCTGTCGTCTTGTTTCTTAATGTACCCTACCCTTACTTGAGCAGACTGAACACGAAGGCTTCTGTTTCTGATCAGCCATTGCTACTAAACCTTGAGCATGGGTCTGAGGGTCTCTTTAGGAAAGTTCACTTTAAGTCTAGATCATGGAGCAGAAATTCAGAACAGTTAGCACTGCAAGCAAGGTTGACTACAGTCGTAACTGGGTGGCATTGCTTTATATGGATTAGTGCAGGCTGTAGTTGTGATTAGTTATGTAGTTATGATTGGATCCAAAACTCAGTTGGTGGAATGATCCTGTCTTATTTAGCAAGTACATCCCATGCAAACACCATGTGTTTCCGCTCTGCTTATCATTCTTATAGCTGGATATTTCAGAAGAAGGAATGAAATGATCTGCACAGTAAGATACCTGGTGAGATGGTTGGGATCATACTATTTCCCCTTACCAATAAATATGGACAATGTTGACAACAAATACTAAGACACTTGTAAAAAAAATCTGCTAACCCAGAGTGTTTAGTGTAAGATACCTGGCCCACCATCTTATGCTTTAACAAAAGCACAATTCCTACCTATTTCTGTCACTGACTGTATACTGCTTCTGCCATCCCCAATGATAGGAAACTAAGCTTAAGCCTCCTGGCTGAAACTCCACCAAATTCCCTGTCATCACAGAAATCAAGTCCAACTTCACAGAATTCTTTCAGTTATATTGGCCAAAACATAAGTAATTAGATTCTTGCAATCTCAGACATCTTTCCTTTTGTTTTGTTATTGGGCTGCAGGTTTTTTTTCAGTGGTTCCTATTTTAATGAAACTCTAAAAAGAAGAAAACTCAGCCTGGTGTAGTCATATGGCATGGAAAATGGCTTAAGTTCAGCAGACTTCTAAGGCTCTGTACTGAGTTACAATATGAACCACAAAGCAAACCTCAACAGGCAAGGCTGTTAGCTCTGGTTATAAATAGAGGAGATATAATTGCTACATCAGGAGAAGAGCTTGGAAGGGTGAGGGGAATAGTAACATTATGGTGATGACTTTCCTTCCCACTGCTTTCTTCTTCTTTAATCTCTGACCTTCATGCAACAGCTGGTAAGAATCTTGGAACTATGAACTGCTCCACTTCCCTGTAGCTGATTATGTTTTACAGATGTTTTCTGTGGGTTTCTGTATTATTTGGCCAGAACAATATTTTTATGCCATGTTGCTTAGCTAAGCATTTGCTGCTTTGTAGCTTGTAGATCTCTTGATACTTTAATGGGTCAGTTAGTACTGTCAGCTGTCCTGACCAGATAAGCAACTTGTCTATATCCAGGTAACCATCTTCTTGGCTGTTTCTGTGAGATGAGTAAGGGAGAGGCCCATAGATTAGCTCCATTTGTCATGCAGGAAAGCTGACAGGAACTGAGCGAGAGGATATTGGGTTCCTTTTGGTTTAAAGTCAAAACAAACGTTCCCAGAGAACTAGAGCTCTCCCACTGGCTCAAGAATTTACCAAGGAATTTGAAAGTAAATTAATGGGAATGGAGATGAATCTAATTTTTTTTTTTTTTTTTTGATGGCAGTAAGTCTTCTCGTGATCTAAGAGTGAAAAACAAACACCACCTACACTCCTAGGTCTAGAGAATGTCTTAGTTTTCCCCTTTTTTGGTGAGTACTCTTTGAGATACAAAATAGGAAAACTCAGGAGCTTAAATAAGCTAAAGAAGTAGAGATAGGGTAAGACTGACTGAACTGCTATCAGGAAAAGGATTAGTGCCTTTTGTTAAGGCTCTGAAGAGACATGAGGGAGATCAACAAACCTGATCAACAGAATTGCTTTGCCTAGTCCACTCACTTTGAGTCTGTCATGTAGATGTCTGTTCCACTAGTAGATAGGAAAGAAAAAGGGCAGGAGCGCACAGCGGCAGGAGTGAAACCTGGAAAAGATGCTATTATTGGAATAATTATGGAATTAACAAAATTTACTGGTTTTTGAAGGTGTATTTTAACTTTATGAATTGACAAATGTATGTCTGGCACTAGCATAATTTCATGTATTTCTGGTGATTTCAGGTAGTAAGCTCAACAAATGGAGAACTGAACACGGATGACCCAACTGCAGGCCGTTCAAATGCACCCATCACGGCTCCTGCAGAAGTAGAAGTAACAGATGAAACTAAGTATGTCCATATTTTTATATTCTTTGGATCCTCTTGGGTGCTCAGCTACTCAAAATTTTTCTTGTATAGTTATTAAAAAAATATTGTCCAAACTGAATAGCCACTGGTGAGGGGCAAAACTATAGTGCTATGCTTAATTTTGGCTTTAAATATTGAAATAATAGACTTTCTAAAGCTTTGGCTTTTTAGGCTAAGCCCTCAATAACACATCTATCTATACTAGAGAATTGCATGCTTTTTTTTATATTTCAACTAATTTTGAAATACTTATTTTAAGTTAGTGTCTGACTACCAAACGTTATGTATGAAAGATGTAAAATTCTTCCTCTGTGTAGTATTCTGATTCTCTTTTTCCCTTACTCTCTTTCTGTTGTAGCTGCCAGAAAGTGTTGAACATGTGGTGAGTTTTACAGCATAGGCAGGCAGAAATAGCCCCAGGGGCTTTGTTCTTGTTATTTGGTTTAAAACTAATTTCAGACAACGTTAAAATAACAAATCCATTCGGAAATCACAAAATATGTTTTAAAATTGTGAAACAATTAACTATTTTTACAAACAGCCACCTTCAGGAGCTATTTTGCCTGCTTTAAATCTTGCTTGCTTTTAAGTTGTGTAGTCTGTGGTCTACTTTATTTAATCCTTTTTAGTGGGTAGTAGAATATTTTTTCTCATTTGCTGTCCTGTTTCATAGGGGAAAACCCTCTTTTCAGATGTTGTAACATTCAACAAGTATTTTACCATCTAGGAAGTAACTCACTTATATGAACAAGCAATAAACGCTAGCAAATGATTGAACTTTTTGCCCATTATCTCTGTAAACATAGTATTTAGCAAAGTATTAGTCTTTGACAACCTGCTAACTAATTACTAAAACATAGCTTCAGGGTTTCTTAAAGTTACAGTGTATCACAGAATCACAGAATCGCAAGGGTTGGAACGGACCTCGGGAGATCATCTAGTCCAACCCCCCTGCTAAAGCAGGCTCTCCTAGAGCAT
>NW_009259319.1:984374-995241 GCF_000687185.1 Egretta garzetta
GTAGCTCCGCCTTCTCTGTATCTTCTGTCACCAGGGCACCCATTTCATTCAGCAGCGGTCCCACATTACCCCTGATCTTACGTGTACTGCTGACATACTTGAAGAAGCCCTTCTTGTTATCCTTGATGTCCTTTGCCAGACTTCGTTCCAGGTGAACCTTGGCCTTTCTAGTTGCTTCCCTGCATGCTCTGGCAGCATTCCTGTATGCCTCCCAAGTGGCCTGACCCTCTTTCCACATTCCATGGAGCTTACCCTTTTCTTTGAGTTTCGCCAGAAGCTCCTTGTTCATCCATGCAGGCCTCTTGCCTCATTTACTTGATTTCCTACTCACAGGGATGCACTGATCCTGAGCACGGAGGAAGAGCTGTTTAAATAGCAGCCAGCTCTCTTGGACTCCCCTCCCTTCAAGAGCCTTAGCCCATGGAATTCTTCCAAGTAGGTCTCTGAAGAGGCCAAAGTTAGCTCTCCTGAAGTCCAGTGTGGCCGTCCTACTTGTTGTTCTGCTTCCACCTCTCAGAATCCGGAACTCCACCATCTCATGGTCACTGCAGCCAAGCCTGCCCCATACCTTCACATCCTCAACCAGTTCTTCTTTATTTGCCAGCACAAGGTCCAGTAGCACTCCACTTCTTGTTGGCTTCTCTGCCACCTGAGTCAAAAAGTTGTCATCGATGTTCTGCAGGAACTTCCTGGACTGTGTGCACCTTGCCGTGTGGTCCTTCCAGTTGATATCAGGATAGTTGAAGTCTCCCATGAGAACCAGGGCCTGCGATTGCGAGGCTACTTTTAGCTTTCTGTAGAAGGCCTCATCTACTTCCTCATCCTGGTTGGGTAGTCTGTAGTAAACACCCACCACAGTGTCCCCCATGCTGGCCTGCCCCTTAATTTTTACCCACAAGCTTTCAACTTGTTCTTCATCCACTCCTGGGTAGAGTTCTATATGTTCCAGTTGCTCTTTACATAAAGAGCGACTCCACTGCCTCGCCTCTTAGGCCTGTCTTTCCTGAAAAGTACATAGCCATCGATGGCAGTGTTCCAGTCATGCATGTTGTCCCACCATGTCTCTGTAATTGCGATGAGATTATGGCCCCGTGACCACATACAGAACTCTAGCTCTTCCTGCTGGTTCCCCATGCTGTGTACATTGGTGTAGAGGCATTTCAGCGAGGCAATTGAGCACCTAGGTTTATCTGGAGGGATGAAAGAGTAATGTAAGTGTAATGAAAGGGGAAAATATTACAGCCTGTTAGCATGGGATGGACAACTAATGTGTACATGTATATTTGAGTAGTAAAGTCAGACTTGCAAAATAGTACAGAAAAATATTCTTGATAGCTAAAGGAACAGATACGCTATCCTTTACCTTTTTGGCATAGCCTTTACTGTTGTTACAAAGTATCTAGTCTCAATATCCTGCTTTAGGTAATTTTACATTTTATCATGATAGTTACAAGCTTAATATCAAAAGGTATTGAGACGTTTAAACATCCATTTATAGATTTTACACTGCTGAAGAGTGTTAAGGAAATGCAAGTATGAGTATCTTTCAAGTCTGAAACAGACATTTTTGGTTTTGAGGAGACAACGTTTTATCAAAAGACTTGAGGTGGGTTTTTTTTGGAGAAGTAGCTTTCAGTGCTACTTCAGTTGTTACTGGAGTTTTAAAGCAGGGAGAAAACTAAACTGATCAGTGTTCTGCCCTGACACTTGTAAATCTTATATTCTACAGATGGGCTTCCAGTTATCACTGAGCAATTAGCCTTTCTTTCCTTAACTCTTTGCTAGCCATCAGAACAATTGCTTTTATGAAGCACATGTAATTTGGATAACCAAAAGGCCCTGCCATGGGGGGACGGAGAAGGACAAAAGGAAAAGATGATCTGTCCTTTTTGCATCCTGCATTCTTTTTGCCACTTTAAACACCTGTTAATAATCCTGCAGTAAAGTGCTGCCACATGCTGGATGACAAATATATAAAACCACAGCTACCTAAACACAAATAAGAAAACCGAAGGTGCTTTAGCATGTTGTGGCAAGGGACTGCTCAAGTAGTAGAGGGAAGGCTATTTAACAGAAAAAAGATATGATAATACTTTAAGAAGAACAAGAAGTGTTTGTAACCACAATACTGAGATTGCTACCTTACATAATGTCTCAAAGGTCACTTTAGATTGTACAGGAAAAGTAAATTGTTTCTCAAGTTTCATAAATTGCTGTTACACTGTCTGCTATAGAAATGTTTTACACCCAACAGAGAAAGAGGTTAGCAGTCACTAAATGCTTTCTTTAAAAAGAAAAAAATTCCTTTCCTAGAATTAGACATTTTCAAAGCATATCTATTCTTTTTGCATGCTTATTGAATAATACGGTAAATTTGTGGTTTAATACTCATTAATAATGCCCCATCTTTAAATATGGCTTCAAGAAATGTAATATATATATAAAAAAGTGATAATGACACCCTCTAGTGACATTAGTCTTAAGATCATGTCTGCATTTCTATTATAAATTACACTCTTCAAGAGATTATGCACTACGGAGCTCTAATTTCAGGGTTACATTTCTTCCATAAAATTTATTATCAGGCAATGTAGTCTGACCTGTCTTATTCCCATGTAAATGTGCGTGTATTTTAAAATGACACTTATTTGTCCTTGCACGGTTTGACAGGTCTAGCACTTCTAGGCTGATAAACACACATTTCACTTAGTTTCCAAGCCAGTCCTGTAGTTTACAATGCTCTATGGAATTTGCATTCCTTTAGTACTTTTTAGATATATTATATATTAATTGGGGATTTATTTTCCCACACGAAATAAGTCTTCAGCATTTAGTGAAATTCCCTGAAGTAGAATACAGTTGAATAGTTCTTATAATAAAAAAAAAAAACCTGTTTAGAAATCATACTCTTTGTAATAGTATTATGCAAACCCCAGAAGACCAAAAGATTAAAAAGTAGTGCTTTATGTTGGTTAAAGATAGAACTCTTGAATTCCCCATTGCATGATGCCCTTCTCTGGTTGACAGAGAAGTAGCAAACTAAATAGACTATGGAGAAGGAATGAAGCACAGTATGAGATTTGCAGCAGGGATGGGTTAAAATTTTCTGGGAAGACAGGCATGAAAACCTAAAGTGTACTTGAATTGCACAGAGGATCCAAGCATTCCTAAACTTTGAAGAAGTGTGATCTGTTGTTCCTTGAGACATACTCTATATAAGCAAAACATAGTTAAGCAGTGAAGAGTTAAAATTCTAGATTGTTTTTCTAGAACATAAATTGTCTGCCACATTTCCATCTTCCTACAGTTACTTATGTAACCCGTGTTCTGTATGTACTAAAATTCTGAATTGAGACAAAATGTTTCTGTAAGCTTTCTTTGAGGCCTTTTAAAGGTACAGAAAAGAAACAGGTACAAAAGTGATTTGCCATCGCAGTCCAGGGTAGGATTTCCTCATTTACAGGATCATAAGATAATTCACGTTGAAAGGGAGGGACCACTGTAAAATGCTTTGGTTTGATACGATGTTTGTTGTATATACTTATATAAAATACTTGGGAAAAGATTGAGGTGAAAGAAGGATTAAACTAAATCGGACTCCATACCTCTGCATATAAATGCAAAGCTTAAGTGATAATGGATGTTAGTGATTGCAGACAGATGCTAAGAAAAAGTGTTAGTAGTGATGGGGTAATTTCAGTTGCAGTTGGTGGCTACTAGCCTTCAAAAACAATTGTGTCTCTTTTAGACGTACTTTAAAGTTAATAAATACAGTATGATGTTTCTGCTAGCTGTAAAAATATCTTATCTATGTAGTTTCCCCTATTGAATTGTAATTTTAGGCTTCCTGTCCATCAATAACCAGTGTTTTTTTTCTACTGAAAGTTATGTAACTCTCAGAGCAGCTCTGGTCTGCCTCTGCCCACTGCTACTTTTTCAGTGACTGAGCGACAGGGTGCCCTTGGATATTTTGAGAAGGTAACTTCTGTCTCCCCTCGCTTCGGATGTTGTTCTCTCCCCTTGTAGAACCTTATTTTTAGACCCTTATTCTCCCTGGTTTCCAAATGCTTTCCCCGTTTCCTGTATTGCAAACTAAACCAAGCAGGATTCCTTTTGAATTGTAGTGACATAAAATGTTTGGTGAACTTAAGGACCTACTGATAGTTTATTGATGCAGTACACTTATATTTTCACTTCAGTTGTAATTCATAGTTTGAGAAAGAGTCTTGACTATATAGCACTGCAAGTGAGAATTCAGTAACCCAACTGCAGAACTCCAAGCTTTGTTAAGGTAGACAGCTTGCATGTTTACTTTTGGTTGCAAATTGTGAATACTTTACTAAGTGGAAGCTTTAATTTGAAAGGTGGTGGTGCTTAAAATAAGGCTAACACATGCAAATTAAAAGGTTTTCTTTGTGTATTTGTTACTTTCATCTTTATTTTCAAAAATACTTCTTGGATTTCTGTAGTTCTCTGTATTATCTATCTCTAACTCCCTCCAGTTCTTTTTCCTTTTGTAGTGTTCTTTTCAGTTACTTTCAGATTGTCTCCATTTGCTAAGTAAAATTTGCAGTATTTGTCAATTTCAGTTTCCTTCATGTAGCATGCACTAAAGCAGAAGAAACAATGTCAGTATACTTCAGTATACTTCAAGCTGTGATTTTTCACTGTACTAATATCATCACAGCACTGAATCAGAACATTAATTATATTGTTCGTGAACACTTAGGTCTAAAATATTTCGGGGAATAGCCTTGGGGAAGGTTTTTCCAAATTCTGATTGACAAAGGAAGCTCAAATTGTTTTCTTGTAGTAGCAACAGTAGTGTCTTCAGTGTACAGTTCAGGTGACAAAATCTTAACCTCAAGTTTATTTGGCATATTACCAGTTAATGTGAAAGAATACTTGAGTAATGGAACATTCCTTATTCTTACAAATATATTTTTAAGTAGCCTATAATGCCCATGCTTTTGATACCCTCACACAATACTCTAAACTTAATAGCTATTTTTATTATAGCTTTTTTTATTTTGATACCTTTTTCCAAAAATATGTCAAAAATATCTCTACAGAGTTTCTTTCACTAATAAATCAATCACCTGCAATAGAGCTTAGTGTGTTCCTTATGGTGCTGGCTATACCTGAACTACATAGTTCAAATGAAACAAATACAGTAAACAGAGTTTAGTTTTGTGCGGGTTTTTTTATATCATATGTAATTCATGTCACGCCTGCAGGTGCTGCTGTTTTTTCAAGCGGAGGAAAAGAAAAACCATGCAGCGCCACAAATGACTAGAACCAAGGATAACATGGGAAATTGCTTTTTTGTTCAACTACTGTCTTGTGACCTTAAAAAGAAAAAA
This sequence comes from Egretta garzetta, assembly GCF_000687185.1. NCBI lineage: Eukaryota > Metazoa > Chordata > Aves > Pelecaniformes > Ardeidae > Egretta > Egretta garzetta. The sequence goes on from NW_009259319.1 coordinate 989,738, forward strand.
AAAACCACCTCCGTAATGGCCACATGTTTTCCAAGGACTCCCTTGCAAACAATGTCATGCCTGTGTGCTTTGATTTGGTTCTCCTGCATCCATCTTTTGTTTCTTTAATTCATCTATTCTGAAAGCTTTAAGGTTTTGTCAAATATGAGTGCTTCTTTGACCATCAACAAATGGACCAATGAAATGGTACAAATGAACAGTATCTTCAGCAAAACTAAACTTGAAAAGTATTTCTCCTGTCATAGGAAGTACTAGCAGTGTCTTAGCTGAAGACAGATGTCATAAATGTATTATTTGAGTTCGTAAGAGCATATCAAAAGCAGTTTTCTTCAAGAATGCAGAAGACAAATACAGATGCACAACCATGTAGAAAAATAATAAAATCTTCAGATTTCTTCTCTTTCCTGAGACCTGCACTGTTTTGGTTTTTTTTTTTTTCCTTTTCTCCCAGTATTACTGGTGATGCTTGTAGTCAAGTTGTATCAGCATTAAATCCTGTGTGTGATACCATGGTACAGTCACTGTCTAGAGATACCGAGGAGGCTGATTTAATTGTTGACAGTTTTCTAAATGCTGGCGATACTAATGAACAGAAAGTATTTCCAGTAGCCTCAGGGTTTGAAAGTGTGCGTTTGTTACGCCTACAATGGAACTGCAGTACAGTAGAAAAGACAAGAATGTTTGTACAAAGAGTACAGAATTTAAGTTGTGCTTCCAGTAATGTTAGTAAGATTGAAATACCTTCAAAAAAAGATATAGAGAGTAATTTTAAAAGAAGAAATAAATGAATCTGGTTAAAGTGGAATAAGTATTAAAGCCTATATGTTCACTAAGGTAATTGATGATTGACAACATCTTTAACTTGAAAATATGGATGTGCCATGTAATGTTAGAGATCTAATGTTAGAGTAAATTATTTTAGTCCTTAATTGAGAAAACAAATGCAGTGGAAGTGAGTACTAGCCCATAGCACCTAAAATTTCCCGAGATTTTTTTTTTTCTTGGAAATTTCTTGTCTTTCAGTGTAATGTCACTACTATGGTAGGATGGCAAGGACGTGTCAGGTACTTCCCCACAGTCCAATGCAGTGCCTGCAACATGAACAAACCAGCAGCTCTGTAGAAAAGGCAGCCCATTTTATACTTTCTTCTTCAGAAAATACATGCTTATTTTAAAGCCATACTGACAGAGGTGTGCTTTTGTCATGTTTAGCTGTCAGATACTGAAGAAGGGAAGATGGAAGTGACTAGGCAGATTTGTTGACCAAAACTCAGATTATCTCCGGTTTTTATAATTCTTCTAGATCTAAATAGCATTTTTTCTATCCACACATGCCCTTTGGCATACTTATTTATTTTTAATCTGTTTTGTGGTAGCATTTAAACTGTATATTAAAATAAATGCACATCTTTGAATTCTTTATTACATTTACAAGGATTCTAATTGTATGTTGTAATTTATTTTTCTTTAACAGCCAAAAGTGTATTTTATTTGGATTATGTGCTCATATGTATACTTTGATCTTTGTCATTGTTGCTGTTTGTGATCTTAAGTTTTTGTTTTAAAAAACCTGAACTTGGCCTACAAAAATATACTGTATAACAGGTCATAAGTTTCCACTCCACCAGTTTGTGTTATCTCAAACTCATAAAGTTTGAGCCGAAAAGGTAGGAGATTACTTAACCATTCTCATATGAAAACAAATCCTTCTTTGTAGTACTTGACCAAATTTGTTGCTTGGTAAGATTTGTAAGTTCGTCTGGTATGTGTATTTCTCGCACACCTGAGTAGTTTTTTTCTCAGAGGTTTTTGACCTGTACAGTGTTTGTATGATCTGAACTCCATAGACATAACAAAAAAGTATGTATATTACGGACTGAAAATATTTGGATATATAAAAGGTGTTTATCTGCTGAAATGGCTAGTATCTAGACACTTGCTTTTCAGCATTATTTTTTTAACTGCTTGATTTTAATACTGAAGAAGGTTTTCTTCTAGCAAAGCAGTCAGTACTAATGCAGGTTCATTACATACGTTCATTCACATACGTTCAGGTTATGCCAATATGATTTGCATTTATATCCTTCTTTTTCATGTGTAAACAAATGAAGTCAGCATTGGCTGGATGTCTAAAAATGAAATACATGTTTAAATGTACGACAAAAAAAATAAAGATAGTTTTTTAAAACTTGCCTTTTTCCTCCTTTTCCTACAGTCTTGGATGAAATAGTGGAAGATGTTATTTTAATAACTGCTGAATAGTTTTAATTTTTTTGAATGGCAAGGAATTTGAAAGCATGTCACTCTAAATGCTACCTCAATGTATCAGTTATGTTTGCTTAGTTAACAGGTCATATTGTTATATGCTGTAATACACCTGATGATGATGATAATAATAGAGTGAAGAGATTTCAATACACGTGCTTGTAACTAGGAAGTCTACTCAGGGTCTCCATGGATTAAAGTCCATGCTGTCTGTGCCACCTAGAAAAAAAGCCATTACAGATACTGTGACATATGCAATAAATGTGCTTAATTTTGCCAGGTAGGTATCTAGAAAAGGAAGATTTATAGTTCTTCAGTCACAACCTCTTATTCAGTAGAGATGATTCTTCCTAGCTGTAGAGCACTTGATACGATATAAAAAAAGGGCATATTTACTTGAGAACACAGTTAATAGACAAAAGTGGTTCCTAGAGTTCTAGTTCAGAATCCTAGCACTCTGCTTCATAAGAAGATGTTTTCATTTGCTTGTGCTCTTACAGATCTACAGAACTATTGCAAGTAAAAGTTTTTTCAAGTTCATGTTTTCCTTTTATTCAAATTAAACTTCTCCTCAGAACTTCTTTGAGACTTGGAATTTTAACACCTGATCGTTACACCCCCATGTATTTTTCAGTAACTTTCTAGGAGCTTTTAGTAGCTTTTTTGAAGGATATTTCAAACATGAAAATTGCAGAATCACTGATGTCAGAATTAAGCCACTGTGCAGATTCATTGATTATTTTAACAAATTAAATAATATGAGAATGTCTTCCTCTGGGTTTTCAGGATGAGTGATACTAACTGAGGTAGTATAGTTTTAAGGATGGATATATTCAGTTTTCAGATGTTCAATTTTTATTTTTCTTGTAAGATAGACTGTTCCGTATCTTGTTAACCACATCTGTTTGAACCTTACTAGAAGTACAGCTTTACTGAATATTTGCAGGGCTTTCTGTGGTGACTCATACTGTAGTATGGGGTATTTAAGATATTTATGTCTTCACACAACTTGCTTCTGAAATATTATCCTGTTGTCATTAAAGGTTACTGAATCTAAAAGTATTGTTTAAAGAAAAAAACAAAACCAAAACAAAACCAACCCACAAACTTCATTGACTAGTTTGAGATTGCAAGTTATTTTTCATACGACACTTGATTTTCATGTGTACTGAAGAGCACTTGAGTGTTTATTTAGCTCTGAGTGTTTAGCTAACTCTTAGGTTTTGAAATGGACAACCAAACCTGGAACACCAAGAGGAGACTGCTTTGTAAAGTTTTGAGTGGTTAGGCTACGGTCATATTTGTGGCTTAATTTAATAGTGCTTAATTTTTAGAAAGATGTTTTTTTACACTGCAAATCTCTACTTCAGTGCTCTGAGCTTTTCTATTGCTTGGAACAAGGAAGTAATTGATACATGGCCTTTGGTGATAATCAGATACAATTTCATGAAAACTTAAAGCACTTGACGAATGGAACAACTGATAAGGAAGCAAGGATCCAGTGAGTTGTGATCATTGTATCTGACCACTTTTTATATTGAGCTGTAAACTACCTTTTGCTTCCTTCTGAAAAAGCTTGAGAATTTAAAAGTCAGTTGAGGATTTGTAAATCCTGGACTGAAGTCTAACTGATTTCTATTCCAGGCTTCGGAAAAGCACCTTAAGTTCATGGTATTGAACTGAAAATATTTCAGTGGTGAAAATACAGGTTTGTGTCTTTTTATTAGTGAACAGAGGGCTGAGCCTTCTAGGTCTTTGAAGAGTGTTCAAGAACATGGAATGTGAGTGCTGCAATGGATGGCTATAAACTCTTCAGAAGGGATAGGCAGGGAAGGAGCAGCAGTGAGGTAGCCCTTTATGTTAGGGAATGTTTTATGGGTATGACTCAGGGGAAAGGCCAACAAGGCAGCTATCATGGTGGGAGTCTGTTACAGACCACCCAACCAGGATGAAGAGCCAGATGAAATACTCTGTGAGCAGCTGGCAGAAGTCTCACAATTGCTAGCCCTTGTTATTGTGGGGGGCTTCAATTTATCAGATGTTTGCTGGAAGTGCAATACCGTGGAGAGGAAACAGCCTAGGAGGTTCTTGGAGCGTATGGAAAACAACTTCCTGACACAGCTGGTGAGTGAGCCAACAGGCCGCTGGACCTGTTGTTTGTGAACAGAGAAGGACTAGTGGGTGATGTGATGGTTGGAGGCTGTCTCAATATGGTATTCATGCAGTGGTGACAAGGGAGCTCCCACGAACACAAGCATGACTTCAACTTTGCAGGTCAGTGCGAGATGGCAGTCGGCAAAGAGGCTGGCCTGCCTTCTCAGGCTAGCTTTTCTTGTCGAGGACTTTCCTTTTCTTGTCTCAGTTGGGTCCACAGCACAAAGATTCAGTGCAGTGACATGTGCTGTGGTATCTTGCTTACAGCATTGCACTGAAGTGTAGCAGCCCTTGACATGCCAGAAGTGCTGCTGCTCTCTCCTGCAGAAGCCCAGGCCATGGCCATTGCTCAGGAAGGTGACTCTGCAGAGGTACAAGGCTGGACAGGGCCTTTCCCATGCTTGTGGACCAATCATTGAACTTTATGACATGGCGCTTAGGGATGTGGTTTAGTGGTAGACTTGGTGGTGTTAGGTTTACTGTTGGACTGTATAACTTCAAGGGTCTTTTCCAACCTAAATGATTCTATGGTTCTATAAATAGGATGAGCAGAGCAGGAGATGACTGCAAGGACTCGTGGTCATGACAGGTCTTTGGATGACATCTTGTGCTCACGTGGGCCCTGGGGAGGGAATGTGGCTTACAGGAGGAGTGCCCAATCCCTGCGCTGAAGGGGGTCTCCCGGGGTCCTAGAAGGGAAGGGCTCCCTCCAGGCTGAGCACAGGCAATGTTGCTCTCTGCTAATGAGCTGCCTGGCCACTTGTGGCACAGCAGGAGAAGCCCCTGGCCAGAGCCAGGCTGTGACCTGACTGTTGGCCCTGTCGTGGTGACACCGGGAGCCTGCTGCACAGGGTCACGGAGAAGGAGGCCATCAGGCTGTCCCAGCTGTGCCCAGTGCATGACCACTGTGGCAGGGACAGCTCCCAGCCCCTGGGCGCAGGGACCTCCTCGGGGCCAGCACCCCAAAGACCTTCCTTCTGTGTGGCCCTCCATTGTGACATGGTGGGTCTGCCACCCCCATGTCACAGGGCCACTACCTGGCAACGCAGCGTTGCCATGGCTGGGGCGGGCAAAACGGGCCATCC
>NW_009259319.1:998856-1017474 GCF_000687185.1 Egretta garzetta
TTGGCGGGTGCTGTACTCAAGGATTTGGCTTCTATGTCTTGATTCCCACATGTAAGAAATCGGGAGAGGGAGACAGGAGACCCAGCGTGGCTCAGGAATGACTTTTTGGTCAAACTAAAGTGTAAGAAGGAAATGCATAGGCAGTGGAACCAGACATGTGTATCCTGGGAAGAATATAGGAAGCCCTGGATGTGTAGGGATGGGATCAGGAAAGCTAAGGCACAGGTGAAGCTGAATTTGGCAAGGGATGCAAAGAAGAAGAAGGGCTTTTACATTGACCAGAGAAAGAAGATTAAAGAAAATGTACGGATGCCAAATCGGACATGAACCAGCAATGTGCGCCTGCAGCCCAGAAAGCCAACTGCATCCTGGGCCACATAAAAAGAAGGGTGGCTAGCAGGTCAAGAGAGGTGATTCTCCCCGTCTGCTCTGGTGAGACCCCACCTGCATCCAGCTCTGAGGCACCCAGCACAAGAAAGACATGGACCTAATAAGAGTGGATTGAGATGGGAGCCGCAGAAATGATCAGCGGGCTGGGACACCCCTGCTATGAAGAAAGCCTAGAAGTTGTTTTCCAGCCTGGAGAAGAGAAGGATCTGGGGAGACCTTATTGTGGCCTTGCGTTATACAAACTGGGCTTATAAGAAAGGTGGAGAGCGACTTCTCACCAGAGCTTCTAGCGACAGAACAAGGGACAACAGTTTTAAACAGAAGGAGGGTTGATTCAGATTGGCTATATGGAAGAAATTTGTTATGATGAAGGTAGTATGACACTGAACAGGTTGCCCAGAGAAGCTGTGGATGCCCTGTCCCTAGAGATGTTCAAAGTCAGGCTGGGCAGGGCTTTGAGCAACCTGATCTAGTGAAAGAGGTCCTCTCCTTTGGCAGAGGCTTTGGACCAGATGGTCTTTAAAGGTCCCTTCCAACTCAAACCGTTCTATGGGTCTACGAAAGTTGCATTTCAAACTTCTATTTCACAGCTGATGGTAGGTCAGGGTCTGTGCTGCTGGGATTCTTCCTTTCCAGTTTGCAATAGCATTTAGCTAGGTCTTCCAGAAAAAGAAATGGAAAATTCCAGTCTGAATCCTGGGCATTTATATTTATGATAAACGAATTTTAGATACTGTGTTTTCAGATACCTTTTGTTATTCTTTTAGGAGCTATTTATATATTTATTTGCTTGATGCTTTTGTCTTTTGTTCCTTTAGTTCACCTTTTAAGAGTATATGCTATAACTTTTGAAACAATAGTAATGTCTATTGAGAAAGACTATTTTGACATCAAAATGACAGGTGAGATTTCAGATTTTGTAAAAGCCATATTGTTTTACAAAGCAATTACCAACTGCTTTTTAGAAAAACAGCTGCCAATTTTGAGGAGTCTGTCAGTATGCCAGATAGTTCCTCTTAGCAGATGTATTAGCACAGGGTGACATTTGCTGTGCAGATGGGCAATGCAAAGCTTTTTCTTTACTGTTGTGGAGACTGGATCCATACCGTGTCTCATTTGACTACAAGGCACTCAGCCTGTGGGGTTTTTTGTCAGTGCTTACAAATCTGGTGTGTTACGGGGACAACACAGAGTAACTGATCTCAGTTGGTTCGTTTTGTGGAGAGGTGTAAGAACCAACAAGTTAGAACTTCCAATAACTGCAACAATTGATACCAAGTCTTGCTATGAATGTCTAGTTTGCTCAGGGGACCATTGTATATACAATGGTTTTTAAAAAAGTATTTCCAAGTAATATTAATACATTTTACTTGATAGCTATGGAGAATGAAACCAAATTCAATGGAGAAAAACAGTAGGCTGATCTGACTTGACTTAAAGTAATTCCAAGAAAATACCAAAAATGTGAATTCAACATTGATATTTTGACCTTTTTTTCACTCTTTTTGTCATAAGTTAAGAAATCTGCTATTAAAATGTGTGGTTATTTTACTTCAGTGTCACTGTGAATTCTTTATGCCTGCATTAAATAAAAAAAATGTGTGCAATAATGTCTGCTTTCTTTTGCTGTGACTCTGATTTGCCTCATTGATCAGCTTGGTCAGTCTCAGAGTTAGCAATTGCTTAGATAAGATTAATTTGATCAGCATGGAAGTGGCCCATTTGATCTTTGGCCTGTTAGAAAGCAGTAGTGAATAATTGATTGAACAATAAGTATGATGGACCTTTTCAGATTTTTTGTCCTCTTATTAGAGAAACTTGGATTAATGGTTTTATTCCAAAGATTGCTAGAGTGCTAGACTCTTTCTCCTAAGAGAGATATGCGCTGCTCACTTTTTATGAAGAATGTTATCTACAAAATTCATTAAACAAATTTAGACTACATGGCTTAGTCTGAAGACTGTTCCCCAGCCAAGATGGCATTCTGGAGAAGAGTTGAGCCTCTGTGAGAAAGCCAAATTCTTGAATTAGTACTTACCACATGTGCTCTGTACTGCATTACACATCCTTCATGCACTGCACAAAATTACAGTTGAAAGTAGATTCTTGACTTTAGCCTGACAAGTATGTTTAATGATGTATTGAGATAATTATAGTAAACTGATAGTTTAAAATTTTTATTCATTGTAAACATACAAAATTTATAGCAAAGTTTTACCTAATTAAGAAGTGCATCTTGTCTGCATGGCAGATGAATTGTTAGCCATAGTGTGTGTCAGTTCTGAGATCTGAATTATATTTCATAATTCCAGTACTTTAAAAAGTCATGGATTTATAATATGGACTGTAATACAAGACAATTAATGTCTCTCCTACATTGCTGTCATACTTCAGAGATGAATGCATGAAACACTTTTTGTCTGTGATCAAAGCCAGATTTTAAAATTCATATATATGTCTGTACACATAATACAAAGCTATTGGTCCTTCAAAGGCAAACCCCCTGCACTAAGCTTGAGTGTCATTGTTGTATAGAGCTTGTTGAATTAAGTATACTGTGTGTAAAGGAGTATGGGGGGAAAAACTAACAGGCAGGAGGTTAAAAACATACTGGCCTTTGAGATATTTAAAAGAAGAAAAAATACAATCCTTATATATGTAGTTTTTAAACCCAACATGTTTTCCAGTGTTCATTTGATCCAGAAAATTACGGCAATTCAATACCATATTTTTAGAACTAGTATTAAAGGCCAACCATTTTAGAGTGATTTCTATTGATAGGCAATTTTGATTTCTGGTGAAGTTAATTTTATTCAGGCTTCTGGCTGCAAAGATTTTCTTCCTGGTATGCCTATCATAAATGAACTTGGATGAGTTATTGTCACACTAAACAAGTATGATCTGGGCAACTGTAACAGCTGATGTGGCAGTTGTTCTAAGAGTCATGTGCAACTGCTGTATTGTTAATACAGAAAGCACATTGAAGGTACTTCACAATGATACTTGGTTTCGCGTTGCAATTGCTATCTAGCAGGTCATCCATGCAAATCATAGCATATAGAACTTAGTGGTCTGCATTCTTCCAGAGTGAAATAATTTTGGAGGGACATATTGTAGGGAAGAGTTATTACATTAAGGCCTGTGCTGGATTTGGTCCATGAGGCAGATTTAACCTTACCAAGAAGCACGTCAGTAGCAGCCAAACTGTTTTGTCGTGCGGCTGTTTGTCTAGTCCTGACTAGTGGCACACTGTAACCATTCTAGTAATAATGCTTCTCAGTATTGAAGTCTAAAATAACATAGAAAACAGTGAATAGCCATGTCTTCGATGTATGACATACAGTATTAGCATTGGGTTCCACAGTTAGTATGCTAGCAGGTTTTTAGATGCAACTTTTGAAGGACTTGGTAATAGAACTGGTGGCTCAAAACTTGATTATGGGCTGTGAGTACTATGCATTCAGCAGTTTGAGCTACATACCCTACGTTTTGACCTATTGTAATTACAGATTGTGCATGAGTGCAATAATGGTCAATGGAGTTCTGCAACTAGTTGCAATTTGTGTATCTCCTGTCAAAATAATAGTAATGACCCCACCGCCATCTCCATATAATGTCGGGTTTTGGACAATATACTACAGTGCATTAAATTGATATTGCTGGATTTGGTTGGATACAGCTGACGTGCTTTGGTTGGATTGCTGTTAGTGTTGAGCTTGTTTCCATCAAGTTCCGTATTTTCACGAATGTTACAATGTTTGCTTCAGCTGATCTCTGTCTTTGAATGAGTGTAACATCTTGACACTAAGCATTTGTATAACCACCCTCACCAGACGCTCACATTACCCTCTCTTTCCCAAGTGAACTGCGTAGCAGGTAGATTTCCAGCCTCTTGGCAGAGTTAAATCCCTGTGGGAAAGGAGGAATACAGAGGTAAGGATTGTTGTGAGACAGGAGCTGGGCTGTCTATCATCACTGGCATGGGGCTATTGAGGGAGAGGAGGAGCCCTGGACCAAAGCATTTTGTGCTACTTGTGCAGACACAAAACTAACACTACTGCTGAATTAGTTTTTCCGTGGCATTGTGTTTCTTGGATTTATTTTTTTCCCCCACAGAATTCCTGCTATGGATGCTAAAATACGTTGTTTCAGCTGTGCTGCTGTGCTGCTTGGAGTGGACATTTGAAAGTTCCTACTATATGTGCTTTGTAACTGAAATTTTTAGTTATTTCCAAATCAAATATGCTTTACTGTGAACTGTTACCAGGAATGGAATGAATGCTTCAGAAAATGCTCCATTGTGTAGCTAAAATGCATTGCTTAAAGAAACCTCACATATGCACACAAAAAACCCCAACCCAATTACTGGTCTTGTGTTCAGTACGTTAAACTGCTGTAAGTGTTGACACCCCATGAATGTTCAGTCAGAGTCTCGTGTAACTAGTCCACAAAAAAACCCTGTAAATTTATTTTTTAAGAACCATCTTATAAATATTTTTATGTTTTACAACTTGTTGAAATTACATGGTTTTAAATTGTACAATAGAGCATTTTATGTGAGCATGGAAGCATACTTACAAAGCACAAATAGTGGTATCTGCATATTTCTAAATACACTTATCTGCTTAGAGAAAAATCAGCTAATGCTTTTAACTAGAAAGATGCGCTCAAAATGTCAGTAGCTGCCTTTTCGTGATAGCAACATCTATTGTTCTGAGCCTTCCAATAACTTTGGAAGTCTAATGTACAAATGTGCAATGCAGAAATTAGCACAGTAGCTGTAGTTACTGTGTACTGATGACCAGCTAGGAACTCAGACACCAGTGTCCAGGTAAAACTAATTAGAAGTTGACAACATCTTTTGTCATGGAACTAGACCTGTGTAGTTATTCTTATTTATCTGGTTTAATAAGAACATGAAGCTTAACAGCTTGTAGATCTCTTTGGGTTCCTTTCTTTGCATGCATACTCCAGAAAGGTAAAATTATTTTGCCAATGGGATAAGAATGCACAAATAAAACTCACAGTCAGGCCTGAGCCTGTTTGGTTTGGTTTGGTTTGGTTTTTTTCAGCTGTATTGCTCAGTAAGTTTTGAATCTGTGTATTTGATGTTTTTATCCTGTAGGCAGGGCAGTGCTAATGACAAAAACTGGATGCCTGACTTAAAAGAGAGAAAAGGGAGTTGGGGGAAAAAAGCAATTTTGGCAAACACTTTATTATAGGTGATTATAACAAGGAATTTAAAATGTATGCCACAATTGAAAAGCATGAAAAATTACATTTCCTTTTATGTGAAGCTGGTATGACCTTCATTGTCTGAAATAGCAGGAAATATTATTTTTACAGTAACTATACTACACTTTCAGCCCAATGGTTGTTAAGCAGAAAGCTTAGCATGAATAAATATAGATAGAAATTGTCAGGTCACATTTCAGTGAGAGTTCATGTTAAGCAGTAATATAAATGTAAGAGCTTACAATGAAATGAAATTCATAATGTAAAGGTCAAACCTACCTATAAGAGTCTTTTAAGGAAAGCTGTTGGACTGAAAAGATTCCAATTTTGTTTTAATAGATGGTAACACAGTACAACAAAACTAGGGCATGTCTGCTGGATAAAATGTGATATAAATTAGGGCCCAATTCAGCAGAAGAACTGCATCTGCTTCCATTTGGATGATCTTACTATGCAACAAAACCTGTCTTTCTTTTTAAACATGAATGCTGCTCTTAGATCAAAATAAAGTAAAACAAAAGCATAGGTAAATAGCCAGCTGTTGCAATTTTTAACTTTAAAATACTCATGCACTGAACTTTATGGTTGCTGAAGTGTTTTAGCGATTTAAATTCAAACACTCCCTATTAGCATAAATAAATTGTTAGTTTATTGTCATCACTGATGCTGTGCTTGTTTGTACCTTACCTTCAGCAAGCACGCTAATGTAAGAGTAGTGTAGCGGTGAGCCATCATAACCTATGAAAGAAGGTGCAGAGCTAAAGGCACAAAATCAGTTTGCATGGGAACTCAGCGGATCAATTCTAGTCAGTGTTTCATGTGAAGATGCAAGGTTGTCTGACTCAACAGCTGTGAATCTTTTAATGAAGTATATTTAAAGATGGCTTATCAGAAACCACATGCAGTCTCAGCATAGATGGGTGGTTGCAAGGACATTTCTAATGAATTATTGTGACTTTTTTCAAATGTAGTTTTTCCAGATATGCTTTATTCAAATTACGAGTGAAAGCAGATAAGGTTTTGAAAGTTGCACTACAAGAACAGCCATGCTGCAGCAGACAATGTGTATTTAGCAGGGTAGTCTGTCACCATCAGTGATCACTATCAGATACCCAAGAACGAATATGAGAAAATGAAAGCTTAGAGTAATACTTGCCCCAGTAGTCACCTCTTTCAGCATTCCCCCATTCAGGAACTTTCTCAGTCACAAGCAGTATTTATCAGTTTAATAATCTCAGTGATTTTTCTGTTTGCATTAAGTTGCCTGATTTTTTTTACTGAACTCAAACTTCGACACATATCCAGAGCACCTTTAATGTCAACTTTCATGTTCTACACTGGGTTAACTGTCAGGTACCTCTTTTAGATGCTAGATGCTTGGAAAATAGAATCATAGAATAGAATCATAGAATCATTTAGGTTGGAAAGAACCTTTAATTAAGATCATCAAGTCCAACTGTTAACTTAACCCTGCCAAGTTCACCACTAAACCATGTCCCTAAGCACATCGTCTGCCCGTCTTTCAAATACGTCCAGGGATGGGGACTCAACCATTTCCCTGGGCAGCCCTTTCCAGTGCCTGACAACCCTTTCTTTGAAGAAATTTTTCCTAATGTCCAACCTAAACCTGCCCTGGCACAACTTCTGACCATTTCCCCTTGTCCTATCTCCTGTTACCAGGGAGAAGAGACCAACCTCCACCTCCCTACAGCCTCCTTTCAGGTAGTTGTAGAGGGCAATCAGGTCTCCCCTCAGCCTCCTCTTCTCCAGACTAAACAATCCCAGTTCCCTCAGCTGCTCCTCATAAGACTTGTGTTCCAGACCGCTCACCAGCTTTGTGGCTCTCCTCTGCATGTTTCAATGTCTTTCCTGCCGTGAGGGGCCCAAAACTGAACACAGTATTTGAGGTGTGTCTTATCCAAACCCTAGTTGTTCGGTGTTTTTTTTAAACTTCTGAAAATGTGTATTAGCCCTACTGTATGAAAGAAATGGTAATTCGGTGCAATAATTGTAGAATGGCTGGTACTCAGAATGTGAGGTCATAAAATACTACCACTTGACCAGGATAATTTTGTTCCCTGTATACTGTCCAGCTCTGCTTATCACAGGTCTGGTTCCTGCATAGTAACAGTGAAAGCTCTAGGGTGTACTAGTGTGCTGATGCTACTGGGATTTTAGAAACTTGCCTTAGACTGTCACTGAACAACTTCAGCAATGACTGGTCACAGTACTAGAGCCTGATTTCGCAGATCTCCTCTCCACTGCTGTGGCATGGCAGTGGTAAGGAAAATTCAGAAACAGCTGCAACATTAATTGAATTGGCAGGTTCTCACTGTAGTCTTGGTTGCACTGGCACATTAACTAGCCCTAATATATAGTGCTCCATCCCTTTTCATATTTATTTTTGTTCTAGGGTTTTTTGTTTGGTTTTTTTTGGTTGCTGTTGTCGATGGTGCATTGCAGTATTTCATGACATCAAGGAAAATAACCTGTACTTAATTTCTCATTTTTCACATCTACTTACACTAAGCAAACCAGTTAGATTTGTCCTCAACTGGTCACAATTTGGAAATTTCAATAAATAGTGAAGGTCTCAATTTCTGAGCAAATAATAAATGAGAAGATGTAGTCTGTTCAGTTGTCTTCTAATTATATACCTCTTTGTTTAAAAATACTTAAGGCAGAAATTAAAGATGTCAGTGTGACACCAGTTGTGATCTTGGAACACATGAAAGGAGCAATATTAATGCTGCAGCACATGTACCACATTTGAGGGGAATTTGGTTTTGTTTGTAACATTCATTCCCTATTTAGCCAGAGGCCTCCTAAATTGAACTTTTATTCTGGACTCTTTCTTTTTTTTCCAATGTGAATTCTTGGCTTAAGTCTTGAGAAAGCTTTTAAACATTTTTTTCCAAACCATCTGACAAGTATGTCCCCTAATTCCTTTCAAACAACAGTGTAAATTTACACTGTAGTTAAAGTACTGTTAACTACTATTATGCATATGTGCCTATAACTGATTCTAACTTTGTTTTTGTCCATTTTGTCTGTCTTCATGATGCTTTTTTCCCTTAGGCTCCCATATCTATTTCAATACTCATTTTAGCCTGTGTATTCATCGACACAAAGGCTTTTCTTTACTTGCAATGTGAAGTACCATGCTACAGCATTAATATTTGCAGAGGAAATACTGTCTTCTGACACTGTACGTACGTACAAACGCTCAGTTATAGTGGACAGAATACAAGTTTCTTGCCCGCTGCCTTAACATCATAACCTACAGTTTATGAACTCTTTACTGCAACATTAGGCACATGAAAGGAAAATTCTGGAATCACAATAACTGGCTTCAGTAAACCCAGTCTTCTATCATATCACCACTTGGCTACTTTAAATTTCTGGTTGTAAGACCCTAGAGAGCACCTAGTAATGCTCTAACTTCCTCAAGGTTGTATGGGCAGCTTGCTGCTTATAACTTTGACATTGACTATGTATGATCCTTCCATGGATAATGCTTGTAACAGGCTGGCTGGTGATGGGTAAAAGTTGCATGTGTTTGCAAAATAATTGGTTCAGATCACCCTTCCTTCAGGAGGAAGATACACATCATTGCAAGCTGTCCATGCAGAAATGATGTGGAGGGAAGAGTCACTGAGCTCACTTAGATAATCTGACAGTTTTCCAGGCAAACCAAGTAAACAAAACGGCTCTTTCCCCAAGTAAGTTGTTTAGTAGAAAACCAGCTGCTTTCTTTCCCATATCTCTATATTTCTCATTAGGCAAAATCTGTAAAAATGTTTTTAGACATGCTTCAGCCCCAAACACTTTATTTGAGTTTATTGTCTAAGGAAACCCTTATCACCTGTTTCAGACAAATTCAGTTTTTTGGGGGAAGGTAAACTGGACTTCAATATTTTGGGTATCCTGTTCTACCCAGCTCACAGGAATATTGTGAACAGCCTTGCCTGTAAATTTTTTTGAGATGGGCATGTGATGAACATTGTGGGTCCTTGTCTCTCTCTGACACCTGCAACTTGTTGAGTATATATAACACCTTAAATTATGTGCCCAATACAACTGCAAAGTGTTTGCCTTTATTTTTTTCTGGGTTGTGTGTGTGAGTGAGCTTATTTCAGAAAGTGACAAGAGACTCTTCGTTGGACAGGAGGATGAAATGTACTTACAGATGTTTTGAGTGACTTAAGAGCGTATGGACGTAGCTCGTGGTCCAAGGTACACTGAAGGAATCGATAACCTTTTCTGGTCTGTCTAGACAGTGAGGCGAAGCTTGTCTGGTTTAAATCATGGGGGTTTTGATGCTTTTTGTTACACCCCTGACTGTGGTTGAGTTTCAGGTGCCCAGCAGCACTGAGGGAGCTTGCTCAGCAGTATCTGCACGCTGGAAGAGCTGCTTGGCGTTGGAAACCACAGGACAACTTGGAGTTGAGCAAAAGCCTCTTGCATCCTTCCTCTTGCATGTGCGCTCGCTGGGAAGGAAGCGTGTGCGAGGATGTCTGGGCTGGAAAGTGGCGAGTGGTGCAACTGCTAGTTGTGACACTTGATGGCAGCATTGACTACGTGTTTGAATCGAGTTTTACCGTTCGAAGGCAAGACTGAGCTCCCGTTCAGCCTCGTTAAACACCAGTCGTGTAAAAGATTGATAGCAATGCAAATGTATTTATAACCACTAGAGATAGTCACCTTCCACCCCAATTAGCCTTTGAATTGATTTAGTGAGAAAAACATCTATTATGGAATAAAAGTCTTGGAGATTAGTGTTGCATTATTTCACTACATTTGAAATAGCTGTAGGTAAAAGGGCCGTACAGGCATCAATAAGCTTTAATATAATAAAGTGCTTTTAGGCTCCATCAGAAGCAAATTACAAGTCAAAGGTTTGTTTGCTGAGTAAAATATAACTACAAGTATGCTGGGATATGCTGGGCCTGTGTGGCATTTACAAAACCTAGCGTATAAAATTTTTCTTCTCATTCTTTTATTTCTAGAAGGGATTAGTTCATGAGAGGTTGCTTACAATAACATCATTGACTACAAAAATGTGCTGCTTTTTGCAAGCAAACAGAAATCAATTATGTTTTGAAGTTGTCTGCTTTTTTCTCTATTTTCCCTTCTTCCCAAACGCAGTTTGCTGAAAAAGAGCCCTGGAGTGAGAGGGGTGGTAATGGCTCTTACCATGGAGTGCGAGTCCTAGGTACATCCTGATGACTGAGTAGTACTGCTAGGAAAGGATCCAGGAAAGAATAGAGTTCTTTATTTGACATGGAGCAAAAAGAAATTATTATATAGTTTCTAATTTAAAGACCCAGTTTAGGTCACATTGAGTTTCCATTACAGGTGAGAAATGCTATTTCTTTGAAATGCAGTATTTCCTTAATATTTTATAACATTGCACTGGTTTTGCTGCTTTGCAGCTATGTTGTAAATTAGCTATCTTGCTAAGGAGTACAATGTGAACAGCTTTTGAAAACAGAACTGGAGCTGTAGCTGGATGCTTCCTGATTGAGATTCTGCCCCCTTTCCCCCTTTTCTAGTGTAAAAACTGTGCAACTCTTTGCTTTCTATTTATGTATTCATTTGTGTTTATATAAAGGATGAAGCTTAATGAAGTCTATGCAGTCACAGCAGGATAAACCACTGTGAGATCAGATGTGGCCCTGTGCTGTGTGAGAGCAAGACCTTTGAGCTGTGAGTGTTCTTATACTCTTCATTGTTCCTCAATCCATCTTTATTTAGTACATAGCTTATATTTTTAACTCCATTTAACCATAAAAGATAATTTCAAAATATGCTTCTATCCATTTTAGTTTTAGGGAAAAATTATAAGTTATTGTGACTTTTATGACAAAGAAAAATATCTTACACAATTCAGCATGCTGGTTTTGAGGGCTGAAACCACAAAGATCACCTTCCACTCCCCACAGCAGCTATTGTGACTGTTTCAAAGCCTAGCCTGAAATTTACCTGAATTCATAAAGAACACCTGTTTCCAGATGGCAAAATATTTTTATTGATGCCAAACAAAAACACTGTCTTTGGTATGAAGTTGTAATTTTACGTTAGATATTTATATTTGTAGGTTGCTTTCCAACATCTAATCAATGAGTATGGGAACAAAGAAAAATGGTAAAATAAGAAAGAAACAACATAGCAATGTTTGCCAAGCATTTCTTTGAAAGCACAACAGGGTTGAAAGGTTTGCTAAATGTAGATTGCCCTATAAAAATTGGGAAAAAAAAAGTAAGTTTCTTTTGTAACCCTGTTTTGGATATCTGCAGTGCATTGCAGCACTGATACCAGATAATACAATGATATCCCACTTAGTCATTGTGAAGCATGCTTCACAATCAATCAAAAATCAGCTGGAAGCAAAATCTCCTGAAGGCAGCCTAGATCTGATGGGATTTGTCTTTATGCGTGTGTACATAAGTGTGAGATACGCAAGCTTTATACATAAATGGCATGCATGCAAACTACACTGGGATTTAAAACACATATTGTACATTCTGCAAAATGTTTGCTTCTGCATATCTCCAATTCCAAAGAAATAACCAGTTCGATAAAAATAGTATCCAGGGAGCTAAAATTAGTATTGATTTTTAATTTACACAGAAGTTATTACAAATATATATCAGTGTCAATTAAAGCAGTTTCATTGCTTACAACATATAGGAAATCAAATTCCATAATTACATTTGCCATGTGGATGGTAGCACTACTTCCAAGGTTCAAAGGTCACTGACAATTAGCATAAGATTTAAAATTCAATTACACTAAATATTGTTCACTTTCACTGCTTGAAAATTTGACAGGAGAATATGAATGTTAAATATAAATAATATATTCTGGCAAAACCCCTTTTTCCCTAAGGTCTGCATTTTTAGCTGTTTAATTTTTTATTCAGTTCATAGAAAATGGTCTTTGTCGTGCCTAGGTAACCAGATAGAGCTTATTTACCATATAGACAAGGCTTTATGTAATGTTTGTAGTAGCCTGGGAACACAAAAGTGCAGATAAGGTTAAAAAAAAGGCAAAGATAATAATCTGACACTGGTTAAACATTTCACAGGATAGCAATAAAAAAAGTCAGTTCAATCTATAACTGTAGGGTTGTATTTATATTAGTTATATTTTGTTTATCCTTCTCAAACTGTATTGTATTTTTAGTGATTAAAATATGTGTGTGTTCTAAGTCTAACATATGCTTTTCCAAGGAAGGAAATATTAAATCGTGGAAGGCCTTTCTGCAAGAACATAATCTTAAAGCCGATTTTCTGATAGTGGAGAGTAGATTCAAAGGAGACACTATTTCATTTTTTTTCTGTAGATACAGTTTGAATGGTTATAGAATGGTTTCCCCAGCAATCTAATTATATGAAGGCAGGAGCATATCACTGTGGAGCATACCCTGATTGAGTTTTGTCTTGTGCCTTGATTGGCAGTCTCAGATGCGCTAAGAAGACCTGCACAGCCAGCTGAATATGGGATCTATGCCCTTTATATAGCTGTGGAAAAGAAGCAGAATAGACTTGGGCCTGTTGTTGGAGGGCATTGCTCATGCTTCTTTAAATGAGGGCAAGTTGAGAGAGTCAGATGTTCTCAGAGTTGTGATGGCTCAGTCTCCCGTTGTCTGTGAAACTGTTGCTTGATGCTAGTGTCTTCTTTATTTGTTGTCTGGTTTCTGAGAGATTGGAAGATGTTATAGTCCGTGGTGTGCCCCACATGTTGGTGAAACTTATTTATGTCTAGTGAAAACTTATTTATGTCTGGTGTCAGGGGGGTTGTGGAGTCTCCTTGAAATATTCAGAATATTCAACCCCCGCCAGGACGATGTCCTGTGCAACCTGCTCTAGGTGAACCTGCTTTAGCAGAGGGGTCGGACCGGATGATCTCCAGAGGTCCCTTCCAACCCTTGCCATTCTGTGATTCTGTGAAAACAGGGATATGGCTGGTTGTCGGTTGGCTTAAGATCAGCCTGACTAACAAGGCAGTTTTCACAAGATGGAAATCTACAGCAGTTCACTTGAGTGAACATGTTTTCAGACTGTACATGAGGACCACAAAAAGTATCTTCCATGTCCAAACCTTTGAGAGAGGGAGAAGTCGCCATACGTGAAAACCATGAATTCCTCAAAAAGTTTTCCCACTCTTAAAAGATGAGAATAGTATGATAGATGTGCAATATTTTACATATGGTAGATGTTAGAACATCTTGGTTTAAACTTAAAAATGCATAGGAATTTTCCATGTTACAGAAGTAATTAAGCAAGCCTTGAACAAAGGAAACAATGCAACATACCATTGTCTGGGTTAGCGTTCTACAGATTTCTATTAGTGCATTCTGTAGGGACAAATCTACACCTTGCAGACAGGGTTAGAGTGCAAGAAGGGTCTGTGTGAAGAATGCTTGTGACAGGAAGAGAACACAGATCAAAGAATATCATGTGTTTAGTCCATGTTAATGTATTAATAAGAAACAAAACTATTTTGCAACTTTTGTTTAAAAGTAAAATGTGCATTTTTTAGGGAGTAAGGTGTTTTTCTATTTCCTATATAGTAAAGAACTATTTGTAGAAAGCGTTCAAGTTCAAGTGCCAGCAGTGAACTAATGATTATAGTATCCTAAATGGCAACTGTATTGTTTAACTCTTTGTGCATCAGAGTATGTCTTTTAATTGGCTGTTTGAAATTACTGTGAATTATTTCTGGAAAAAAACTTGTGTTAAACTTACTGGAGACATGCTTTCTACAGGGAAAGTAAATGAGTTTGAAGCAAAGGTGAAGCAAATTCTCAAGAAACACCATAAAGCTGCAGACTGATGGTATTATATATGAAGACCAGTTTGAGGTAACTTCAGGACTGTAGTCCAAAAATGGCAGGTTTGCTAGAAAATCAAAGGCTATGTTGACTCTAGATGATGGTTCTAAAGTTACAAAAATAGCATTGTAAACTCATATGTATACTGATTGCTAGACAGTGCATCGGTTGTCACGGCACATAAGGTGGCACAATACGAATGACTTGAAATGAATTGCTAAAGCACGAGACGTTCAATGTTGGGTCAAGTGAGTGTGCACCCTATAGCTGTGTGAGAAAAACAGTTTCAAAAAACAATAATGCTTTCAAAGTTGTACAGTAGTCTCTTTATAAAAGCAAAGATCATTGAAGATTTTTCTATTTCTTTTCTGCTAGACAGAGGATGTAGGAAAAAATAGATGTTGAGTCTCCAGCCTCAGAGGGAGAATAGGGTTACAGGTGATCAAACCTCATCAGGAGAATGGACTTGAGAAAAGCAGTACAGAGGCGCTTTAAAGATCTGTAAAACAAAGAAGGTTGAATCAGGGACTGGCTTTTTTTTGTGATGATCATTACTGTATACTTTTTTAGCAGAGAAAGAAGTAAAGTTATTTTTTTCCTTAAAGCTTTGACTGACATGTAATATCCTTAGAATATTCTGGTTTAGATGGTATTGGTTAATTGGTGTCCTCTGTGGCGTGTCTCTTGAGAAACATGCAATTCTCTCTTGCTGTCTCTCCTCTTTCTTTTAGCATCTATTACTTTTTTTATTTTATTATGCTAAAAGCCTTTTACTATAAGCTCTGTCACCAACTTTTCTTCAATGACCAGAGACAGTAGCTAGTCTGAAACGGGGAGGCTGTCTTAAAGCCACATGAACACCTAATTTTTCTCATCCAAAAATGTTGAGATATACCTCTAAGCGAGAGCAGTGAATGTTTATCCTGTGCAGACCATGCTAGGAAAGTTGATGAAATTTGTGATTATAGTTGGACTTCACAAGACCAAAAATAGCATATAGCATTTTTGCAAATTTCCATTTTTATAGCAAAAATAGCGTATATCTTCTTGGTTTTCATCAGGGGAAAGTTTTTTAGGACAAAAGAAGAATAAAACTGTATTTAACTACAGGTTTGATTTTACTAACTGCCACTGATAAGAGTGGTTTGAATTTCTAGAAATAGTTTCACTGTTTGCACTGAAACAGCATGGAGGAATAATACTGAGGATTTAAGACCTCCCATTGTAGCCATATTTCTTTTTGAAGAGAACTGGGAAAAGTTAGTCTGCCTCTAATGCACGATTTAAAGTAAATAAATTCAATCCCTGTAATATTTATTACATTTTATTTTAAGAAATGTAGAGATTCTTTAGGTATTTGCTTTTTTGTAGCTTTATTGTTTTACGACTGAAGCTGAAGAAAACACTTGTTTTGTAGGAAACTTTCTAAAATATGAGAATTAAAGAATAGTAAAAAAAAAGTGGCAGAAAGATGATGGTTTTTTTTTGTTTTTTGGTTTTTTGTTTTTTTGTTGTTTTTTTTTTCTTCCCAATGCGGTCAGGATAGGGCTGTAGTGCATTCCAAAGATCTCCTAGCCAACTCCTCATTTTGAACTTTTTCAGTTTCTGTGACTCCTTACTGTACAAGTTCAAAACGCCTGATGAATGGCTTGCCACCTTTCAAAGATCTCTTAGAAATAGCTACTGTAAAAAGGTGAAAAAACTGAATACAACCATTCTACTTTGTGTTTTCCAGTCTGGTTTAGGTTAAGAACAGTTACTATCTGATGTACTTCAGTGTCATTAATGATTTGAAACTGGTTTATAATTGACAGGGACTCACATGACTGTCACATGAGTTGGCATTCTCAGAAGACACAATATTTAAGATCATTATAGTGATTAAACAACGT
Organism: Egretta garzetta; assembly: GCF_000687185.1. Classification (NCBI taxonomy): domain Eukaryota; kingdom Metazoa; phylum Chordata; class Aves; order Pelecaniformes; family Ardeidae; genus Egretta; species Egretta garzetta. The sequence continues at coordinate 1,015,213 of NW_009259319.1, forward strand.
TTAAAATAAATGATGAGGATTTAGAGGATAAATTAGATCTCAGTCTGAACAGGAGGATGATGCTCCCCAACCTTAAATATTTTGAGAATAATATTACCCAGATGCAGGAGGCTTTGCCATCAAATTCCTGTATCAGCACTATTTCTGATTACTTTTATGTCCTATGGATAAGAGAAGTACTTCTGGAGTAAGAAGAATTCCAGTTCTAACTCATTTAATAGTAGAATTTCCATGGACTTAGGTCAAACAAGGATAGCTGATCCCCAGTTGTACATATTCTGGCTTCTAGCCCTTGTGTTTTGATTTTTCATATGCTTTTGGTCATGAATAATCTGAAACATATCAGATGTTGGTATAAAATAGATACCGGGAGACGCATCTGTTCACCTCTATAGACATAAGAGACGACCTTGGGAGTTACAGCTTCTTTGTATTGCTCAAGGTCACAGATAAACATTCTGGAATATAAATAGAGGACAATATGGCAATTGCATGATGTTGCATGATTAGGTAGCCATGCAGATAAATATAAGCACTACCTTTTCCGAGTATTATCTGCTGTTACAAGCATCGCCATCCCCATTTTATCGATAGGAAACCAAAGCTGTGAGAGATTAAATCTCTCTGTAATTCTCTGATGTAGGCAACACTTTGAGTATACGCTGCTTGAATCTAAAGCTTCAGCCAGCAGTTCTGCCTTCACTTAGGTTACAGGGTAAATTGTGGTTTAGTGGCACCCTATCACACATTAACAGTTACAACGGCATGTTGCAAATACAGTGTAAAAATGCTTCTTTGGAAGAAACAGCCTAGTTGTTTGGGTTTGTTTGTTTTTTTTTTTTTTACGTAACTCTTATGAGAACCATGCTACTTTGGATCACTGATTAGTTTATTAATTAATTAACAAGAGTGTCATTCTCATTATTCCTGGCTGCTTACAAGCTGGCTAGCCATTGCCATCTTTATAGCTGAATAAAGCATAGTTAGCAATGAGTTAATTTTTTTTTAGTTTTGTTTTGTTTTTAACTGGCTCTTCCAATTTGTGGAAATGCAGAATTTGTTTCCATGGTAACCTTTAGGCTTCAAGGCTTGTGGGGGAAAAGGCTGGTAAGTGTATGATTTAGATTATAGTTGCTGAGTTTTATTGTGTTTAAAATGTGGTTAAGTTGGAGCAATTTAGAACAGTGAGACTTGGAAGGTCTGCCTGAAATATTTTGCTAATGTCTTTGCTATTCTGAGCTACAAATAATTCCAGTGGAAATTTGACTCAGATCAGGTATTATTTTTTTTTTTTTTTATGAAGTCAGCATATGCAGTACTTGCGTTTGTGGACTTAAATGGTTTTTGCATGCTGCTATTTCATCAGAAACATTTTATTTGGGGAAAAACTGAACTTTTAATGGGTAAATATTGAACTTGAAGGCCTAATTAAATTCCTTGTATTTGTTGTTGGTACATTTATATATAAGGTATTTATTCTTTATTACAAATTCAGTTGCCAAAATTACCAGAAAAAAACCCAATATTCTTATACCATTTCACATCAAGGTGAAAGTAGTCAAAAGAAAGCTCTTGAAAGCTGAAAATTGTTCTACTGCTTTGGCCTAAAATTTTGTGATACCAGTATTATCAAATCCAAATGTGAACATATTTTTGGTTCAGCTTCAAACCATTGTCTGTAGCTAATGTGAGTATGGTTACTATGTTCTTAAAGTTGATTTCCTTTTCTTCTAGGCATTGTTAATATAAAAAACCAGTAGTGGTCTTCAAGGCTTTACTTCATCCTACGAAACATCTTGCATCTCTAATCTTTTCATGAAAAAAAAAAAAAGAGCATTTCTGAGAGCTGACAGGGTCTAGGGTCCAAAAAGTTAAGGAACCCATGGTATGTGTGGAGTATTGTAATGTCCTTAAAGATAAGAATTTATTTCATAGAATCATAAAATGTTTTGGGTTGGAAGGGACCCCTAGAGGTCATCTAGTCCAAACCCCCTGCAGTGAGCAGGGACACTGCTAACTAGATCAGGTTGCTCAGAGCCCTGTCCAACCTGGTCTTCAATGTGTCCAGGGATGGGGCCTCCACTACCCCTCTGGGCAACCTGTTCCAGAGTTTCATCACCCTCATTGTAAAGAATTTCTTCTTTATATCCAGTCTAAACATACCCTGCTTCAGTTTAAAGCCATGACCCCTTGTCCTGTCACAGCTGGCCCTACTAGAAAGATTTTGCCCAATCTTTCGTATATGCTCCCTTTAAGTACTGA
>NW_009259319.1:1017932-1018509 GCF_000687185.1 Egretta garzetta
ACAGACCCCTGAGGGACACCACTCGTCACCGGTCTCCATCCAGACATCGAGCCATTGACCACTACCCTCTGGACACGACCATCCAGCCAGTTCCTTATCCACCAAACAGTCCACCCATCAAATCCATAGGTCTCCAATTTAGAGAGAAGGATGTTGTGGGGGTCTGTGTCAAAGGCTTTGCAGAAGTCCAGATAGATGACGTCCATTGGTTTTCCCTTGTCCACTGTTGTTGTCACACCATCCTAGGTTCATCAGTCAGGCCTCCCCTTGTTGAAGCCATGCTGGCTATCTCGAATTACCTCCCTGGCCTCCATGTGCCTTAGCATAGCTTCTAGGAGGATCTGTTCCATGATCTTCCCAGGCACAGAGGTGAGGCTGACAGGTCGGTAGTCCCCAGGGTCTTCCTTTCTACCCTTTTTGAAAAGGGGCACAATGTTTCCCTTTTTCCAGTCACTGGGGACCTCACCTGACCGCCATGACTTTTCAAATATCGTGGAGAGTGGCTTGGCAACTACATTGGCCAATTCCCTCAGGACTCTGGGATGCATCTCATCAGGGCCCATGGACTTATGTGCGT
>NW_009259319.1:1019091-1039293 GCF_000687185.1 Egretta garzetta
TCACATCCTTAAAGATCTGCCAGCTCTGTTCTGTTCCCCTGTCCCTGAGGACCGTTTCCCAGGGAGTCCTTCTGACTATCTCCTTGAGGAGCTGGAAGCTTGCTTTTCTAAAATTCAGGGTCCTGACTATACTTTGTTCTTTCCATTTCCCTCAGGAGCACGAGCTCTATGAGTGCATGATCACTGCAGCCCAGGCTGCCTCCAATATTGACATCTCCGACGAGCTCGCTTGCATTGGTGACCACCAGGTCCAGTATTGCATCCCCTTGGGTAGGGGTGTCTATTACCTGGCTTAAGAATTTGTCCTCAATGCATTCGAGAAACCTGCTGGATTGCCTACAGCTTGCCGTGTTGGTTTGCCAGCAAATGTTGGGCTGGTTGAAGTCCCCCAGTAGGACAAGAGCCTGTGAGCACAAAGCCTCCCAGAGTTGGAGGAAGAAGACTTTGTCAGTTGGCTCCTCTTGATCTGGCGGCCTGTAGTAGACACCAACCACCAGCTTCCCTTTGTTGCCTCTCTCTCTGATTCTTACCCATAAGCTTTCGACCTGCTCATGGCTATTCTTCAGGGACAGCTCTTCACACTGTAATGATTTCTTGATGTGAAGGGCAACGCCTCCACCCCTCCTTCCTCGCCTGTCCCTTCTGAACATCCTGTAGCCATCAATAGCTACATTCCACTCGTGGGATTCATCCCACCAAGTTTCCGTAATGGCAATCAGGTCGTAGCTTTCTAGCAGCACGATAGCTTCCAACTCCTCTTGTTTGTTTCCCATGCTGGGTGCGTTTGTATAGAGGCATTTCATCTGAGCTGTTGGCCATGCTACCTTCATAGTGGAACACCCCTTGCTTCCTTTGAGGTGTTTCACGGGCTTTTCCTTGTTGGCTCCTACTACCTCAGGAGCCTCCAGCTCACCTCTGCAAGACTTTGACTGTGCTGCAGTGTCCCTGGCACGCCACTGGGCAACAGGTTGAGGGCTCATACTGGCCCCCCATCCCTCTAACCATTGCGTGTCATCCCTGCTACCTTCATAGTGGAACACCCCTTGCTTCCTTTGAGGTGTTTCACGGGCTTTTCCTTGTTGGCTCCTACTACCTCAGGAGCCTCCAGCTCACCTCTGCAAGACTTTGACTGTGCTGCAGTGTCCCTGGCACGCCACTGGGCAACAGGTTGAGGGCTCATACTGGCCCCCCATCCCTCTAACCATTGCGTGTCATCCCCTAGCTTGTTGCAGGCAAGCCTGACATGTTCCTCCTCCCCCTTTGCATCTAGTTTAAAGCCCTGTCAATGAGCCCTGCAAGCTCCTGGGCAAAGACCCTCTTCCCCCTTTGAGAAAGCTGACTCCCATTTGATGCCAGCAAGCCTGGTATTGTGTAGGCCATCCCAGGATCAAAGAACCCAAAGTTGTGGCAGTGACACCAGTCACGGAGCCATGTATTAATGGATTGAGTCCGCCTGTATTGCCCAGTGTCTCTGCCCACCACTGGAAGGAGTGAGGAAAAAATAACCTGCGCCCTGGATTCCTTTACTAACCGTCCCAAGGCCTTGAATTCTCTTTTAATCACCCTTGGGCTACTTACTGCAACTTCATCAGCACCCACATGGAAAAGCAGTAAAGGATAGTAATCTGAGGGTCAGACCAGGATAGGAAGTTTCCTAGCAATGTCTCCAACCCAGGCTCCTGGGAGGCAGCTGACTTCCCTAAGAGAAGGGTCTCCCTGGCATATCGGACCCTCTGTTCCCCTCAAATGGGAGTCTCCTACAACTATTACATGTCTGTGATGTGGATGGATCAACACCTACCCAATCCACTGCCTGGTCTTCCACATCTAGAGTCTCATACCTGTTATGCAGAGGCACCTGGGGAGATGTGTTGGGCATTTCTGCCCATCCAAATTGGTTGGACCCAAACACAGCATCCGAACTGTCATAATAGAAGAAATGTTTGCTTTTCTTTAGCTTACTTTTCTTTGGCTAGGCTAATTTTTAACAGTTTTCTTTAGCTTTCATAATAAAAAACTTGCATTTAGATGCATCTGTTCATGGTATGGAAAACATTTATTGTTCATAAAACTGACAGCCTTTCCTAGGAAGAGTAAGAAACCATAGCACAGTAAGATCTTGGAAGATAAATCTTCTGCTGATAAGGATTTGGCACTTCCTGGAGGTGTTGAGTCAATATAGTTCAATTTTACTTGTCAATTTATTTGTATTGTCTTCACAGAATCTCTTTGCTTTCCCAGCTTTTTTTTGTGGGCGTAAATATGTATTTGAATCTACAGAATGGATAGCAAATCAGTTCCCTTGCTACTGGAATGTACAAGATTAAGATGACTACTTAGATGGGATTAAGTATGCCTAATTGTATGTGCTTGAAATTGTGATGCTTTTTTTCTCAGCTTTGCCAGTTTAGAGAGAGATTAAATTGAGATACATTTGTCATATCTTTCTTTTGATATCTTTTTGTTGGTGTTGTCCTGCTTCCTTTCCAGCTTAAATACATGATCTATGTCTGTTAACAGTTCTTCATATAGTGCTACTTTTGAGACTACTTCTCCAAAATATGTTCTTCGAATATATAAAATATGTCAAGAACACCTGAACATATAGTACTATGTGCATATTTTGAAATCTAAAACCACTATTATGCAAACTAGTGGATTTTTTTTATTGGTTTCAGTGCACATAATGCAGTTGGATCATATTATTTGCATATCTGTATGCAGTTATGGTGGTGCTGTTGCTCATAAATAAATTTTTGAAATAGAATGCCTGATTTTGAATTGAAAGCCAGGACGAACTAAATTGATAACTTCACCCCTTCAAATGGTGTTAGCTAGAGTTGTGTCTTAGAGTAGGTGCCAGCCTAGGTACTTTGAGCACTCTACCAAACTGGGAAACCAAGAACAGATGAGCAAAACAGCTAATAACCATACTTCTCCATCATTTCATTATGTACGAGTGACTTTTAAAAGACCTAGAAGGTAGAAGGAAGCCATCTGTTTGTCAGTTCCCTTCTTCCCCTCCAAAAATTGGTCTGTTTTAAACAAATTTGAAAGAAAGTTGGATTTCTCAAAGATAATTACATTCTTTCAAGATTCATGAAAAATCAATGGAAAGAGAGCAGTGACAGGAACAGCAGGCAGAGCTCAACCATTAGCCATTCATTTGGCACCAGTCTCAGCAAGCACACACTCCTCGCTACTGGAGATAAAACATAGGAACTGGAAGGAAGATCAGGGCTGTTGGTGAAGAAAGCTCAGAGAAAAATGTAGGAAACAAATTCTCAAGTGTTTTGGTCTTCACAGGGCTACTTGTTTTTCAGCTTAAGGTTAACCAATGGCCATTTAAAAGTACTCTTTGCACAAAAAAAATGGTCACATGCAAGAAGTATTCCATCTCTCCCCTCTTTACCACATTCCCTCCACTTGTTCCAAGATTTGGAATTTTAAAGATGTAGAGTTACCAAGAAAAAACTTTCTCTGTAGGTATCATTTGCATCTACATCTAAGGTATTTGAATCTGTTTGTTCAGTAAGGAGCCATCTCTTGCTCTGTTTGCACTTCAGTCTCATTGAAAAAGAATGGGGTCTAATCTGAAGTCTCTATGCTCTATTGTGTTTTAAGGTCTTCTGATGTCCTACCTGGTACATCCAGATGCATATCTACAGAAAAGTCTCTGCAGATAATTCTCATGTTGTTGGTGACACAAGCTTGAATAAAGTCTGTGTCCTGAAACCAAACTATATCCATATACCTTACTGGCTTGGTGCACAGTCATGATTTTAAGCTGGTTTTGAATGTTTAGATAGAGGGAAGTTCTTGAATATTTTATAGTATAGTCACAGGTAGTGAAGAGAAATTAAGGAAGAGATTAGGTAGGGACGTGAAATTTTGCATGCCGTAATATGAAGTGAAATGTAGTAAATCTTTAATCTCTTTTTTCTGTACAAAACAGAAACATTGATGGTGTTCTTTCAAGTTCTGCTCAAATTCTTTAGACTTGAGAAACAATTATTGTTGTAAATATATGCTTTGCTGTCATCTTTGTTAGAGTAGCTTTTCATGGTTTGTTGCTCTTATGTATTATAAACATGGATGTTAATCACAGAGGAAGGGGAATAAAGGTAATGAACCATAATAGTGTAGATAGGAGTATGTCAACATCTGCAGGTCTTTGAGCCAGGTCTCTGAATTTTCAGGTCTCTCCCGAGCCAGTGCTATTTCTTTTCTACTCCCCTCATCTTTTTCCTCTCACCTCAGTATAACATTAACTTTTAAGGTGCTGCATTTCATTTTACAGTCCAAGGAGATGGAAAAAGCAGCTAGAAGCAATGAATGGTTAACTGTGGTTACGTAACACTAACATAACTATCAAACTCAGTTCCTTTGTGTCATATGCTTAATCCAGAAGTAAAAACACACTTGCAGTTAGGAAAAGGAGGCTGTGACAGTGACAGCTATCACAGCTATGGCTAGTTATAGAAGCTTGCAACTTAGTTTCACATCAGTGAATAGTATTATTTTATGGTTATGGACAATACTGTTGGATAATGGTTTTGAAGTGGATAGTCATATATTAATTTATTAAACACTTAAGGGAAAATCAGAGACAAACATCAGTTCTGCAGGGTTTTTTTGTGCTGATGTTACATTTTTATTGATAGATTACATTTCTGGGAAAAAGGAGGTTTCAAGATAAGTAGTGCATTCTTTCAAATTGAAAAATATGAAATGCGGTAAGAGTTCCTGGGGACCTGACTGTGAATAATGAGTACTAGGAGCTTTGCCTGTCTGTAAGACCCAGATTTGCTTCCCTGTAAGTGTCTATTGGTCCTTAGGGCCTAAAAGAAGCAAATGTTGACAGCAGTGCTTAAATCAGTGGTGTTTTTTACTGCAGGCATTTTTTTGCTTTGTGGAGGCATAATGGTCATGATGTTGTATGTTTTTTTTTTATCATACATTAGATTTTCCAGGTGAATAGGACTTCAAGAACTCACCTGACACAGCATTCCTCCAAGAAATTATGTAAACAAGTTGAAATATTGTTTGAACAATTGCAAAAATAACCCAATTTTCTCAACAAAAACTTGCTACCAGTAAACACTTTCATGCTGTTTTTTGCACAAAGAGTAATGGATTATGCTGTCCAAATTTATGTCATGTTGGTGGCAGATGGCACAAAATAAACAACCCGCTGTTTTGATTTCTGTGTGCTTTGATTTTTTTGTCCAAATGAGCAATAGGTGTAGCTTATGCCTAGGCCCCAAAGTATCTTGGACTGTGAGTGGAGAAGGCTGCACTTGTTCAGCTGAAGCAAGTATTTTGGATGCTTGTTTTCCTATCAGAATCCACAGAACAGCCCCTGGCTTAGCTGTGATATTGGGTTCTCTGACCACTGTTTTTTGGTATGAGCTGACAAAGCATTCAGTCTCATCTGTTACAAGGAGGATTATTTTGCTTAGTCTGCTATTTCACTCTCTTCTCCTTCTTGCTTCTCCCACCAATCAGGAAAAATATTAAAATTACCTTTTATTCTCATTCTTTCTAAAATAATAACCAAATGTATATTTTAAAACGTCTTTGGATCATCCCATTCCACTCTTTTTCTCTTTCTTCTGATTTATTCCAAAATCAACTCACAGAGAGATTTAATTGTACTTTTATTTGACTGCAGGATAAAAAATTACTTTGCAAAAGCCAATTCCAATTCGTGCTGATGTGTTTGCTTTTCGAAATATCGAACGGCTGAATGTTTGATTCCTCAGGATCATATTGGAAGTAATTTCTATAATTTTCTTTGATCTCCAGAGACAACAGGAGTTTACCTTTTTGAATGCCACTTGACTGCAGGTTTAAAAAAAAAAAAAAAGACAAAAGAAGTTTTTGTGAATATCAGGGCAAACTATATGTTGAGTGACCTACACTATTACAATGCTAAATACAACTTGTTCTGTCCTCAATAAATAGAAATATTTAATTCAAATACATGTACGAACATTGCCATTTGTGGGATTTAAGTCATGACCATTTTAAGTATTATGATCAGAACTGATTGTCCAAGTCTTTGCAACTCGGTTCCATGGTAACAGTTTGGATATTTGTGCACTACAATAAAATTGCCATGGCTACACTGACTGATCCCTTGATCTTAAAATGAACTTCATGTGAGAACAGGGGCTTACACTTGCCTAATCACTGGCATTTTCACAGGCTGTTGAAATCAGCTGGCAAAATACTCAGGCATGAGCAGGAAAGACTGCTGCTCCCAAACAGTGTAATGTTAATCCCTCCACACTGAGGTCAGTAGAATACTTTTTAGGAATAATTTTCTAACAAGTTTAGAAATTTATTAATGGTTGAATAGGGATTGGGTAATGGGCTGGTGTTTGTGTTGTAGTGAGGAGTGACTGCATGCTAAACGGCAAAACTTTTTTTCCTAATATGAATGAACAAGAATTTTGAAATCCATTGACTCCCACTGACTTCAGCTGACCATTGATCAGGCCTTTACCCTAGCAGAGGACGCACTCCTACTGTTTCCCTGAGCTGCTTGTCCTGAGTCACAGAATGCATGGTCCTTCTCAGTGAAGATCTAGCACTCTCTGCTGCAGCAGGTTCGGCTCAGTTTTACCTGACTAGGATGGTGAGAGGTCAGCTAAATGTGAAGAATGCAGAAAATAAGAGAATTAGAATCTATCAGGAGTTTGAGGGAAGGAAGGCCTTCAGGTGTCACTTATTAGAAGGGTTCCTAGATGAGACAGTTACTGCCTGGGATGTTGACCTATCACTAGTTCTTACCTGTCATAGGAGGTCTAGTATTTCCTCTGTTAGCATTTGATACAGGAAATTGTATACAATAACTGTTGAAGATGGAACAGGATAAGAATTCAAGCAGTCGTTTAATAGATATGATTAACAAGTGCCTAGGTCAGTTTAGCTTTACTTAGATTAAGGGAAAGTAAAATGACCACAGAGCGTGAGGTATGAGAGAAGAGCTGGAGCTTTCCACAGGCAAGGATTATAAGAAACAGCTTCAGTGTGAAGTTGACAGCAAGATTAATTTTTTGAGTCTTACTTGATTTAGAAAATGATTGCATCTGATTACCTTGTATGGATATTGGACATCTTTTAAGACAGGACAGAGGGATCCAGCTTTTAAGGGAGTGATACTTCTAAAAGCCTGCTTAAGCAGCCTGAGAATGAAGGGAAGTGATTCCTCCAAATAAAGAATCTGGGTAGCTCCTGCTTGTAAGAGCTTTGATTGAAGAAGGACTGCTAGAAAGGCTCTGGTAAGAGTGTGTATATATTGCATATTTGTGACTCTGAGGTTATGATGTACAATTCAGTGTGGTGTTATGCAAAGGTAAATGAGCTGATTGAAGTCCTGAAAGCTGTGTAGCTGCATCAATACTGTTTAATCAGTACTATTGAACCAGTTAATCCTGCTTCTCAGGGTGAATACAACTATATTTCTGCAAACTGAGCTACCATCTCTACCTAGCAGTACTCTTTGCCTTGTAGATACAGTATGCTGGTGTGTGAGTATACTTTTGCATGGCATACACTGGCCTGAAAAACTGCATGTCCTTGACAAGGAGAAAAAGACCTTGTCATGAGACTGAAGGCTGAGACTTAAATTGTATTTTTCTAACTGAAACTACTCTAAGGCTAGCAAAGCATTGAGTGAAGTCCTCAAGGTGCTGAGAATAGACAGAAGACAGAGGCATTTGTAGACACCCTTTTTGTAGACCCCTAACAGAGATGAGGAAGGGGGGGCCATGCTTTTTTTTTTTTTTTTACTGCTGAACTGAAGAAAGGTTGTCCCATTCCATCATGCAAAGAGCTTCTTTTGTGTTAACAGATGCTCCTAAGAGGTTATACATATGTTCCTGAAAATTGAGCTGTTTCCTGTTTTCTGACCATTTAATTCTAATGCAGGCACCTTCCAATTTTTATTTGACTAAAATAATCTTTTAATTTAAGCTCTACAATTTATGAGCTTGTTAACCAGATTTACTTTTCTGAAAAGTTCCAATTTGACTCAAATCAGAGTCACCATTTGAAGTAATCTTGATATTACATAAGAAATGGTGTTTTTAGATGTGCCCAGTGCATTGGAAGCTTTATTGTTAAATGACTTGTTAGCAGAATGTCTTGTTAGCTGCTATATAGTTGCTTGTAATGCTGTTAGGCTTCCTGTTGATTTATAGCTCATACCATTAATAACATGCAGAAGAAAAGAATGCAAAAAATTGTAAGTTATTTCAGAAGTAGTTGGTGAAGTGATGACAAGCTGATAAAAAATTGACACTGTTTCCTAATTGAAGAAAAGTTTCTTTAAAAAGCTATTATTTCACCATTATCTAGAAAACAGCGCTATTGTCTTCTAGGCATCAGTATTAATCTTTCTGTGTATGAACACAGCAAAGTGGTTACCAGGATTAATAGCAGGTCAAGGCATTGACTTTGAATAAAAGGAAAAATTTAAAACTTTTCAAGTAAAAACCCCCAGCATTCTTTACAACACACAGTGTGATTGTGCATGATGTTAGAATCTCTTTGACACGTTATTTTGAAGCCAACCTTAAGTGACCTTCTCTGTTCAAGTATTAAGGTGATGTTTATTCAGAAAGACTGAAATCTTTCTTGATTACAGGCTTAGCTGTTCTACTCTGTATGAATGCATCAACTTAGAGATGAAACTTCATGTTTTTCCCCTTGCTGGGATGACATCATGCAAAGCTCCCTATGCTTAGATCACAGGAACGAGGAGAGAAAGTCTTCTGCACTTAAAACTTCTTATGTGGTTTGGTACTCATCAGCATTCCTTGCTAACAGTGAACATAGCAACCACACCACATTTATTGATCTGAAGTCTTTTGTCCAATTGAAGGAGTAAGAACACAGATTAATGCAAGGGAAGGCAGTTTGCAGGTTTTTTTTGTAAAGCATGTGCCCTAACAGGAGACCTGCAGCTTTCATACTCAGAACTGAGATGAGTTCCTACTCTTCTGGTTAGTCCTAGCTTTGGAAGGCTGCACTTGGGCCTTATTATTTTCTCTATCCTTCCAAAAATGAATTATTTTTTTATGCGTTCAGATATGCTTTGTTAACTCAAGGCTTTTTCTGATCTGGTTGATCAAAATTGATAGAAAGTATTCAATGGAAAGCTGACTCAGACCTTTCAAAGTCAGGGCGGACTCCTTATCCTTCTATCACAAGTTACAAGCATTTAGCAGAGAGGAGGGAGGATTCTTTCTGAAGCAAGCAGAAACAACTAGTCAAGATGATTTCCAGAAGTCCTCCTGGTTTAGTGCAACAGTTTGACGACAGCAAGGTCAGAGACAGTAACACCGTGTTGCCAAGTGGTTCTGCATCTACTGTGGTTGAAAATAAATGACAAATTATGGAAATTAGTAATGTAAAGCCTGATGTCCCCAGTGTGTAAAAGTATTTCTTTTTCAAGACAGGACAGGATGTGAATATACAATGTAAAACCAGCACAAGCTGAACAGAAACATCCAAAAGTTTAGTTTAGAAAGAGGAGCAAGAGGAAAGTTTAGTAAGAAATGGAAAATCAGGCATTGTTTGGCATCATACTCTACAGCAAAGTGATACATATCCCATTCACATTTGTGAATGTAAACACTCTTCAGTGCTGGAGCTTATGATGAGGATTTTTTCCTTAAATTGTTGTCCTTTATTTTCTCAGTATTTTGAACATAGTAAAGTTTGATTTAAATCTTGTCAGTAATTTTTTTTTCAGATAACAGTTTTTTTCCTATGATACTAGATTACTCTTTTTTGAAAGAACTTCTTTCAAATCACCAAAGCCTATTTGTTATTTCTGTATTTCTTTTGACCCATATTTTAGTTGTCAAAATACAAACAGATTAACAGTCTTAGTTACATTTCAGTACAGTAATTGCTAAATCATTTAGGAAGAAGAAAATAAAAAAGTCACATAAGCAGTTGTTATTATGCATGTGTATTTTTAATATCTGATTTTCAGCATAACCTTAGATTACAATGCAGGTTAAATTTCCCTTGCTGATTTATAAGTATAATGTAAACTCTAGGCTCAGCTAATGATATTGCAATATAAAAATGTTCTGTTGCAAAGTAAAGACCTTGCTTAGCAGTGCAATGCTCTGGGTTCATTTCAATGTGATCATTCAGGCACTATGGAGGGATTACGCTTTTATTGTATTTTTTTTCATGAATACATGAATGAATAATAAGTTCAACAAACAAGGGTTCCCTACTGGCTATGTCAAACAAATCATTTTGTAAGATGTTCTGAATTTCAATCAATCATCCTCAACACTCCTTGTCCTGCTGAGGTCTGTGCATTAACAAAGTCAGCATTTTGGAACTACTGTAAATGGTCTTGAGTCTTGAGCAGAATGTCCAAGATCAGCTAGCTGGAAAGGAGTGCAAGAGAGGAAGCATCCATTGTGTATTGATATATTTTGGCTGCACCTACCTTTCCACACTTGACAAGCATTGCTTGTGTTGTATTTGCATGTCCAGAATATGGGCTTGTTTTGTGTGCCTTCACTTTCAGTGAGTTATTCCCCTTAAAAAGAACTGAAAAATTAGTGCTAATGCCCCAAATATATAAATGCATACACACTCACACGAAAGCTTGAAATTCAGAAAAAGTAAGATGCAAGGGCACAAAGAACGAGGACTGTATGTAAAACACTACCGTTTTATTCTGTCTCTGTAGAATTCTATGGGTATGTAAAGTAATGGTAAAATACTAGTTAATTAGAATTGTGACAGGAAGAACAAACACATTGACAGGAAGGCCAGAACTTTGCAATATTTGCCTGTAGGATGGCATCAGTGTCAAAGTAACATACCTAACTTGTTTATACATTTTACAATAAGTTGTATGAATAGCTACAGTACAGGATATCACAGTACATTGTATGGTCTTTTCCTGGGGCTAGGTGTCTTGTGGATGCATCGATTAAGAGTTACAAAAAAAAAAAAAGAAAGTGTTTGGAAGAGTTCCCAAAGGAGAGCTGGGGGGAAAACAAAAGATATATTCTGATGGAATCCATAGTCTAGTACAAGGTGTTTAATTCTGGGCCTTGCCCCAACTTCATCCCTGCTCCTCTTCTTAGAAGGGCAAGGTTTGTGACCTTCCATTCCCGATACTCCCCCTCTGCCCTTCCTATCTCAGGCTCTTCCTCTGAGGCCTTTTTCTTGGTGTTTGTTCTTATTGTATAAGAACAAAAACAACTTATGCACCATAGTTTTGCTTAAAATATATATCTAAAAATTTTTATAGCTTTTCAAAAAAAAAGTACTACTTAACTACCTGGCTGTAACTGTGGAAGTTGAAAATGCCGATTAGATATTTCACCAAAGCTAAGCCTTGGCCTGGAGAAGAGAAGGCTGCGGGGAGACCTGATTACGGCCTTTCAATACCTAAAAGGGGCCTATAGGAAAGATGGGGAAAATCTTTTTAGTAGGGCCACCTGTGACAGGACAAGGGGTAATGGTTTCAAACTAAACCAGGGTAGGTTTAGACTAGATACAAGGAAGAAATTCTTTACAATGAGGGTGGTGAAACACTGGAACAGGTTGCCCAGAGAGGTAGTGGAGGCCCCGTCCCTGGAAGCATTCAAGGACAGGTTGGACGGGGCTCTGAGCAACCTGATCTAGTTAGTAGTGTCCCTGCTCCTGCAGGGGGGTTGGACTAGATGACCTCTAGGGGTCCCTTCCAACCCAAAACATTCTATGATTCTATGACTCTATATTTTTGACATACCTTTCTTAGTAGGTAACTGGTCAACACTAAACTCTCCAGGGATGTAGCTTCCATCTTACCTCTTCTCCACCCCTACCCCTCTGACATCCCTCCAGGATGTACTGCTAGTGGCTTGCCCTTGAAATTTGCCAGAGAAAAATAGTTATGCCAACAAGTATAGTTACCTGACAGCTTGCTGCTGTTTACAGGATCTTCCTTCCCCCCAACTGGTATTGCTCTTATGCCTTCTCTTTTATCACCGAGAACTTGGTACATTGTCACAACAGAGTTCTTAAATCACTTCTCTGCTCCTGCTGACCACTCTACTTCTGATACAAGCCAGGATACTATTGGCCTTCTTGGCCACCTGAGCACACTGTCTGGCTCATATTCAGCCAGCTGTTGACCAACAACCCCAGGTTCCTTTCCGCTGGGCAGCTTTACAGCCACTCTTCCCCAAGCCTGTGGTGTTGCATGGGGTTTTTGTGACCCAGGTGCAAGGCCACATTTGGCCTTGTTGAATCTCATACAACTGGCCTCGGCCCATTGATTCAGCCTGTCCAGATCTCTCTGTAGAGCCTTCCTACCTTCAAGCAGATCAACACTTCCACCCAGCTTAGTGTCATCTCCAGACTTGCTGAGGGTCCACTCGATCCCCTCATCCAGGCCATTGATGTTAAACAGAACTGGCCCCAGTACTGAGCCCTGGGGAACACTGCTTGTGACCAGCCACCAACTGGATTAACTCTATTCACCACAACTCTTGGGGCCAGCCACCCAGCCAGTTTTTTAGCCAGTGAAGAGTATGCCTGTCCAAGCCACGGGCAGCCAGTTTCTCCAGGAGAATGCTGTGGGAAACGGTGTCAAAAGCTTTACTAAAGTCCAGGTAGACAACGTCCACAGCCTTTCCCTAGGTGGGTCACCTTGTCATAGAAGGAGATCAGGTTAGTCAAGCAGGATCTACCTTTCATAAATCCATGCTGACTGGGCCTGATCTTCTAGTTGTCCTGTATGTGCATGTGATGGCACTCAGGATGATCTGCTCCATAACCTTCCCTGGCACTGAGGTCAGACTGTCAGGGCCATAGTTCCCCACATCCTCCTTCCAACCCTTCATGTAGACGGGTGTCACATTTGCCAACCACCAGTCAGCTGGACCCTCCCCATTTAGCCTGGACTGCTGATAAATGACGGAAAGGGGCTTGGTGAGCACTTCTACCAGCTCCCTCAGTACCCTTCAAGTGGGAGAGGTCAGTTAAACTGGATGGTGAAATTGTTGACTTGACTTATAGGCTATCTACATCTTGTGCATGAATGCCCAGACTGGAAGGTCATTTGAAAGCTGTTTTGCCTTTATAAATACTAACTTAAAGCTCACTGCCTACACTTTTGTTTCTATTTAAGTACTAAACTGTTCAGTGAGTGGGAAGATGGCTTTAAGATTTATTCCTAAAATTTTGGTTATTACGTGTAAATACTGCTATTTTTAAAGTTGCTTTGTTTCATCTTGTGTACTTTGAAAAAGTGTGTTTTTCTGCATGAAAATAACCTGGCCGCTAAAACATGTAAATCAAAAGTTTTGGATATACATGTTTGAACCCGCACGGAAGTATTTGGAAAGTAGTCTCTTCAGATGATACATATTGTCTGAATAATGAGTAGGGTGTCCGTTGTCTTGATATGTGTTCTTATTTTTTCTTGCTTTTGTTGTAGTGTTGAGGTTTTGGTAGCTAGTTGGCTGAGAGCAATATGGAATTGCCAGTGTAAAACAAACAGACCAACAGTATGCTGACTAATTTTGTCTTGTCAGAATTGTCAAATCCCCTTCAAAGTGATTGTTACCACCTCTTTGCTTTGCCACTCTGTTCCACGTACAGCCACAGTTCATGTAAATGAGGTCAGAAGTGGCTTTTTTCCTTCTCACATTTAAGTCTAAAAGGAGTATTTTGGCCTAATTAGTGATCTGATGAATTTTATAGGTTTGCATCATTTCATGTTCTCATGAAGTTTGTCACTTGGGTCTTTTCCCCTTAACTTTAGAAGCCAACTTGTATGCTCAAATTCTTGAATAATTTTGGGAGCTGTTTGCCATCTTGTTGTTATTCTCTTTGTAATATATTAACCAAAATGGGTAAAGTATGTCTAGTGCAGTCTCATTAATGCCAGAACACAGCAACCATATTTGCATTTTATTCCAAGGCTATCATTCTTTTTGGTAATTTCTTAGTGTTGTTCACTGACAAACTTTTCTCTGTTCAGGTATCATGCAGAAAGAACACTTCTTCCCACCAAGGGACTAAGATGATTTATGCTCGTGGGTAATGAACTTGGATTTTACAAAAATCTGCACACATGCCTGTTGGTGCATTGTGATTAACCTCATTATAAACAGCTTCTTCACATTTTAACATGTCTTGTAGCACTCTATAGTACTGGAGGAAAAGATACTAGACTTAGGGCTTACCTTTTTTATTTAATTTATTTTTCTTCTCCTATGCAAACTGTCTACAAACAATCACATCTTAACACTAGTCATCCTTTTTAAAATCACTAGTCACATAAATCCTTGAAGAAGTGGGCCCTTCTCTCTAGAAAAACTTCATTTGCCCCAGAATATTTGTTCAGAGAGTTTTCTCACATGCTTTGAGACTAGAACATCTTAGTGCATGGAAAGCTGATTAATACTGTTTGTGGTTTTTCTGTCTAACCATGTCTCAGCACCTTAGATAAGAGGCAACTGCACTGTGCTGTGCAAAGAGAGCTGCTGTATTAAAGAGCTCACAGACTTGTGGATATGACATTGAACAGAATGAGAGAATTACTATTATATGGAGGAGGAAGGAGCTGAGAAAAAAGGTGATTAAGTCATTCACAGAAAGAAATCTGTAATAAAATTGTTTTAACTGGAGAAAATCCTTCCTTAATATGGTAATCTTAAAGGTCAGAATGTGCTTCAAACTGTTTTCCCTTAGAAAAATAACCAAGTATTTGTTGGCTACACGCTTCCTTTTTAACCATTTGGTATAACAGTGGCTTCTGGATAATATCCTTGTGGTTTCATACAGGTGATTTATTTTTTGCAAGGTGCCCAGGGTATATTGCATTAATTTACCAGCATGGGGAGTTAGACATACCTTTGTACACTGATCATTTTCCAACTCATCTTCAGGTTCAATGAATTACATATTTGTTTGTTTTGGTGGTTTGAGAAATCCTTCTATTTCTTTTTCATGTCTGAAATGGTTCATATTAAAGCTTTCATAATACCCTTCAGTTTCTGTGTTAAATTGATGTTTAAATTGGAATGAAAGTAGGAACCTTGGCAGTTTAGATAATTCACTTCATCTGGTGGCCAGCTATGTTAACAATCACATCATATGCCAGCACTTACACTAGATGAAAGGAGTCCCTGGGGCACTAGAACTGCATTTTAGAAGCACAGTGAAAATACAGTTATGGTCTTTGTTTCATTGTTTTATTCTGTAAAATGGTAAATTATTTTAACTGGAATTTTAACGTGTTAAAAGAATAATTTAAAGGTTATGTTGAGGGCTATTTTGGGTGGATTAGTCTTGGAAGCTGAATGACAATTGATCAGTATTCTGGACAGGAAGTGTTCAGCACAATGTCAGCAAATTATGTCTTTTTATTCCAATGTATTGAGCACTTGGAGGAAATGGTATATTGTTAGCATATGAATAACATCAAAGCACCACATTGCAAGATGTATTTCAGTCTTCTGAAATAAAATGCATGGCCTCTCCTTCATGTATTTAAGTGCCTCTCCTTGTAATGTAGTGCATGCTTGAACCCAAAAGCTTTTTCTTGCCTAGCATGGAGAAACTGAATTTCAGGATTCAATTGCTGGTGCATGACTGCACATTCCATCACTTAGCAAAAACATTTGCAATAGCAAATTGGCTTCTTGCTTGAAGAGTAAAGTGTATTTGATTAAAAATAAGATTCTTGTAGGAAAAGTGTTTTTGGGTTTTTTTGAGAGCAATTCTCACAGAATGCATTTATGTCATCTGTATTTCCCTGATAATAGTAGTGACTACAACTACCCTGCATGAAAAGCGTGGGTTTAAACAGTTCTTTACATCTGAGGTTATTCTGATTTGACCTTCATTATTGTCTCCTGTGATTACATTTCTAAAATTAAGCCAAATTTAAAAAAAAAAAATTAAATCCCACAGATTTACTGAACTACTGTCTTTCTTAATGAATATGCTTTTCCTTCTTCTCCCCTAACAAATACAAGGAAGTACTCTTTTTTTTTTTTTTTTTTTTTTTTTCCCTAGAGCTGGGATACCGCACACAAAAAGAGTTCTTGTAACTTGAAAATCTGAGCTAGATTGAGTCTGTGGGATGAGACCTTTTTTGACAGCCTATTATGCATAAAGTAATTGCAAATGCTTGAACTATTTAGTCCATTCATTTAAAGGCTACAGGTAAGAAAGTTTGTTTACACTAACCGTCGACTACTTATTGGCAGATATGTTTGGCTCATGAAGATTTTACTCATTTTCCATCCCTGATTTGTTTACTGGTGGAGTATAAAAACACTTGTAATTGAGGGTCAGTATAAGTTAAATTAAAAACATCTAACACTAGTATGAAACTGGTGGAAACTGGAGGCTCAGCACTTGTCAGGAAACCTCCAATATTCTGAACCTATCCCAGTTCACACCAAGGGTGAGTCTGGCTCAGACAGCTTTGTGCATCAAATCAGTGTTGGTTTCTCTGCTCTTTTAGCAACAGTTATTATAAATTCCCTTTTATTTTAATTAGCCTTTTTAAAATAGCTAACTGATGTATTTCACTATTCTCTTTGCATTCAAATTTATTGCTAAAAATTCAAAAGCCATTTTCCTGAAAAACTATACTATTACTATTGCAGCGTTACCAGCACTAGAGGCTCTGTGCTAGGTTCTGCTTTACTGCCCTTGCTTAGCAACACTCTGTTCCATCAAAGCACTTAAGCACGTTTCACTTTTGGCCCGTGAATTATACTGCTGAAGTCAAGGAGACTACAAATGCTTAAGTGATTTGCTGGACATGGGACAAAAGCTGTCCTTCACTTCAAATGACAATACGGGTGGAGGAAGATGGGACTGACTGGTCTCATGGTTACAAAAAATGGTGTTGATTACTCTGTCACCTTATTATCAACATCAAATACCATTCAGATATTTAGGAAATACTTCATAAAAGAAAATTTTGAATGACAGTATAGTTTTTCTAAAATAGTTACTGCATGATACATGCTTTAAGCTCATGACTACATACTCAGAAAACTCAAGAAACAACCGATGCTGTCTCACACTAAACATACAGCTCTTGTTTCATGCCAGGCAAAGAAGAGGGTGAAAGAAAAAACCTAAATTAATTCCAGAGAATCCATTGATTTACTGTGCATGCATGGCCTTGTTTGAAAATAAAATTTAAAAAATCACTGTTGTCTTTCCAAGTATTTCTCCATCAATTGACTGATAAAAAGATTTACACCAAACAATTTTTATTTTTTAAAAGAACACGTAGGAAAAATAGTTCCCTGAAATGAATCTATAACTTTAAAGGGTGAATCAGCCAACAGTGTGATGACTGCATATTTGGGATTATTGCTGGTCTTGCTGCAGTTAAACATGTGCTGAAGATTTAGAGACATCTCAGGTGGTCTAAAACTCTTACCACCCAGCCTGATTTTGGTTTTAGTATACTATAAATAAATGTCAGAAACCACACATTGTTATTAAGCAGTGCTGTGGTAACTCTTAGAACTGGCAATAAGTCAGTGGAAATGGTGTGTTAAAATGAACTAAAATAAGACTGGTACACTTACACTTTTAAAGAAATAACTCTCCATCACAGTAGCCCAGCTCAACCCTCATACATCATTTGATTATGAAAGGTGTGATTAAAGATTATGCAAACTGGCTGTCAAATGTATATGAATGCAATAAAGAAGAACCCACAAGATAAAGTACTCTTTAGAGGTAGAAACATTACATCATATTATTTGCATTGATTTTCAGATCATCAGATCTGTGGCAAAGTGCCTGTACAAGAAATGCACAGGTATTTTCAATAGGATCTTGAAAAACGTTAGAGGCATTTTTGGCTTTAAAAGGGCCATAAGCTGTTAAACAGTAACTTTTCCTAACAAATCCCAGTCCCGGAAACACCTGTGCTAAAGAGCTTTGCGTTGATCTGCTGTGAAAATTGGCAGAACACTCTGACATTTGCTGAATAAAACTGGGATGAAAATCTTTCCAATGAATTCTTAAGACAATCGCTTTGAGGTACTATGCAACTCTTCCACACTTATAATGTTTGCTAAACGTAATTGAAACAAGCAAAACACTGCAGCTGAGTTACTGGTAAAGTGAATGAAGTGGGATGAAAAGGGAGATAAAGACTTTGCTTGTCTGCAGAGAAAATACAAATAACTGTGTAGATCCATTATGCTTGTTGAGTATATGTCAGAGATAACTGAAGGAAGAGGTAAGAATCAGAAAGGATAGCGAGGGTTGCCACGAGGATCTATGCTTTGTTGATGGAACAATGCTTATTTGTACTAAAACCACACAGAAAAAAAAAGTAGATAAAAACTTTTTTCTTTGAGTTTGGAGACTACTTTCTCTTTATGATTTGTGTAAACCCTAAAGTGCCAGGTTGGCAGGAGGGGGGTAGGACGAGCAGATAACAAAGGTAAGGAGGAGTTCATACTCCCTAAGTGTGGCTAACCACACTCCAGTCTCCTCCTCCCTCAGTCTTCACTTGTTCACTGAGAGGGAAAATAAAGAATTCTTAAATCCTGTTGAGAATGTGAAAAACTGCAACTGTATTAAGCTTGTTGGTGCAGGGCACCCAAAAACCACCTCAAGGATTCTGGATTTGTTGCAGTCACTCCTAAGATCTTTGAACTATCTTTTCTATTGGTTCCTGTTATTTGAACCAGCAGGAGACTGAAAAGGACAAGACTATATCTTACTGATGTGTTCAGAGGGTTACAATCTTGTGAATTCTGTTTCCCGCTGACATGAAGAATAGGATGGAAGAGAATAGCAGAGTAGCAGTACAATATATCATGATGGTATCAAACCTCTGTGCTCTGGATGGTTTGTTTGATCACCCTTTAAAGGATCTGCAATTTTAACATTAACATTTCTCCAGGTCAGTGGAAGAGGACTTCTGTCCTTGCTCCTGCCCTCTTTATCCTTCATTATTGTCTAAAGGCCATGTATTTTTTCAGGACCGATGGTAATGGGAGCAGAGCCTTCAAAGGGAAAAACGTAGTGAGAAGTTGGGAAGAAAATAAATCAGAAAAGTCCACAGTGAAACCTAAAACTGCTCAAAGGTTGTTTCCTTGCCATTATGTTACAGACAAAGATCAGATTACTTGTGATAAACGGTCTGAGTAGGCTGACAACCTTTCCAACTACGTGGGCCTAGGCAAAATAAAAACTGTGGACTTGTTTATAATATTACCATAAGTTAATCTGAAATTATTCTTTACAGTAAGGTACAAAAAACTTGGCATTAGTTAAGAGAGCTTCCTTTAGATCCCAATTATGGACTTGTCATTCTTTTAATTTGTAAAAAAAAAAAAAAGAAAAAAAGACTATATTCACGTGAATGACCCCTACAGTGGGTCATGAAGAAAAACAACTTTGGCCTCCTCAGGGACCTACTTGGAAGAATTCCATGGGCTATGGCTCTTGAAGGTAGGGGAGTCCAGGAGAGCTGGCTGCTATTTAAACAGCTCTTCCTCCGTGCTCAGGATCAGTGCATCCCTGTGAGTAGGAAATCAAGTAAATGAGGTAAGAGGCCTGCATGGATGAACAAGGAGCTCCTAGTGAAACTCAAAGAAAAGAGTAAGCTCCATGGAATGTGGAAAGAGGGTCAGGCCACTTGGGAGGCATACAGGAATGCTGCCAGAGCATGCAGGGAAGCAACTAGAAAGGCCAAGGTTCACCTGGAACGAAGTCTGGCAAAGGACATCAAGGATAACAAGAAGGGCTTCTTCAAGTATGTCAGCAGTACACGTAAGATCAGGGGTAATGTGGGACCGCTGCTGAATGAAATGGGTGCCCTGGTGACAGAAGATACAGAGAAGGCGGAGCTACTGAATGCCTTCTTTGCTTCAGTCTTCACTGTCGAGGCTGGCCCTCAGGCTCCCCAGTCCTGGCAGGTAAGCGAGCAAGCTTGGAGAAAGGACGACCTTCCCTCGGTCGATGTGGGTCAGGTTAGGGATCTTTTAAGGAAGCTGGACACCCACAACTCCATGGGTCTTGATGGAATGCACCTGCGAGTGCTGAAGGAACTAGCAGACGACATCGCTGAGCCACTTTCCGTCATCTGTGAAAGGTCGTGGAGAACAGGAGAGGTGCCTGATGACTGGAAGATAGCCAATGTCACTCCAGTCTTCAAAAAGG